>NC_037531.1:10264583-10272939 GCF_001531365.2 Cynara cardunculus var. scolymus
TTTTAGCAAAGGGTAACAAAATTCACAGAGCATAACTCTGGAATTTCTACCGGATCATGAAATAACTTCACTCTTTGACCGTTAACTTTGAACACAAAATTGTCCTCGGGATTGACTAGGTCAACTGCTCCATACGGATAAACTTTATGAATGAGGAAATGTCCAAACCAACGGGACTTGAACTTTCCTGGGAACAGTTTGAATCTAGAGTTAAACAAAAGAGCTTTCTGACCAGCTCTTAACTTCCGGTGTTGAATTCTTTTATCATGTCATTTCTTTGTTTTATCTTTATAAATCTTGGCATTTTTATAGGACAAATTCCTATGTTCCTCTAATTCACACAACTGGACTTTTCTTTTACTGGCAGCCATATCTGGGCACATATTTAATTCTTTGATGGCCCAATATGCTTTGTGTTCAAGTTCCAAAGGAAGGTGACAAGTCTTACCAAAAACCAGCTTATATGGGGACATACCAATGGGTGTTTTAAAAGCAGTCTGGTATTCCCATAAAGCGTCATCTAATTTGAAAGCCCAATCCTTTCGGTTTGGCTTGACAACCTTTTCTAAAATTCCTTTTATTTCACGATTTGAGAGTTCGGCTAATCCATTAGTTTGCGGGTGGTAGGCATTTGCTATTCTATGGTTAATGTTATACTTTTCAAGAACTCCACTTAAGAGGTTATTTACAAAGTGGGTACCCTCATCACTAATTAGTGCCCTTGGGGTACCAAACCTTGTAAAAATCTGTTTTTGAAGAAATTTAACCACAGTTTTTGCATCATTAGTAACACAAGCCATGACCTCTACCCATTTAGACACATTATCAACAGCCACTAGAATGTATTGACAATGATTTGATGAGGGAAATGGTCCCATGAAGTCTATCCCCCATACATCAAACAACTCTACTTCTAAGATCCCGTTAAGTGGCATTTCATTCCTTTTGGAAATGGAGCCACTTCTTTGAGACTCATTGCATCTTTGTGCAAAATTGTGGGCATCTTTGAATAGAGTAGGCCAATAAAAACCATATTGTAAAACTTTAGCCGCTGTTCTTTGGTCTCCAAAGTGTCCTCCATATGCTGCTTGGTGGCAATGCTGTAGGATTGCTGCCACTTCAGTTTCAGGGATGCACCTTTTCAAGATTTGATCTGCACTTATCTTAAACAAGTAAGGGTTATCCCAAAGGTAAGTTTTAGTATCATGGAGAAACTTTTTGAACATATGGCCAGAAATATCAGAAGGTCTAATTCCACAAGCCAAATAGTTTGCTATATCGGCAAACCATGGTGGCTTTGATTCTAATACTAGAATTCTCTCATCGGGGAATGTTTCAACAATCTCTCCTTCTTCTAGGGTCTCCCTAGGCTTCTCTAATCTTGACAAATGGTCTGCAACTTGGTTGTCTACTCCTTTCCTATCAACTATCTCAAGGTAAAACTCTTGCAACAATAAAACCCATCTTATTAACCTAGGTTTAGCATCTTTTTTGGAAATTAAGTACTTGATGGCAGCATGGTCAGTGTGAATAATGACCTTGGTTCCCATCAAATATGATATGTATCTCTCAAAAGCAAAAACCACAACTAAAAGTTCTTTTTCAGTTGTTGTGTATTTAAGTTGTGCTTCATTCAAGGTCTTACTTGCATAATAGATTGAATGAAAAACTTTTTCCTTTCTTTGACCTAAGACAGCTCCAACAGCCCAGTCACTGCATCACACATGATCTCAAAGGGTTTGTTCCAGTCAGGAGCAACAACTACCGGTGCGGTTACTAAAGCTTTTTTCAAAGTGTTGAATGCATTTCTACATTCTTCCGTAAAATCAAATTTCTGATCATGTCGCAAAAGTAAACACAAAGGTTTTGAGATTTTTGAAAAGTCTTTTATAAACCTTCGGTAAAACCCAGCATGACCAAGAAAACTTCGTATTCCCTTGACGGTAGTTGGTTCAGGTAATTTTTCAATGATTTCGAGTTTAGCTTTGTCTACCTCAACTCCTCTTTTGGAAATCAAATGGCCTAAAACAATTCCTTCTTTGACCATGAAATGACATTTTTCCTAATTGAGAACCAGATCAGTCTCTTCATATCTTTCAAGACTCATTTTTAGATTTTCCAAACAATTATCAAAAGATGAGCCATAAACTGAAAAATCATCCATAAAGATTTCTATGGATTTATCAAGCATGTCAGATAATATGGACATCATGCATCTTTGAAAAGTTGCAGGAGCATTACAAAGTCCAAATGGCATTCTTCTAAAGGCAAAAGTACCATAGGGACATGTGAAAGTGGTCTTTTCTTGATCCTCGGGTGATATGGCTATTTGGTTATATCCGGAGTATCCATCCAAAATGAAGTAATACTCTTTTCCAGCCAACCTGTCTAACATCTGATCAATAAAAGGCAAGGGAAAGTGGTCTTTTTGAGTGGCTTTGTTTAGCCTACGGTAGTCCATACATATCCTCCAACCAGACACTATTCTTGTGGGGATGAGTTCATTCTTGTCATTGGTGACAACAGTAAACCCTCCCTTCTTTGGGACACACTGGATTGGACTAACCCAGRAACTACCGGCTATTGGAAAAATTATTCCSGCRTCTAGCCATTTCAAAATTTCCTTCTTCACTACTTCTTTCATGACCGGGTTCAATCTCCTTTAAGGCTCTATAGATTTGAAGTTCTTTTCATCTAGGATGATCTTATGTTCACATATAGAAGGACTAATCCCCTTAAGGTCAGCAATGGTCCATCCTATGGCTTTGGTGTGCAACTTCAACATATTTACAAGCTTCTTTTCTTGATGTAAATCTAGGGTAGATGATATGATGACAGATAATTTACCTTCCTCTCCTAGAAATGCATACTTCAAGTGAGATGGGAGTTGCTTTAACTCCAAATCAGGTGGTGAAATTATAGACAGGGTAAAATTCTTAAGCTCACTATTGTCCAACAACTCAAATGCTGCAACATCATATGGGACATCACCTTCTAAATCCTCAACAGTATCATTACCTATCTCAACACTATCCTCCTCCTCTAGCTTACAGGCCTTCCTAACTCCTTCCTCATAACATATTTTCTCAATCTACTCCTGAGCATTCCTCTAAGTAATCAGGGTACTTTAAGGAATTAAAGACATTGAATGTGATTTTCTGATCTTGGAGTCTCATGGTTAACTCTCCTTTTTGGACATCAATAAAGGTTCCACCAGTGGCTAAGAAAGGTCTTCCTAAGATTATGRGAATATCYTTATCAGCCTCAAAATCAAGGATGATGAAGTCAGCCGGAAAGATGAATTTGTCAACCTGAACTAAGACATCCTCAATCTTACCTTTAGGATAAGCAATGCTTCTATTGGCCAATTGCAAGGTAACAGTGGTAGGTCTAGCTTCTCCTATTCCTAGGGTGTTGAAAACAGACAAGGGCATAAGGTTGATACTAGCTCCTAAATCACACAAAGCTTTACCAATCTCCTTTCCACCTATAAAACAAGGAATAGTGAAACTCCCTGGGTCTTTAAGCTTAGGGGGTATTTTGTTGGTTAGAAGCGTACTACATCCCTCGGTAAGAGCTACGGTCTCATATTCGGTTAACTTCTTCTTCTTACTCAAAATGTCTTTTAGGAACTTGGCATAATTGGGCATTTGCTCTATTGCTTCAACAAGAGGTATGTTGATGTGCAATGCTTTAAACACTTCCAAAAACTTCTTGAATTGCAATTCTTCCTTTTGGTTCCTTAACCTTTGGGGAAAAGGAACATAAATAGGAACTGGCTTTATGATGGCTTTGTTTGGTTGTGTTGAACAAGATGGGTCCAGAGTGCCTAGAGTCTTGGTCTTACTTTCTTGAGGTTCATATGGGATTACAACTTTGGTTTTTGGACCTGTTATAACCTCATCCTCAATTGGCTTTTTCCTAGCAACTTCTTCAGGGAATAACAAAGGATAGTCCGACTTAGGAGGAACAAAGGTGGTGGTCTCAGGAAGTGGGTTATCCAAAGGTTTTGGTGGACTTTCCGTAACAGGGACCATAGGTATAGTCTCAGGTTTAGACACAACCTGTTCACTTTCTTTTGGTATGGTCTCAGTTAATTCCTTACCACTCTTAAGAGTCACTACCTTCACATGTTCTTTTCCTAGATCTCTCGGGACTTCAGTGTTACTAGGTAAAGTACCAAGGGCTCTACTATTCTGATTAAGAGCAAGTTGGCTAACTTGTGTTTCCARGTTTCTGATGGCAGCACTTTGTTGATTGAACAAAGATTGATTTTGAGTCATCATTTGCTGCTGTGCTTGAGACTGAGCAACCAATCCTTTTATTATAGCTTCAAAGGAAGATGATGAATCGGACTATGAAGGTGGTTTAGTCTGAAAAGGTGGTTGATTACTTTGAAAATTCTGGCGATGGTGATTTTGAGAATTAGAACTGCTTACATGTTGATGTTGTTGAAAATTATGGTTTCCTTGTTGCTTATGGACTGGAGGATTCAAACTTGGACTATTCCATGAAAAATTTAGGTGTTGTCTCTAACTGGCATTGTATGTGTTAGTGTAGAGATTCGATTTGTTATGAACATAATTCACAGATTCAGCATTATGTGGACACAGTTCATAAGAGTTTTCCCCTCCACAACAGACACACTACACTGAGAGGACTGCTGGAATAGGTGATGTGACAGCTGACTACACTCCTTGGCCAGAAGTTAGACTTTTAAGCATATTGGCCAAAGAAGAGAGTTGTGCTGTTAATGCAGTATATGTATCAACATCATGTATTCCTGTTGTCTTCTTTTGCGGTTGAGCACGTGGATCAGCCCAATGTCCATTATTAGCAGAAATTTTTTCTAGGATCTCATATCCTTCATTGTAGGTCATAGTTGTAAAGGCTCCGCCCGCAGTCGCATCGAGCATCTGTTTAGCAATGGGACTTAACCCATTGTAGAATGTCTCGAGTTGAATACAGTAGGGAATGCCATGGTGAGGGCATCTCCTTAACATCTCTTTGAACCTTTCCCAAGCGTCAGGAACAGCTTCATCGTCCATTTGTTTAAAAAGGCAAATTTCATTTCTGGACTTAGCATTTCTGGTTGGTGGGAAATATTTTTGTAAAAACTTTTCCGCCATATTACTCCATGAAGACACAGACCACGAAGTTAATAAATTAAACCATGCCTTTGCCCGATCCCTTAGAGAAAATGGGAAAAAAGTGAGTCTCAGAGCGTCATTAGACACTCCCGAGATCAGGAAAGCATCAGTGATTTCCATAAAGGATTTCAAATGTGAGTGTGGGTTCTCCGAAGGTAATCCGGAAAACTGTCCGTTTGTTTGCAACATGTGAAACATAATCGGTTTTAGTTCAAACTGAAGAATGCTCATATGCGGCCTAACTATCCCGGAATTTAATTGCTCAAAATCCGGAATGACATAGTCCATGATCCGTCCATTTTTGGAATTTGGCAAATTAATGATGTTCGGAGTTTGTTCTCTTGGTTGTTCATTATTTTCCAATTATGTGTCCTCCTTACCCAAATTATTAACATTATGTGGGTGTCCTTGCCGAAAATTAGGAAAATGTGGTATTGTCCCAAAGGCAGGCGGTTGGTTTTCTAAATGTGGTATTTCCGGGATGATTGGGGGAGGTAACTCCATGTTGGGAGAGAGTAGAGCAAAAAATGCTCTTTGATCTCTCCTTCTTTGGAGAAACGTTCTCTCAATATCGGGATCCAATTCAAAAATTTCCCCGCGATGTCTCCGTGACATACACTACTTTCAAAACGTTTTTTTTTAAAACGGGACAAAAAAAATCAAATCTTTTACTTCAGTTAAAAGAAAACTTTTAACTAACTAATCCCCGGCAGCGGTGCCAAAAACTTGATCGGTGGAAAACCACAGACTACAATCAAGACCAAAAGCAAGTATACAAATAGTCCCAATATCGTTTTTCAAGTAATAAAAGTGGTACAAGTACCAGATATCGTCCACAGAGATCGTAGTAAAAGTTTAAAAGAAAGTAAAGTTAAGGAAATGATTTCAGAAGGCGAATTCGAAGACTTAGATTAGAACAGAGTTAACACAACTAAAAACATGAGATAACAGATAATAAAAGCAAGCCAGGGTGTATGACTTTTCGGGTGATATGTAAATACTATTTCCAATCGACCAATGCTGTCAAAATGCTACAGCATGAAACCATGCTGACAGATTGCTACAGCAGTCAATCAGTAACAACTATTTTTACCAATTACTTTGAAGGTATTCATCTCGGACTTCACCAATGCACTGATATTATAGCTTTCAACCCATATCTCTATGAGGTATCCAGACCAGTGAAAGTGACAAATGGTGTCTTCAAAGTATATGGAAAAACAAATCTCTTTTGTTAAAAATCACTCTCTCGAGTGGATTCCCATATCATTCAAGTTGACGTGTTCTGAATGGCTCAGAATGGCTCATCTCTGAATCCATTCCACTTTAACACTTCAGAGTGATCAACCCATCGAGAATTAACAACTTAGAAAATACGGACAACAAATCTCTTTGTTAGCAACTCTCTCAAGTCTACTTCCCATATCATCCAAGTTGACGTGCAAACAATGGCTCAACTTAGAGTCAACGGCACTTTAACACTTTCAAAGTGATCAACTCATCAAGAAGTGTCATTGGTTTTATAAAGCTTGAATGAACAAGTAAAACATCGTTGTTACATGAAAGGGTCGACTATATTTTGGTTTAAATACTCACCATTTTCGTCATACACTCGAGCTTATAAAATTAGCTACTCATGACGAAAAGTAAATAACAAGAAATATAAAGTGCGGCAAGTAAAGACATAAAATAAATGCGGAAAGTAAATGACGGAATATAAATGACGGAATAATAAAGATGCGGAAAGCATAAAAAATAAATGACGTAAATAAAATGCGAGTAAGCGTAAATAAATAAAAGACGGAATATAAAGAACGATAATATAAATAAAGCGATTAAATAAAGTGATAAAAGAACTTGAAATGTAACCAAAAGATTTATAATATTTAGAAGACAACTTGTTCTCCAAGTAGTATGGAGAACTACTTGAGAGAAAAGTGTGGAGTAGAAGTGTTGAGGTGTGTTCAATACTCCTCCCAACATCCCTTTTTATACTAGGGATAGAGTGAGAGCAAAATGGTCAATTCACACCCAATTAGTTTAAAAGGAACCAAAAAGTACACTTTAGCAAACTAATATTTAGAAAGTAACTACATTAGTCTTGTAAACTCCAGCTAATCTGATTAAACTACAGCTGGTTCAACTTTAGAAGGCTTTAAATGTCTTCATATTGTCATGTCAGTCAACTCCAAGTCTTATCTTTCTCTTCCTCTACCATCAGGTCATGCTACCACATTCCTGCAGCATCAACCTGCTTCAATMTGTCCAAAATGAGTTAAATTTAGACCAAAATCCACTAAAAGAGGTTCAACATTCTTCTTAGCATAAAAACAGAGAAAAGAGATAAAATGACTCAAAGTTGGGATATAAATGAAAAATAACCTATTTAAAAGAGAATAAAAAGGTACTTTACGTACTAAATACTAGGTATGTATCAGAGGGTGTGAGAAGAAAATATTTTAAAATATCAATCTCACAAACGCCTCTTAATATATAAAATGAGTAATAAGATGTTTATCTTATCTCATTGGTTTTGGGAGAAAAAGAAAGAAAAACTTAAATGTTCTAAAGTTTGAGAGAAACCAGAACCAAAAAGGAGGAGAAGTAGAAGTTGATTATGTGATTATAATCTCAATACGTGTTGTTGTTCATCTTCATTTTTGTGATCATAAGGTGAGTTTTTAATTGTAAGTTTTACTTTAAAAGTTTCATTTGGTATGATTTTAATAAGGAACTTTATGGTTTCGTACTTAGGTGTTTTTGGACGATTATGTACTATTTTTAGTGTAATGGTGAGTTTTTGTTTAAAGCTTTCCTTATTTGGAAACTGAGTATAAGAACTATATGGTTCATTATATGAGGTTTTGAGATAAAACAATTTGATGCCATTATCGGCAAAAAGGTGAATTTTTATCATGATTGTATCATATAAAGAAATTAGGATAACATATCAAGGAGCTGAGTATATTGGGATAAGAATGGTCTTCTACTAGGATGGCCTTGAGATTGAGATGACCTTTTACTAGGAGGGTCTTGCTTCTGGGATGGCCTTGCGATTGAAATGACCTTCTATTGGGATGGCCTTGCTTCGGGTGGTATGTATGATATGATGAATGTTGGGTCACCTATTGATTTGGTGATGACCCACTGATCTGTTCCTCTACCTTAAGCAACACTTAGTAGTTATTGGTTCTTTGTAAGTTGGT
>NC_037531.1:10273039-10274311 GCF_001531365.2 Cynara cardunculus var. scolymus
TTGAAGTTCTCTCTTGTTCATCAATCCTCATTGCTGTGTTCTTATTGATTTCTACTCTGGTTGATACATATCTTTTCTGCTGCGTTATCTCTGTTAAACAGATCATCCAAGTAAGTAATTAATATCAAGAAATAGAGTTAATCGATCCAACATTTGTCTTGAAGGTCGGTGTGGTGGTATTCGTCTTATGATCTTCATTGTGCTGCCTATTCCTCTATTTGTCTATCGCAGTATAATGAGACAAAATGAACTCTAACAAAATATTAGAATGCTTATCAAATTTCGAAAAAACGAGTTGGTGCTCTCATATCTAGAGGTGGTTTTCATTAAACAACATAAAGGTATCTCCCTAAAGTAGGAAGGAATCCAATTGGTTCGCATTTCAAATACGTCCTCAAGCCATGGGTGATTATTAAGGTCAAACTCATTCAACAAAGACGCCCATTTAACCTCAAATTCATCAGGTTCAAGGTGTACATTCCATACTAATTTCAATAACCGTTTTCTGAAGTTTGTATTCAAAATGATATCAGAACCTACTTGTATCATAACATCGCTATAAGTAAATCAAATTTGCAATTCACATATGATACACTACTGCAATCACATTTTTATCACATGATTATCACCGATAACACTAAATATAATACTACTTTCAATCACATATGATAAAACATTCAATACATTGGCAGGTAGCTTCTTCATGATATGCCACATACATAGGCGATGTCTAGCATCAGGAAACACAACAGGGATTGCTTCCTTAATGGAAGCATCTTGATCAGTCAAAACAAGGGTCGGTTGACGACCATGAACCTTCAAGAATGACTCCAACAACTAGGTATATGCTTGGATAATTTCTTCTGTGATCAATCCTGACCCAAAAACAACTGATCTCCTATGGTTATCAATACCGGTGAATGGTACAAAAACCATGTTATACCTACGATGACAAAAAATAAAATATAAGCCGAAACCATAAAAATTAATAAATTCAAATTACGATAACATTAAATTAACGTACTTGTTGAAACGATATGTCGCATCAAATGACATAACATCACCGAACTCTGCGTATGAAATATCATGATCGGGTCGACTAGGCCAGATCATGTCAAAACTAGCTCCTTGTCAACTCGTTGGCCCAAAACATTGATACCAAACGACCATTGTCAATTTTATACTCAAATGAAAAGTTTGTCCCATATTGTCTTCTGTCGTTCAACATATTTACCACCATTTGTACATCTCCATCACCAATGTAGTTATTGA
>NC_037531.1:10274366-10276628 GCF_001531365.2 Cynara cardunculus var. scolymus
ACCTGCAACTTGTGTGCTCTTACAGGCCCAATATTTGACCTCGCCGACCGGTGAACCATAACTTTGTCATCATAACTGAGTTGCCTACTCTTACGTGATAAAATTCTATCAGCATCATCAATCAAATCATGGTTATGGTTGGGACAAAAATAGTATAATCTATATGATGATTGAGACCCCTCTATGTATTTAAACCTAATAGAAGCATTACAATCTGTAACTTTAACGTTTGTATTTCGTACTCGTCTACGATGTCCATCCACTTCAACAGAGTCAACCGACCTCTTTTTTGGTTTTCCATGCTTATGACAAACAACATATTTTAGTTTGACTATACCACCCTTCCTTGTCTTCTGGGTTGACAGTCGAATATCAAACCCGGCAATGTCGGCATACCTTCGATACATTTCAATTCCATCCTCCAAAGATGCAAAGATTGATCCAACAACCGGTTGAAATTCATTTGGAACAGATGGGATACGAACTCCATCACCGCAAGGACTTCCAATCACTCATTGAGCTGGTAACACAAAATGATCTGTGAAACAATTACCAATAGTTATAAATAAATAAAACAATATACATATAAACCAAATTAACAAAGTCTCATATGTCATAATAAAACTAAACACAATTACTATTAAATTAAATTCAAAACAAAATCAACCTCATCAAGGCACATTACAGTAACATACAATTGTAGCTATGAGATGTTTATCACATGTGATAAACATCCAAAATTCTCACTTACATAAATATCACAACTATAATCATTGATTTGGTGTTACAAGTTGAATGTGATATTAACCATCTTGATTACAATATAGCTGTCATTTTTCACTTGTTGATTTACATTATTTACTAGCATCAATCATATGTCTATCACACCATTATCACATCTATCACACCATTATCCCAGCTCCTGTGATCACTGGTAAGTCGATGCCATCAACATTTTGGGTGTCAAAAGCAGTTGTTGCTGCATCATTTACATAAATTTAATGGAAAACGAACCAAACAGTATCCACATACATATAAACATCCGGTTTATCACATGTGATAAAACATCAAAATTTTCAATTTAAAAAGTACAATAAATCTATGAGCGGACTAAAAAAATGAGATGTTTATCACATGTGATAAACATCAAAATTTTCAATTACAAAAGTAGAATAACATTAAACTCAAATCAACATATACCAAAAACAATAAATGGACAAAATGTTTACATTCACAAGTCCTTCTACTTTTTATCACATGTGATAAAAACCCCAAAAAACCATTCATGAAAATTGATGACATATTTTAATGTTATCACATTGTACCTTCCTCGTCGTTATCAGAACTACTTTCAAAAAAGCTATCTTCAAGAAAACAATCTTGAGAAAAGCCCACGGAATCGTCGTTCGAATAACTTGATCCTGAACAAACTTCCTTACCAACAACATTCAAGTCGTCCATTTTAGATAGACAAAAATATGGACACTACCGATATGAAGAAAAGATGTTAACCCATCGACTATGTGCAGATTATGATGAACGAGATGAAGCATAAACGAGAAGGTGAATAAGCATGAATGAAGGAGAAGCATGAATGAGGGAGAAGAAGAAAACTAACAAACGTGGGAACGTGAAAGGATAAACATGGTTAATTAAAATAAAATAAAAATTATAAAAATTACTTAATTACATTACTGCCTTTATTAAATTATTTATATATAATAAAAGTTAATTTATTAATTAAAAAAGTTTAAGGTTATTGAGTTGTCCTCGCGTTCTCGTAAATCACAAGGGTTCTCGTTTGAACCTCCACCTATATATATATATATATATGTATGTATGTATGTATGTATGTATGTATGTATGTGTGTGTGTGTGTGGGGGGGGGGTGGCGATAATCAAATGAGAATTATAAAAAGATTACGAACTCGTAAGAACTGATATAAAAGTATTTTGTTACATTATTTACTTTCATTAATTAGTATGATCTAAGATATTGTTTTACATATGTTTGTGTTCATCTTGTGAAGAAATAACATTTGAAACTATTTTTGGTTCATTTAGTCATTGTTTGGCAAACATAAGCCAAACTATAAGCTAACTTATTTTTAACTACATGTTTGAATAGATATAAACTAATTTATTGAAACACTAGTTGGAGTAGTATTTTAGTAACTTTTTGGCACTTTTTTCAATTATAACTCTGTTAATATTGATTGTTATTTATTATTACTAGAAGRGTACTCGCACAATGCAGCGAGA
>NC_037531.1:10279313-10280635 GCF_001531365.2 Cynara cardunculus var. scolymus
AAAATAAAATAATTAATGTGATTAATAATAGTTATAAAATTATTAATATCTAATATTAATTAAAAATTAAAAATTAAAAGTTAATCTTTATTAATAATTGACAAATAATAATAATGACATAATTGGAAGAATGTAGAAAAAAAGCTAATGGGGCTTTTTTAAAATGTTGTTCAGAGCGACATTTTGATAAACTACCTTTTAAGTTAGTTTTATGTCATTTAAATTACATTTTTTTAATATATTTAAAAAATAAGTTAGTTTATGATGATCAAATATAACTTTTATATGATGTGTGAAAATAAAGTTAAGACTATTTTGATGATATGAATTTTAGAATCACTATAAATAATTGTAACACCTCCAAACACCATATTTGCATATAACACATATTTTATTTCATAGAAATATAGTTTATATCACAAGGTCCCACTAGTACAAAGATTTATATATGTACAAAATCTACATATGAAAATTTCCAAAACAAATCTTGTACTTAATACATGTAATACAACATGTATCTTCAAAATAAGCAATCTTAAGCAGATCTTCAAAAGCAGATAACAGGTTAGGAAAATAATCACATTTTCCTTTTCCATTTAATATCCATATACCCCGCCATTCCTGCATTGCATAATTTAAAAACAGAAAATGAGAGTTAGACCAGAAGGGTTTAGTGAGTAAATCCCTTCCTTGCAAATGCATGGTGATGATCACCAAAATATAATAAAGTATCTTTACTCAAAAATATTTGCAATACCATCAAATAATGCAGTCCTCAGTGACATGTATAAAAGGATAAACTTAAGAACCTCAGTTCTATTAATAAAATACATTTGTTTAATGATACAACGTTCCCAATATGAAACAAATATTGTAACAAAAGATTCTTTGAACCATTAGACCATTCCTTTGTAAATATTTAATAGAAAGATTTAAGGCAATACTTGCCCTTTATGACAAACCATTTTCTCCTTCTCAATAACATCTAAATTATTGTTTCTAATAGGAATAGTATCTCTAATTTATCAGGTCACAAAGAAATGATGATTCAAAGTTAATTAAATCCAATTAGTAACATTAATAAGAGTTATAATATTATCCACATATGATGATGCCTCCCTTATTCCAAGTACACCTCTCCTTGATATGTCACCCTTATTCCCTCATCAAAACAGGACAACTTTTTAGAACAGACAAAAGTCACCACGTCTGAAAGTACCCATTTCCAGTTCCAAGCCAGAACAGACAAAAGTCACCACGTCTGGGGGAACTACCACTTAAAACAAGTTTCGTACCAAAACAGACTTACGTCACCACGCTTG
>NC_037531.1:10280735-10282288 GCF_001531365.2 Cynara cardunculus var. scolymus
CCCCCCCCTTCTACAAACTGTTTAATATTCTTGTAGACCCTTTTGGGACCAACAAAAGCACTGAAACTTGCATTGAAATTAATGTGCGTTTATAAAACTTCCAGATAAAGGTTAAAAAAATCAACCAAACACCTCTACAAGGCGGTGTGTCACTCCTCTTCGGACTGTAATTGGCTTTTAATGGCGGTTTTTTATCGATGGTACCAGTATGTTTTAGGTTCAGAAATTGCATGACGAACACACATGTTCAAGGTCCCAAGTCCACCCCAACCACCATAATGCGAATAAAAATGTTTTGGGTCATATATTGGCAGGGAGTTTAAAGAATTGTAGGAGAGTACCATGGAAAATAAATCATGGAAGATGTGAACCAATGGTTCAATATTAGCATCTCCTACAGCCAAGCATGGCGAGCAATGATGTATGTCTTGCAACTGTTGAGGGGGACCCCTGAATCATCGTTTAACCTACTCTCGGTTTATCGTCACAATCTAAAGATATCAAATCTAGGGACTATGAGAGAGATCGCACTTGATGGACGAGGACGATTCGACATGTTGTTTGTCGCACTCGGTTGTTCAGTAATAATTTTTGTTAATTCTTGAATTTATGTCATAATTTTATGTTTTGAAGTTTAAATTTGTAACCTCGTTCATCAGCAGATTCGTTCGTTTTTAGGACACCTGCCACTGCTCCTTATAATGGACGATATCCATCTGAATGGACTATACTTGGGCACCATGTTCTCAACGATCGACATATCCAAATACTTCTTACATTGATTTATTAAGTGATTCACAAATAACTTGTGCCGATTTTCTTGCTATGGTAAACATAGTCTTTTTCACAATAATTACAGACATATCTAGAGTCCTTTTTTGAAAAGTGATCCCAAATGTTTGAAGTTCTACCATCCCTTTTCTTAGACGAGTTTGGTTCATCATTGTCTTCGATTTTTGGAGGTTTAAAAGTATTTTTCATTGCTACTATACATTGTCAATTAAAGATAACATTTTCAGAAAGACAAAAAATATGGAACTGTAAACCAACATAATACAAAGAGAATACATGGCACAGATTAATAAGGGTCCATCCATTTTTCTGCCATTTGTTTTAACTTCATGAATCTTACATTGAAGGTAGGAACAAATAACCAGAAAATAGGCAGACAATATAAATAAAACAACAGAATACACACATAATACATGAGAAACCGATTTGTAACAATAAATCAACAAAATAGGCAATTGTAATCGACAGTGGAAACAACAATCGAAGAACCGAAAATACACACTATATACATAAGAATCGAGTTAAAAATCAAAACAATAAATCACATAAATACGTGAAGAAGAAGGTTGTTTACATGATGGTCGGATGCTGTGAGGGTCGATTTCTAGTTTTATCGTGGGCGGCTGGACGTTGTGAGGATTGAGGAAGAAGGCATCGGTGCGTCAGTGTAACATCCCAAAAAAATATGAGGCAAAAAGGACTGAAATATGAAACGAAAAATCGGAATTTTATAAAAAGAATTCACCCAACAGAAGGGGTAA
>NC_037531.1:10283483-10288044 GCF_001531365.2 Cynara cardunculus var. scolymus
TCCAGAATCGTAGCAATCCGAGCTACGGTTAAGAAGTTATCGCATATTCAAAACAGCATCTCGGGTAGATTTGGTGCTGTCAAATTCACCAACTCAATAGGCTAAAATCTATATTTTGGATTCAATCTTTATTCCAACAATCAAAATACCATCTAACCATGTTTATATTATTGATTACAAGATCAATACTCAAGAATTTCACCAAAATAGCCATTAATGAAGAAAATCAAAGGAATGATCCTCCATGCCACTTAGTGAAAGGTTTTTATAATTCAACGTCTAATAATGCTTAGAGAAATGATTATTCTACCTAAAGTGATGAAAACCATCTACCCAATCCAATTTTCCTCATTAATGGGCTCATCCGAGTTCATTCCTTCGACCAAAACATGATCCATCTAAAATAGTTATTTTTATCTAGGCATTAAGATTTGAGGCATAAAACACAATATTGATATAAGTATAATGATTTTAACGGTAAAAGTGGACTCACAGTGAAAAGTTAGGGCTGTCCAAAACTCGAGCTAGGAGATGGGTTAAGCCGGGACCAAACAGTTTGGTCACGGCAGCACAGAAAGAGACACGGCTACAGCCGTGTGCAGGGCTCGGGAACAGCCTGCTGCCTGCTCCTTTGCTGTGATGTTCGGGCAGAGAACACGAAGAAAAACAGCACAACCGGTTGCTGTTAGATGTCGATTCGAAAGGGCACAGCAGCCCTTCTTCTTGCTGTTGCTGTTTGGACGAGGATCACGCAGGTGAGGCCTGCTGCGGCTGTTGTTTGCTGTCGAGCACGCGCAGGAAGCACCTGCTGGTGTGTGAGGGAAACAAAGACGTAGCACGGCAAGGTTGCTCAAGGGAAAACCCAATGATCCGGACAGTTGCCCGCGGTTGCTGTTTGCTGTCGAGTACGCGCAGGAAGCACCTGCTGGTGTGTGAGGGAAACAAAGACGTAGCACGGCAAGGTTGCTCAAGGGAAAACCCAATGATCCGGACAGTTGCCCGCGGTTGCTGTTTGCTGTCGAGTACGCGCAGGAAGCACCTGCTGGTGTGCGAGGGAAACGAAGAAGCAGCACAGCAAGGCTGCACCTGCTGTTTGCTGTCCGAGAAGTGATGGAGCAGTGCAGACAGCTCTCGCTGCTGCTGTTTTATTGTGGATGTCTGCTGCTAGGTGAGGGAGCGAAGGAGCACGCAGCAGAGCTGCTGTTTGTGACGAACGGGGACGAAGAACAGCACAGCAAGGCTCCTGCCTGCTGTGCGCTATCTGCTGCTCGGTGAGGCACAGCAGCGCCGGCTGCTCGGGCAAGGAAGTCGAGATGATAACGCCTGYTGATCTGTGGTACAAAAATGGTTGGAGGTGTAGGTGGTAACCGACAGCCGTAAATTCCTTCCCAAGGGTTATCTTCCCTGAGGTCACAACCTTTTCTTCTTCCCCAAACCATCATCCTTACTCTCAGTCTTTCCCCTCTCCCAAAACCCCCTTTTTCCTTAATAAACCGTGGCTAAGGACTCTTAGGCAAGAAGATTCACTTTTTCCCAGGTAAGGAAAGTCTACCGGGTAAAATAAAAGATAGTAGCTAAGCTACCCCCCCCCCCTTTTCACCAAAAAAAAAATAATAAATTAACAAAAGTTCGATAAATTTCCAGGTGTTACAATTCTCCCCATCTTGGGTTAAATTTCGTCCTCGAAATTTGAGTTTACGCGAATAGCTGGGGGTAACGCTTCTTCAATTCCTCTTCTACTAAACCACAATGATTGCATGCAGATAAAACGTACTGGTTGGGGGGTATTACCGAGCTACTCCAGCAGAAGCCCATCCTCTCCCTATTCGAAGTGAATGGGTACAAAACAGATCGCAAAACTATACAATCTTTGCAAAGAGCAGATATAATATGGCAAACCCTACAGCTATGACATTGTAGATAGTTGCTAAAATACTCACCAACTGTCATGAGGAGCTAAAGGTGCATTCAGAAAAAGGACTATACAACCAATGAAAGAATCGGTATAATATGAATAATAAATCATAAAATCAGAAACATGCTAAGAAAAGTAGAGACAAACCCAAAGTACATACATTCTTATGGTGTTCTCTTAAATAAGATGCAATAAGATCAATAGCTCTGACTATTAAATCACTATCAAAAGAAGAAAAGGTTTAATCGTCGATATGGAACTAAAATAGATATGAAAGTAAGCATCGTCATGTGCTGGTGGACGGGTGAAACTTCAAGATATTAATTCGAACATTATCAGGGATACAACCACACTCTGTAGAGGAGAAACTGAGAGGGGAATATAAAAGCAACTATAAAACAGTACAAAAATAAGTCCCACGCAGAGTTCTGGGCCTAAGTCCTATAGCAATTAATTATCACTTACCCAATAGAAAAGATCCTGAAAAAAAATATATGAAATAGAGCACTTATGGTTTAATAACTGCAGTGAAATAGTGGTATAGAGAAAGTCAGAAGATCATCCTACCTAATTAGAATCAATATAAAAATAACCTTTAAGTAGTCCGTTAGGTATTTAATATCCTTAAAACCCTTATGGATAAACCACCTCAAATCTCCATGACAATAATACATTCGCAGTTCTTCTAAAAAGAGGGTTTAGAGTCATACCAGTTTCAGGTTGCTGTCACCAAGACTCCAACTACTAACACCCATAAAACAATCTTAACAGCAATATCAGCATTAAGACATGCATATAACTATCACACTTAACTAAAATATATAGATTCCTTCAAGGTTGAACATTCATCCAAGAATAATTGCAACGCTTTTTTTTTTTTTTTTTTTTGCGACACGTGCTCTTTTATTATAACATTCTAAGCTTCTCAATTACCTTAATAATAGCCTCACTATATCATATATCCATATAACAGTAAAAGAGGCATACTCTCCAAATATACCAGTCATCACCATTTCCATAACCCAACCAAAATATGTCACTGTTAAACCCCAAGCGCTACAGATGCATAGTAGACAGTTTTCCGCCTAACCAATGACAACTGACATTGTTAGTATGTTTGACGAAGTTCTAACAGCCCTGCAGAGGCAATCCAACATATAAAAAGACTCTTCTATTCATTATGGATACAGGAGGATATTTATCTGCAATTTACCGTTCAATCCAATATTTGCAAATAGAAGAAACCAGGCTGAGGTCAGGTTCATAACTCAGAGGGCTTCTACCAAGAGCTGACTCCGCCATAAGTATTATTTCGGATTCTAGCAGGAAGAATCAGCCAACCAAGCTGTTCATTCCAAAAAAAAAAAAAATATCAACAGCAGAAATCTGCAACCTCATATTTTACGAGAGGAATATATGGAAGAGATACAATTGGTGGCAATCAATGAATAATCAGGTAAATTATAAAGTAGCGGATCATGCTACATGATGGCCTCAATAATAAGATATTTTGCTACACACCTGTTCCCGGTCAGATGATAAAGGACTGCTCATATAATTTCCCAACCATTTCCTCACATTGATCTCGGGCAACACCCACATCTACCAATGTGTTTGGCAAAGATCTCCTCCTCTAACCCAATGAATCTAACAAGAGGCCTGCCTTGCCTTCTCCTTAACCCGTGTAACTCACCCTTCTCTAGTACGTCACCATTTCTTACCGTGTCCACCTGAATGTCAACATATCTACGATACTTATCTTGTGTACATGTTTCCTTTGATGGTTATGTACAATAGAATTTACATTCGGATTCCAATTGAACTCTTACTGGTCACACAGAACTCTTGAAGATTCTCTTGGAGTCATGCAATTAACTCTTGTCATATGACTAAGATATTCGTCAATATGTTCATCCTTTTCTAGTACTTATGCCCAATGTCAAGGGATGATGTTCCTGGCTACTTACTATTCCAATTCCCAACAAGCTTATTGAATATTCCGCTTCCCTATTAATGACACCGTTATCATTAACACAAATACTCCACGAAGCTATTTTGCAACGGACCATTTGAGTAAAAAGAAATTCCTTAGTTCCTAGTCTACCATTCACCTTTACATTTCCCAACTATCATTGACTAGGGTCAACCAATCAGTACAAGCACCAAGCACTGTAGCTAAAACATATATATCCACATGGCATGGTTCGTAACAACCCGACTTCAAATCCCTAAATAGCCTAAGTGCTTCCACAGAATCCAACTAATTAATATCTAACAATAACAATTGATCAGATAAGGTAGGAAGAACACGAGACTAACATACTACGAACTGACACATTCTTAATCCTTGTAATAACAGTGAGTTTAAGCACGCTTATGTAATAACTTGCTCAAAATAGCATTAGCTAAGTGAAATTTTGAATAGGTTATACATAAGAATTCTTAACACCATCGTCACAATTCATGAACGGGGTAACTCYGATGCCCCTAGCGCTCTCCTATCTTAAAAGGTCTACCCACCACGCACAATTTAACAACTACAAATTCAGCTTAAGTCTAGGCATCTTAATCCTATACCTAGTTCGCTTAAACTAGCGCTCTGATACCAACTTGTAACATCCCAAAAAAATATGAGGCAAAAAGGAC
>NC_037531.1:10288128-10290319 GCF_001531365.2 Cynara cardunculus var. scolymus
TAATAAATTAACAAAAGTTCGATAAATTTCCAGGTGTTACAGTCAGGCTAAGGCCGTAAGGGACTAAGGGTTTGTCGTGGAATTTGTGAATTGTGAATTTGTGATGGAGAAAAAAGACGTAAGGCCGTAAGGGACTTAGGGTTATTGTTGGGTTAAGGGCTTAAGGGCTAAGGCCTTAAGGGTTACTGGGTTAAGGGATTAAAGCCTTAAGGGTTATAAGCAATCCAAATTCCCAAACACCCCCTTAACTTTTGTAAATATCACACATATATACACACACACACAAAAATTTATAAAAATAATATATATTAGCGGTAGGTTGGGTTGGGTTAAGTTATGCTAACTCAATTTCAATTCTCCTAATTAGCGGTTTAGTGGGTTGGATTTAATTGGGTTGTTAGCGGGTTGAGTTGGGCGGGTTTCACGGATTGACGACTTTTTATACACCCCTAAGTGAGGCAATAAGCCCTATAACAACTAAAAAGAAAGTAACAAGATCAAATCAAGCAGACAACACGTAAATAACTAGAGACATAATCCACATATTCACAAAATCAAAATCACTGAAATGTCAATTAGTACTAAATACAAAAAGTTAAGAATGAGAAATGAATAATGAAAGAATTAAATAAAACTTCTTTTGAGGATATTCTCTCTTCTGGGTAGACTTCAAGGTGGAAAAATTCGAATTCTAGTAAGGATGACAGTTGTTTGGACAACCATTTACGTCATCTGGAGATGGAGAAATAAATTTGTTTTCACAAACTCTTCTAATATGAGTCAGGACCTCAGCTTTGAGGTGCAATTGCTCTCATTCTTCTGGATCTTGAAACTTTTAAAACAATTCGGATATTTATCGTTTGATTGTGTGAACCAATATCTTAATGGTGTGTGGTTCACCTTCGGTTCTTCTATTGCTGGATGCGATTATTGTTCCTAGTTTAAGACTATTCTCACATGCAACTATTCTCATCATTGGTTTAAGTATGTCAAATGTGTCTTCTCCGTTCATTACGGGTGTTTAGGTTTCAAGTGGATCATTGATAAGCATGGTTTTTTACATGCTTAAAGTACCTATTTCTTATGTTTAATAGGTAGATTTTCATAGTTTATCCCAACCTTGAGTCATTTTTACTTCCTTATTTTCCATTTGTTATGTTTGGAGCTAAATGTGATGATGAATTTGTTGTTACAACAATTTGGAGTAGATGACATTTTTTGACTCATAACACTGCACTGTAATGCTGCAACATTCCAACAGCATTGCCCGGCTGCATTTTGGCTTTTTGAAGAAGTGCTTATTGGTTAAGCCATTGTCTTGGATGGAGGTCTGAGCTGAAGAAGCCCTCATTTTGGACCCTTAACAGCTGGTGAAATGATGTGGAGAAGACTTTTTGGTTGACTTGTTTTGATGGAGATGATATCTCCTTTTTCTARTCTTCTCACATGTACTTTSTACTTCCTTTTTATTTTTGTCTTTTCTTCATTTGGTGGGTATAAAAGAAGGCCTTTGGCCTCTCTTTTCCATACACCTSCTGGACGATTGTGGTTCCATTTTGWACTCCCAAAAACTCTCTCATCTTATTAGTAGTATTTACAAGCTTTTAGTTATTGTTATTTACATTTCGTCTTTTATTTATTTCTTTATTGTCATTTACTTTCCGTATTTATTTTCCGTCTTTACTTTCCGTCATTTATTTTYCGTTATTTACATTCATGTCTTTACTTTATGTCATTTACTTTCCGTAATGAGTAGGTGTAGGGTAAAGGGTGAAATGTTAAACCGAATGAAAGTGGACATTGTTTCGCAATAACAATGTTCCACTATTTCATTCAAGTTTTATAAAACCAAGCACACTTCTTGACGAGTTGATCACTTTGAAAGTGTTAAAGTGCCATGGACTTAGAAATAAGCCATGATAAGCACGTCAGTTTGAATGATATGAGAGGTAGACTTGAGAAAGTTGCCGACAAGGAGACTTGTCATTTATGTTTTTTTAACTTGAACTCCCGACGGGTTGGTCACTCTCTAAAAGTGTCAAAGTGTGATAAATTCAGAGATGAACTATCAAGAACACGCCAACTTGAATGATATGGGAATCGGCTCGAAAGAGTGATTTTTTAACAAAGAGATTTGTTTAGCCATATATCTTGAAGACACCATTTTGTCACTATCCCTGGTCCGAACACC
>NC_037531.1:10291419-10293713 GCF_001531365.2 Cynara cardunculus var. scolymus
TAATGAGCAACAAAGGGCACAAACTCCAAACATCATTAATCTGGCAAATTCAAAAAATGGACGGATCATGGATTATGCTATCCCGGATTTTGAGCAATTAAATTCTGGGATAGTTAGACCACATATGACCGTTCTCCATTTCGAGCTAAAACCGATAATGTTTCACATGTTACAGACTAATGGCCAATTTGCTGGACTGCCCTCAGAGGACCCACATTATCACTTAAAGTCTTTTATGGAAATCACATATGCCTTCCTGATCCCGGGAGTGTCCAATGACGTTCTCAGACTCACTTTATTTCCATTTTCATTACGGGATCGGGCAAAAGCATGGTTTAATTCTTTAACACCGGGATCTGTGCCGTCATGGAGTAACATGGCGGAATTTTTTTTGCGAAAATATTTCCCACCAACAAGGAACGCTAAATCCAGAAACGAAATCTGTCTTTTTAAACAACTGGATGATGAAGYTGTTCCTGACGCGTGGGARAGGTTTAAAGAGCTGTTAAGGAAATGCCCACACCATGGCATTTCGTACTGTATTCAACTTGAGACGTTTTACAATGGGTTAAGTCCCATGGCAAAACAAATGCTTGACGCGACTGCAGGCGGAGCCTTTACAGCCAGTACCTATAATGAGGGATATGAGATCCTAGAAAAGATATCAGTAAACAATGGGCATTGGTCTGACCCACGTGCCCAGCCACAAAAAAAGACTGCTGGAATACATGAGGTGGATGCATATACTGCATTAACGGCTCAGCTTACCTCCATGACCAATTTATTGAAAAATAGTACTTCTGGTCAGGGAGTACAACAAGCTGCTAACACATCTGTTCCAACAGTCCTATCTGTGCAATGTGTGTGCTGCGGTGGGGATCATTCATATTAACATTGTACTCATAATTCTGAATCAGTAAATTATGTTCAAAATAGATCTAATCCCTACTCTAACTCATACAATGCCAGTTGGAGACAGCACCCGAACTTTTCTTGGACCAATCCCAGCCTTAATCCACCAGTCCATAAGCAACAAGGAACTTCTAATTTCCAACCACARCATCATGCAAACAGTTCTAACTCTCAGAACCACCAACAAAGTTTTCAAAATTCTCAGCCACATTTTCAGAACAAACCTCCTCCACAGGCAAAATCATTATCTTCTTTGGAAGAAATGATTAAAGGGCTTTTAGCACATGCTCAAGCTC
The DNA here is from genome assembly GCF_001531365.2 of Cynara cardunculus var. scolymus. NCBI lineage: Eukaryota > Viridiplantae > Streptophyta > Magnoliopsida > Asterales > Asteraceae > Cynara > Cynara cardunculus. The sequence continues at coordinate 10,292,628 of NC_037531.1, forward strand.
AAAATCAAGCTTTGATAACCCAACAAAACTCTCAAAATCAATTTCTTTTTAATCAACAAAGTGCTGCTATCAGAAATCTGGAAACCCAAGTCAGTCAACTTGCACTCAATCAGACCAATAGAGTCCTTGGTACTTTGCCTAGTAACACAGAAGTCCCGAGAGCCTTAGGAAAGGAACATGTGAAAGCAGTGACCCTTAGGAGTGGGAAGGAGTTGACTGAAAAGGTGCAAAAAGCTAGTGCACCAAGTTTTTCAAAAACTGATGATACAACATTGGTCCCTGTCAAAGAAAGACCGGTCCAACCTTTAGAGAAGCAAGCATCTGAGACCACCACTTCTGTCCCGCCAGATCAGACTATCCCTTACTGTTTCCAGAAGATGTTTTAAAAAAATCAGAAGGGACTGAGGTTTTAGAGACCCCTAAGCTTGATGCTAAGACTCCATCTGAACCTCCAAAGTGCACCACAAAGACTCAAGGCACTCAAGACCCATCTTGCTTAACACATTCAAGCAAGAATGTGATAAAACCAGTCCCTCCTTATGTTCCTTACCCCCAAAGGTTAAGGAATCAGAAAGAGGAATTGCATTTTAAGAAGTTCTTGGATGTGTTCAAAGAATTGCACATCAACATACCCCTTGTTGAGGCAATTGAGCAAATGCCTAGTTATGCTAAGTTTCTGAATGACATCTTAAGCAAGAAGAAGAAGTTGACTGAGTATGAGACTGTAGCTCTTTCTGAAGGATGTAGTGCGCTTTTGACCAATAGCATACCCCCTAAGCTTAAATATCCAGGGAGTTTTACCATTCCTTGTTCAATAGGTGAGAAGGAGATAGGGAAAGCCTTATGTGACTTAGGAGCTAGTATTAACCTTATGCCCTTGTCTGTTTTCAACACCTTCGGCATAGGAGAGGCTAGACCTACCACAGTTACACTCCAGCTAGCAAATAAGTCCATTGCATACCCCAAAGGAAAGATAGAAGATGTGTTAGTACAGGTTGATAAGTTCATATTTCCGGCAGATTTTATCATATTAGACTTTGAGGCTGATAAGGACATTCCGATTATTTTAGGAAGACCTTTCTTAGC
>NC_037531.1:10294188-10296604 GCF_001531365.2 Cynara cardunculus var. scolymus
CATCTGCCTTTAGAACTAGAGCACAAAGCTTACTGGGAAATCAAAGAGCTCAATATGTCTTTGAATGAAGCCAGAAAGAAAAGGAAGTTACAACTATGTAAACTGGATGAACATAGGTTGTTGTCCTATGAGAATGCCAAACTTTATAAGGAAAAGACAAAGAAATGGCATGATAACAGAATCCAGCACAAATAATTGAGAGAAGGCCAACATGTGCTTTTATTTAATTCTATACTGAAGTATTCCCTGGAAAACTTAAGTCTAGATGGTCTAGGCCTTTTCTTATTTCAAAAGTTTATCCTTATGGGGCAGTGGACTTGGTAAACCCGGAAGATAATTCTATTTTCAAGGTAAATGGCCAAAGGATAAAAGTGTACCATGATCCGACAGCAGTCTCAGAACAACACTCTGAGAGCTGTGTTGCTCCCTGCTAAAAGTCTCAAAAATCCCCCTTGGACTTCTTAAAAGTCCACCTTTGTTAGTAAATAAATTTAATTTCATAGGTTGTTTGTGTTTTAATGTTTTCAAGGCTTAGTGTGTTTTTTTCAATAAAAGATTGGCGAGCTGTTCATAATGCTGCAACATTCTAGGCTTGCAGCTTTGTATGAAATGAGAGAAAGTGGGTTGAGCTGTTATTTTTTAAACTTTTCTTTAAAAAGATTGTTTTTAGGGTGTTGGGGAAAAATGGCGCTGGTTTTTGAAAAAGAAAGAAAGGAGGAAAGATGGGTTAAGGTTAGGCCAATGTTAAAGTCTCAGAAAGGTACAAGGTAGTACATGGAGGTACATGGTACCTTGCACAACCTCTTACACCCTCATCACTCACTTTTCAGTCAAAGAAAAAAGAGAAAAATGGTCACAAGATGATAGCTTGGGTTTTAAGGGTCTTGTCTCAATAAATGAAGAGGTTTTTGCTTTAATGACCTTGTACTTTCTTTTGCAAAACCGGCTGATAACCCCTTAACCCACTAAGTACCCTTAAGAAACCATCATTAAAGTTATCACCTTTTATTAACCCACCTTTTCAATCCCTCTCCCCCACTCGTCCCTCCATCACTCCCTCATCACTCCATACTCTCACCACCATCACCGGCCTAAACTCCATTAGCACCGTACCGGCTGTCACACTATTTCCCCCCATCTCTTCTCCCATATTTTCATCATTTACCCATCTCCTTCTTTACCATGGCTGGAGTCAAATGCCCGGCTGTTCGAGACCCACCGCCGGCGAACGTACATGTGCAAAGAAGTAGAAGACAGATTCAGAAAGGGCAGAGGCAGGGGAGAAGAGATTTGAAAGAATTGAAGGTGAATATGAAGGAGATGGTGAGCAAGAAATTGAAGAAGATGGGAAAGAGGCTGAAGAGCCTCAAAGAAGAGAACAAGAGGTTGAAGAAGAAGAACCAACAACTCAAAGATGCAGCCATGGATGCAGCCATGGAACCACATGCCACACAGCCTACTCCCTTGGAGTAGGACAAGTTCATTCATTCATCTTTAGCTTCCAACTTTCATTTTTATTTGAGTCTTGGGATAGTTTTCTTAATTTTTAGATTTATTTTTTATATTTGATTACATGATCATTGTTTATAATTCTTGATATCATAGCCTAAATAAATTTGAGGGTAAATAGCCATTCACTTACTAGTTGTGTTCTTGCTAGAACTAGCATGTGTCTTTTCTTGAGAAAAATTTCACTCACACACAAAGGGGTATGATTTAGGCCATTTTTCATGTATAACTCTTATAATAGCCACTTGTTGCCTTATACACACTTTCCACCAACATAGCCAATGAGGGCATTGTCAACAGTCCAAGTTTGGGGGAAGGTATACCACAAAGGCCAAAATTCCAAACCAAAAGAGCAAAGCTCTAAAGCCTTTGTGGAATCTGTTTTGAAGCACAAAAATGTCCCATAGGGGCAATGTGCATGCTTTCATCATAAAGAGCACGTAGTGCCAAAAATTTAAAAAAAAATATAGAATGATGAAGCATAAGTGAAAAAGGCAAAGTGAGAAAAGAAAATAGCCAAAGAGAGGAGAGCCTTAAACAAGTCCAATTGACCCTATCAAGGAGAGGTGTGTTGAGTTCATTAGAGAAAAGACTAATGCTAGCATATGGTTCATACATGAAAAGTAGGCTATGAATGGTTTGCTAAAAATTTATGAAGGGCTATGATGTTCATAAATGATATGCTATGCTTTATGTGTGCACTTAATGCCTTAATCTTGTATACCTTACTATATTGAGTCATTTTTTGTTGTCATTTGGTTGCTTGGGGACAAGCAACACTTTAAGTTTGGGGGTATGATAAGCATGGTTTATTACATGCTTAAAGTACCTATTTCTTATGTTTAATAGGTAGATTTTCATAGTTTATCCCAACCTTGAGTCATTTTTACTTCCTTATTTTCCATTT
>NC_037531.1:10296724-10327828 GCF_001531365.2 Cynara cardunculus var. scolymus
CGGCTGCATTTTGGCTTTTTGAAGAAGTGCTTATTGGTTAAGCCATTGTCTTGGATGGAGGTCTGAGCTGAAGAAGCCCTCATTTTGGACCCTTAACAGCTGGTGAAATGATGTGGAGAAGACTTTTTGGTTGACTTGTTTTGATGGAGATGATATCTCCTTTTTCTARTCTTCTCACATGTACTTTSTACTTCCTTTTTATTTTTGTCTTTTCTTCATTTGGTGGGTATAAAAGAAGGCCTTTGGCCTCTCTTTTCCATACACCTSCTGGACGATTGTGGTTCCATTTTGWACTCCCAAAAACTCTCTCATCTTATTAGTAGTATTTACAAGCTTTTARTTATTGTTATTTACATTTCGTCTTTTATTTATTTCTTTATTGTCATTTACTTTCCGTATTTATTTTCCGTCTTTACTTTCCGTCATTTATTTTYCGTTATTTACATTCATGTCTTTACTTTATGTCATTTACTTTCCGTAATGAGTAGGTGTAGGGTAAAGGGTGAAATGTTAAACCGAATGAAAGTGGACATTGTTTCGCAATAACAATGTTCCACTATTTCATTCAAGTTTTATAAAACCAAGCACACTTCTTGACGAGTTGATCACTTTGAAAGTGTTAAAGTGCCATGGACTTAGAAATAAGCCATGATAAGCACGTCAGTTTGAATGATATGAGAGGTAGACTTGAGAAAGTTGCCGACAAGGAGACTTGTCATTTATGTTTTTTTAACTTGAACTCCCGACGGGTTGGTCACTCTCTAAAAGTGTCAAAGTGTGATAAATTCAGAGATGAACTATCAAGAACACGCCAACTTGAATGATATGGGAATCGGCTCGAAAGAGTGATTTTTTAACAAAGAGATTTGTTTAGCCATATATCTTGAAGACACCATTTTGTCACTATCCCTGGTCCGAACACCACATAGAGATATGGGTGCAAAGCTATAATATAGTGCAAAGGTGAAGTCCGAAAGGAATACCTTCAAGATAAATGGTGGGACCGGTCCTTCCACACCTTTGTCTGCTGGATTTCGTGTTTACTTTTCAYCCCAAATCTTACACCCGTGCTACCTTTACTATTCAGCTTTACTATTCTGCTTTATTACTCTGCTTTATTATTCTGTTTTATTATTCTGTTATATTACCTGTGTTAACTTGGAATCAAACTAAAGTCTTCGTTTTCGTCATCTGAAATCTTTTCTTTTATTAGACTCTTATTGAACTTTTGCTCCAATCCCTGTGGACGATATTCCGGTACTTGTACCACTTTATTACTTGGAAAGACGACGTTGGGCTGTATTGTATACTTGCTTTGTGGCCCAATTTCATTAAGTGTAAAGGTAAAAGATTTGACCGACCAATCATCCATTGTATCTGGCTTGTTTTGGCTTCAGGTTTTGCTTTTTCCCTTTGATTTCCAACAGCAAAAGGTGGCGTGTTTTTGAGTGTTGTTTTGTATCTGTTCTTCCTTAAGGTTGTCTTTATCTTGGTGGTGATAGATGTTAGTTAGTCCATGTATGCAGTTTGGTACATACGGGTTTTGTAGTCTTTGTTTTTGTTGTTTCTTTTCTAGTTTTGGTGGTTAATTCGTTTTAGATTTTTTGGTTGGGGCTGTATCTTGGGTTGTTTCTGCACCTTGTAGAAAACTTTGGTTGTTCCCTTTCTCGGTACTTTTTTATTCTTTTTATATATTGTTAGCCTTTCAGAAAAACTCAAACAAAAAGTCCATAATTCAAGTAAAAATTTAGCAAAAAACATTGAAATTTATTACTAATGGATTACCTTAAAATGATCAATTTTATTAAAGAAGCAAAAAAACACAGGGGCATGGCCCCCATAGCCATCTGCATATGCATACATGCACAGAGACACCCAATTTAATGTGCATACAAGATGAACACATAGTGAACACAATATAATAGAACTTGAGAAAATTCTTACCGGTGTTCACATGGTGTTCAAAGTGGTAGGTTTAGTTTTAATATTGGTGGTTTAATTGTGTTCATAAACTATACCAAATCTCTTAGATTTAAAATCTGTTATAATAATTCTAAAAGTGATTATTAAAATATTCTTCTTTATTGCTATGTTTTTTCTTCATTAATAAATGTTTATTTGATATTTGTAACAACAATATTGGCAAGGTGCATTCTCAAGCCTTTTGCGCTTATAAATCTTTTTCATAAATCTTTTATTACTTGTAAAACCTTTTTGTATATATTTTATATAAGATTTTGAATTTAAATGGTGAGATTTATACAATGTTTTTGATGTTTTTTCACCTTCATAGTGTTTTGTTGTGAACATTCAGTGTTATTTTATGGTCTCACATGTCTCATGAAAACATGTTGATCTCACGAGAATCCAACCCTAATTTGTAATGTTATAAATCTCCCCTCCTTAAAAGGATTCATTCCCATGATCAACTTTGTTGAACTTAGTGTACTTGGTTCTCCTACTGTCTTTAGGTTTTTAAAGACACTCCCTGAGGAGAAAGATATCTGAAAGTAGCATTCCTTGTGAAAGCGTTACGAAAATGATCTACCTTTTTAATTTTGATCTTGACATGTCGGTGGCCCCCTTTTCTTGCAGCTTTCGGACTTGGCAGATCATGAATAAGAAGAAAATGAAAATACAAACTATTCTTTGACTAATCATCATTACTTGCATTAAAAGTATACTTTTTTTATCCTTGTATTCTTTTTCTTTTAATGTCCTACCTTGGACTGGGGTAAGCGCTTACGTATAAATATAACACTATCATTTACTTACCAGATAAGATTTTAGTCCACCAAACGGTATCGTATGCAACAATTTACCCGGTAAGCGCTTACGTGTAAATTTAGTACTATCATTTACTTACCAGATAAGATTTTAGTCCACCAAACCGACAGTATCGTATGCAACAATTTACCCGGTAAGCGCTTACCGTGGTAAGAGTCATCGTCTTCACTTACCAGGTAAGACTCTTGGTCCTTGTCTCACTCTTACCGGGTAAGATTCTTGATCCTTACCATATTCATCCGGAAAGGTAAAATGACTTGGTGTTCACTTATCCGAATAAGCGTTCGGTAAACGACTCCTAAGTTAAGCCTAAGTCTCCTTATTTTAAAATTCTCTCTCCCAGAGCCAATGTCTAAGGAGGGAATGTTTCACTCAAGTTCACCCTCATCCACATCTATTATTGGAGATTTCGTCTGGACTAGAGGGGATCATTTACGGGCTTAGACAAGTCATGGGTCAAGCCTAGAGATGGCCAAATGGGCCCGGCCCGGCCCGTAACCGACGGAGGACCGGGACCGGGACCGGAGAGGGATCGGGACCGACCGGGACCGGTTGAGGGACCGCCGGTTATGATCCGGTTAGGGTTTTTGACGTTTTTTGGGACCGGGACCGGTTATGTAACCGGTTATAGGCCCGGCCCGGCCCGGCCCGGTCAACGAAAGTCAACGAAACGTATATATATAATAAACCGTATTTTTATTGTGTATTTTTAAACGTATTTACAACAAAACGTATTTATAAACGTATATATATATAAAAAAATATATATATATATATATATATATATATATATATATATATATATAACAAAACGTATTTATAGTAAAATGTATTTATAATAAAACATATTCAAAATATCATATTACAAACATATTAAAAATTTATTAATAACCAAAACTTTAAAAAAAAAATCATTTTTTTTTTGGATAGGCCCGGTCGGGACCGGTTATGGGACCGGGACCGGGACCGGTTGGGACAACCGGTTACTAATAACCTTGACCGGTTACAAGGAAAATCACCGGGACCGGGACCGGGACCGGTTATGTCGGGACCGGTTACAGCCGGTTTTTGTCGCGATTAGGCCCGGTAGGGACCGGTTAAGGCCCGGCCCGGGACCGAATTTTGGCCACCTCTAGTCAAGCCTAACATATTTTTCTTGTCCAACGTGCCTAAATATAGCAAGCCCAAGCCCGTTTTTATGGGTTTGAGAACTTGCCCATGCCCATCCTATAAAGGGGTCGAGCTTGTCAACGAGCTAATGGGCCTAAAAGAATACATTTAAAACCACAAGGGTGGTGCCTGATTGGTTTGAGTTTGGCTCCAAAGATCAAAGGTACCAGAAGGTTCCAGGTTCAAATCCAAGGAGAAATAAAAATCCTGTTGTGGCCATGGAGGTTCAAATGCGGTGATTCCGGGCTATCTGCAAAGCAGGTGGTCGCCATGAGATTAGTCAGCTAGCATAATGGATTGGATATCTAGATTAATAATAATAAAAAAAGAATACATTTATAAAATGGCAAGTTATAAATACTTAAAAAAAAATTCCAAGTAAAAAAACATAAAATATACCAATGTATTTTTCATAAAATATGGAGTTTGGACTTTTTCCTCTTCAATAATTATCACCCTTTGAATTATTTAACATTGACTGCTTCTACTTAGTAGTAAGATAGCACACAAGGAAAATACAGAAAGTTACAATAAACGTAGTAAAATGAATCGAAAGTACACACAAAAAAAAATAACGAAAACCTCATAATTTCATCAAAACATGACAAGAATAACGTCATACAATTTTGACCGTTAATGTGACACAGCATAAAATTATTCACACAAGTAAAAAACTTGTAACCAATTGACGTGAAGCATTGTTTTTATATTCTAAACATATTTTTATACATGATATACATGTATTTTACGTATATAATATTTATATATAACAGATATTAAAGCACACGTTGATCTCCTGAGAAATTGGGTTCTACCTGTCTGCTAGCTAATGACCCTTTGGTTGTACAACATACATAAACATCCAAAAAAGCCACTTACATTTTGGCTTTTTCCATTTGAGTGTATATATACACACAAACACACTAATCATTATGCATTGTTCTTGAAAGAATCATATGGAGAAATTACCGAACGAGTCAAGGGTAGCTACGATGGAATCTATAGCATCGTGAGAACTTTTGGTTGCAGCAAACGCTAAATGTTTAGGCACTTCGGCTCTATCAAAGTAAAAGCCACCCGAAACTAGCTTTTCTTTTGGTTGCAAAGCTAACCAGATAACAGTGTCTGCACCTTCCTCGCTCGTTCTTAGTTTCCCTTCGAGCCTGAGATTTCACTCACACGAAATAGAAAAACCTCATGAAAACTATATTCCGAAAGAGTGATTGACTTTCTAAACGGTTATATTGGACTTCTTGTTGCAAACTAAACATCATTCTTGCAAAAATGCTGAATTCACACACAAATTTTGCAAGGGTCGAACGATTTTTGACAAAATATGTAAATATATAAATGCAAAAATAACAATCTACTTCGCTTTTTGTCCAAAATCATTCATTCTTAAGAAATGAACTTCTAATATATATATATATATATATATTCAATTTAGCAAGAATGGTGATCAGTTTGCAAGTAAAAACCATGTATAATGATTTGAGAAGTTCAAAAACTTGATTATTTTAATTATACAACTTAAAATAACAAAAACTAAATGGGGGTCGATCAGTGGAAGTGAGATAGGGGATGGTTAAAATGAGAACCAATAAATATTTTTGAGAACCATTAGAACCGGAAGGATGCATATACACTATATGAACTTTAGCAAATATATGCACCAATGCATATATATTACATATATATTGATGAATATTAATTGACGTACACATATTTTGATCGTGTATATGCATCGATATATACTGATTCTCACGGTTCTCAAAATATTTATGGTTCTCATTTGAACTTTTCTCTACCGAGATAAACCAAACTAGCCCAATATATCACTGATCAGGCCTCTACCTCAAATAGTAGAGCGGCTGAGATACAACTTCTAAATGGTTAAGGATATCCGGGCTACGACCATGCAACCCGCACCCCGAAGGCATGCCAAAGCAATTAATACGGTGATTCAGCAAAGGGCAAAAGCACCCCTGTTTCTTAGAGTAGAACGGAAAGAAAGACTTACGATTTTGAAAAGCTAGGCAAACTCTTGGTGACTCCAGGCGTTTCAGCCCATCCAGGGTGCATCGTGTAGAACCCAATCCCTTTGTTGCTGTACTTTTCAGCCCATTTTTCGGTCAATGCTACCTAAAACATCAAAACATTGTTGTAAATAGCATGCATAGTAAACCATGAACCATAGGCTCATTTCAGCTTTTTCCAAACTACTTCGTATAACATCTATAAATATAAACGACAAAGTAACCATTCTAGCAATGTATAAACCAAACTTTATTCATTACAACATTTCCAATACCAAAAAAGAAAAACAGTCTTAATTATACATGTACGAATCCTAATAGGTTTTACCGTGTGTCCGAGCCAAAAGATATCAGCCAGAAAACTCCACAGTGCCCCCCTGAGGAAACTCAAACCGGTGACCTATGGGGAGGAGCCCCAAGGCCTAGCCTTTATTTGCCGGTTGAGGTGGCCCCCTTACGGTTTAACGAATTTGACAACTATGATGGTTGGTACTTTCCATGCTTTTGGGGCGTATTTTTTTATTATACTTTCCTGGTAGAAAGAATACTACACGAAGAAATGATACCTGTACCCGTTTGTTGCGTGCATACTGTTCGACTCCATCAAATTTCTCACCCTTAAACTACATCAAAAACAAACTCATCAGACTCAGCAAATCATTTCTCATTTGTGGGTCTCAGATAAATGGAGATGAACCTGTAAGTCTGTGGTTAAGGGAGCTGTATACATTCCACCCGAGGATACTGTAATCACACGCGCATCAGGTTGAGATTTCTCTAGCAACGGAAGCATGAGTTCTGTAATGCCGTAAGTCCCTAGCACGTTCACAGCGAAATTTAATTCGTATCTGGTGTTTTCCAAGTAAACGAAAAACAAAATGAAATAACATCATTAATCAAATGGGTATGAAGCAAAATTGTTCATAAAAATGGAAAAAGAACCAATACCCTTCCGATGTCGTTACTCGCGAGTTCTCAAGCAAGCCAGCATTGTTAACCTAAGAAAACAGAGTTAAGGTGGTGTTTTATAAATCTGAATGAATGTGTTGAATGATTAAGAATTCTGAATCGTTAAGACATTCTAGCATGCATGAGTTAAGAGGCAAATTGAAGCTTTTAGACTCGTTAACAAAAATGTGCGGAATGAAGGTGAAAGAAGATGAAGGTGAAGAAATGACCAAAATGCTCTTAAAAATGTCACATGGCTTGCATGTGACATTTTTAACAGTGCAAAATTAACTGCACAATCAAATTGGACTAGCATTGTGGCCTAACTTAGGCTTTCTGGACTAAATGTACAAAATTAGCAATCAAGTAACTAAATCAGCCCTTTGGGAGATAATCCAGGGTCGATTTTTGTAATATCACATTTGCTACTTTTTGAATTACAGAAATGAAAATTGGTCATTTAACTATTTCACAACTAGTGCTTTTAATCTGTCAGCATTAGTTTTTACATCTGTCCTAGAAGGGTTTGTGTATGTAATCTTAATTGGTTTATGTTTCCTTTGTGCCTTTTTCCTTCTTTTTCTGCTGCTTAATATGTGTTAGGGGCTGTTCACCCAAACACTTACCCGGTAAGCGTTTACTGGCAAGATTAGACACTATCACTCAAGTGACTCACCTTATCAGGTAAGATTTTAGTCCATAAAAGGCTTTCCCAGGGGATGTTTTCTATTTACATTCCCGTCTATTAGAAAGAGCCGCCTCCGTCCCTCGGGACCAACAAGGGGTAGTACAAGAATATTCACCTGTTGTCCATTGACTACGCCTTTCGGCCTGATCTTAGGCCCTGACTCACCCTCCGTGGACGAACCTTGCAGAGAATCGATTAAAACCCCAGATTCATACTAGAACCACGATGATTCTCATTTCGAATCTGTAAAATCAGAATTTCGATCAAATCACACGGCATCGCATGCAACAATTTACCCAGTAAGCGCTAACTTGGTAAGAGTCGCCACCATCACTTATCGGGTAAGACTCTCGGTCCTTGCCATCGCTCTTACCAGAGTAAGATTATCGGTCATTTCCATGCTCATGCGATAAGGTAATGTTACTTGGTAAGAGCTTACCGAGTTACCGGGTAAGCATTTGGTAAACGGCCCCTTAGTCTTCATTATCCTTCTTGTCCTTGTCTTTTCCTTTTTACTCACACTTCTGCACAAGTCGGGGATCTTCACGAAACCGCAGTTCTACCCTTTGGGTCAGAGATCAGGATAGCCTACATCCACCCCTCTTAGACCTTGCTTTCAAACCAACTATACTGGGTTTTTTTGGTTTGGTTTATTTTGGTCCTAAAACGGAAATACCTTAACATTTTATCCCTCCCTTTATATATCTTAACAATAATCCATATAAGAAAAAGAGCAAACAAGAGAATTTTCCTCGGAAATGACCATTGTACTTCTAATCTAGTGGAATCATGTTAACAAAAACGGAGGGAGGGACCAAATGTTCAAAGATCCATGTACCAAATTGCGAATCTAAAGCTCAATAGACCAAAACTGCAAGTTATAGAATAGTCCAAGTACCATTTTGTAACCAAATCAAATTAAAGTTGCTTCTAAAATTTCATTTGTGTGCTCAAAGTAGTTTCTATTGCAATCCTCTTTCCACAAATTAAAAAAAGTTTGAAGACAAAAGCAAATACATTTGGCTCTTAAAAGTCAAAATGTTGACTATAATTTCCAGATGGAGGTAGTATGGGACAAAGAACTCCATACTTATCGGTCACTTGACATATAATCAGACAGGTAAGAAATAGAAACCAGAAAGAATGTAAATTCCAAAATTGAGGGTTCACAGAGTAAGGATGTCTTAAGATTATAAATTGCATCCATAAAAGCAATTTCTTTTAAGTCAGTTGATTTTCTTGTGTGCTATAGTACAAAAACACTGTATTTGAAACACAAAAGCAGAGTTTAACAGTGGCAGCAGGGGTGGTTACCAGCACATGAATGGGAATCTCCTTTGCCTTAAATCTGGAAGAAAAAGACTGGATGTCATTGACTGAAGAAAGATCGCAGATCTACAAGCCAAATATAAGACAGATTAAATGCTAAAATACAATGCAAAGAAATCAATTTGTATATTTAGTACTATAAGTAGAAAGCTTTGGAGTTGCTAATAGGTAAAAAGATCATATTGTATTGAAACACCGCCAAAAGGGGAAACGTTGCATAGGGACCATGGGAGTACAAATTTATCTCAAAATGATTCTATCCTGATACCCCTTTCATGGATTGATGTCATTATCAATTATCTTGATACAATTAAAACTTGATGATTCAAGTGACACTTAAAAATGTCAAAAGTGGACTCTTGTTTTGGGACATATGGCTACCGGAAAGATAAATAAAAAGTTATCTACCATACCTCCAAGTGAACATTTTGGTTGCCGGTGGTCGACTGAATTTCAGAGAGAGCAGCTTCTCCCCTTTCCTTATTTCGACAGACTATATACACAGTTGCTCCTCTGGTATTGAAATAAAACAAAAAGAGGACAATTTGAGAATTAGTGCCTCCGTCCAGAAAAGTCAACTTTTGACTCTTTCAAACCTAATACTTCCCAAGTTCGAATTTGACATAAATTCTTTAGTTTTTATGTCCAAAATCCTCTTAAAAGCTAAACATAGTAATTAATGTTATTTACACGGTATCTTTTTGTTTTGTCAATTTTAAAATTAAAAGTTGGCTCTTTTGACCATCAAAAGTCCAATGGAAATAGCATAAAGAACACCTGGATGCAAGGTAAACATTCAGAAGATTTTCTGGTACACGTTTGTGAAGGAAATGGACAACATTTGAATCAAGATAAAATACCTGGATGCAAGACCATGAGCAGTGGCATACCCAATCCCAGAATTAGCTCCGGTCACTATGCAATTCTTTCCATCTATTCGTGTTGACATATCTTCTGGATTGAAATTCTTTGAGTGTCCCCTGGAAATTGAAACAAACCCATAATGATGAAGATACGTGTGGAGTCATAAATCCTAGTTTTGAAACACTATAATCCTAGATGCATATCCAATCATAATTCCTAGTTTTGGAACATCAAAATCCAGCAAACTGAAACAAAGGCTTTGATGAAGATACAAATTGAGTCATAAACCTAGCTTTTAAACACTAAACTCCTAGAAACTGAAACAAAATCCATGATCATGATACAAATCAAATATTGAATTCTGATTCCGAAACACTAAAATAAAACCTTTTTTAGGAGGAAGGGGTTATGAACATAAATCATGTTCCTGAAAACTGAGCATCCATTACTTTTCACATCATTCATATTGGTAATACTTTAAAATGTTTTTTTGGTCAAATAAATCGAACATGTATCACAACATCGAGCTCAACTTTCCGCATTGTAAATAATAACAAAATGTATGATTGGTACTACACATTACATATTACCTATACTAGTTACTCCCTCAGCTCCATAAGATAAGATATGCTTCGAATTTCAATTGAAATAGACCGGTTTTCACCTCTAGAATCCATTTGCAGTATAATACTTTGCAACCACGTTAAACTTCATAACAAACAGTGATGGTTAAAAATCTATTTAGTTTGCAACAAGATGCATATATATTTTACATTTAATAAAATAATTAAAATCGGATTGAAAATTCAGAAGTCTAACTACTCTTTAAAACTAATGCAGTTGATTGCATAAGTCAAAAGTCCAAGATCATTACATAATAAGAAAATCAATCATATATAAACAGGATAGAAATCTACACCACAAGCGACTATCATAAATATCACAAGTCCCATTAACATAGAAGTCACAAATGTATCCATAGTTATATTCTACAATTACCCAAAGAACTTGTTATGATGCTTAGTATTTTCTAATGTTAAAATGCACAGTTTCATCCACTCTCCATCATATATATGGGGTGTTTGGCCATAGATTCTTTAAAGTAATGATCGCGATTTGAAGAATTCATAATCATTTGCTTGATCTTAATCAAATGGTAGGTAATTTTCAGTTAATTTCAACCATCGATTTTACTCTAAACTAATTCCGAAGACTTCAAATCATAACAATCAGATGATAACAGTCCAAACATCACTTAACTTCAAACACAATTCAGTACAAAATCTTCAAGATCAGATGACAGTAAATTGAACATAAAGCAAAACCCCATTTCATCATATACGGAACAATGTGTGCATTTGTTACTCACAAGAAGCCAGATTTGGTGAAATTGAGGTACCCATAAACGCCGAAAGCAGTTGATCTCCATGCCTGCAATCAATCAAACCCATAAAAAGCGGGAAAAAAACTCTCAAACAATTTTTATCGAAAATTTATACAAAATGCAAAATTGATGGAAAGAAAACGACGATAAACGAGAAATTCGGAGGTGAAATTTGACCTTGAGAAGAAACATTGCAAGTAATCCAACTGAGATTCGAACGTTAAGGCGAAGAGTAATTGTTGGCGTCGCTGATTGCATACGATTTTTTACACTGCCTCCGAGATTCTTGGTGTTCCAAAGAACGGTTTGAAATCTCCAATTCTTCAAGGACATTCTGAAAGTGAACCTTGCTAGTTGCTACACCTCCACGTACACCTTCATTCTACCATACATTTCACATTTTGATTTTGTACCCCTTCAGAATTTCTTGTTTCACTTTTAGTCCTCCTACTTTAGTTTGTATCAATTTTGCGCCAAAAACTTGATTCTTGTTCACACAATTCTAATTTAGCAAAGTTAACATTGAATTTGGACTGAATTTGTGTTTAAACCATATATGGAGTAGGGTTAACTTTCTCCGTCACAAATTAAATTTTCACATTATTATTTTAGTTTGTTTTAAAATAAGTTTTTACTTTTAAAATTAAAATTTTAATTTCTCATTATACCTTTAATTATGAAATAGAGAAAGTTTTTCTCTTTATTATTAAGAATAAAAGTATCATTTAGTTATTTAAAAAATATAATGATTAATGAATAATTTATAAATTTTCTAACTCATTTAATATATTTATTAAATAATATGTAAAACGTCTGAATAATAAAAATATTAAAATTAAAAGTATAATGTTGTCTAGTACATATAGACAGCCTACGTAGACAGTAAGGTGGGATTTAAACTTGTTATAACGGGTAAATTTAAATCAAAAAGTTACTCAATGTTATAACGGGTAATTTTTTTAAAATACATTGTTATAATAAGAAAAACCGTAAATACAATAAATTTTGAGCCATGTGTATAATGTAAATACTTATGATCAACTTTTGATGTAATTGAGCTTGTCTTATCAACCATACATTTTTATAGATATATTTTATAAATATAACAATTTATGTTATTTTTTAATGCGATAAGAACAGAAGGAAATGCAAGAACATAAGATCTCATATTCTTGAACATGAGGAAATGAAAATGAAAAAGATATCATTTTTACAAATATATCATTTTGCTTTTTTCAACGGTTTGTAACTGATGGGTAGCTTCGTAATTTTGATAATCTTTTTAATAGTTAGTTTTTCCCCCTTCCTTCTCCTAAAAAAATCTCGAAAACACCTATTTTTTATTTCCTCTTTTTTTTCCCTTTCTTTTATAAAAAAAAAGTCTGGAGTGTAAGACAACACATATGTCCATCTGATTGCTTGCATATAACATTAATATCATATACAGATGCATGACAAAACAAAAAAATAAAATAAAAGAGTAACACAACATTAATGTAGGGCTTGTTTTAAATAAAAGCCAAGTAAATCCCTCTTGTCAAAATTTCAATCACATATATTAACATCATCTCTATCCATTTTCTATATGTGATTTCTCAAAACTACACTATAATAGTTCGTGATTGAGTTTAACTGAGAATACCACAACTTTACAAAAACATTGGAATACCCATATCACATATAATACCAAATCAGAGAAACAATCGACTTTTGATGCAGAATAGGTCATAGGCCAACTCGTCCATGCACTACTGAATCCCCCTACATATATTATCACGTGTGATATTTGAACTCAACAAAGTCTTCATCTCAAATCAATTAGGACGTGCCAGAAAACAATACCTTTGGAAATCAGAAAGAGAATTATTAAGCCAACACAAGCAAACAATTACTTTCACTCAAAAGTATAGTCTTTGGGAGTGGGATGCATGCAAACATGTTCTCTACCCTCTAAAGAATAGAGCAGTTGTTTCTATGAAGACAAGGGTCTTCACGAAAATAACAGCTCTACCCTTTTGGGTGGACATGTCTGTGAACATCCTACCGTCCAGATCTTACTTTCAAGTGGAATATATTGGGTTCGTTTTGTTTGGTTATTATATGTAGACAACTGGTTTATGAAGATTGTGGCACCATGCCAATCTAGGATAGATGAAGAATGTACAATAAGTACTGTGCTAGACATTAGACTGCATATCTTATTAACCTATATATCCAACCCGCTATGCAAACCGACTAATTCCAGGACGACCACCTGCTTTGCGGGAGACTACATATCTTAGCATGAAAATGAAACCTAACAAAGTTAGGTAAAATGTGGATGTGTGGAGAATGGATTAAGTTTCAATTATGAAGACACCAAGAGCTTATGAGGCAAGTACATGACCACCAACTACTTAATATCTCATTTTACATCGGATAAATCAAAACCCGTATCAATTAGACACCAGTTTGATAGAAATGCGTTCCCTAAAAGATGGGGAAAGCTGCATAATAATTAATAAGATTTTATGCGATTTTCAAATGGTACAGAGAACTTCCACTAGAAGATAGACAATCGACCGATTAGTTGTTTCCTATGTGATAATAGATAACAAAATAAGACTCGAGGCTAAAAAAGTCAACCCAAGATAAGATACCAGGTAAGTAGTGCTTACAGGGTAAGAGATAATGGTTTTTTACCAACACCTTCCAGGCTAACAAATGTTGTTGACCAAGATGTTGACCCAGCAAGAGTCGAGAGGCTTGCTTACCCGGTCAGAACATCTTAGGGGCCGTTTACCAAATGCTTACTTGGGTAAGCGCTTACCAAGTTAAATTACTTTATCGGATGAACATGAAAAGGACCATGAATCTTACCCGGTAAGAGCGAGACAATGACCTAGAGTCTTACCCGGTAAGTGAGGGCAATAAGTCTTACCACGGTCAGTTCTTACCGGGTAATTGTTGCATAGAAAACCGTTTTTTGTTAACTAAAATATTGCCCAGTAAGTAAATGATAGTGTATAATTTTACTACTAAATGTTTACCAGGTAAGTATTTGGTAAACAGCCCTAAACCACATCTTAGTTTACACTTTAAAGTTTTATCAGACTTTCCTCAAATGTTACTAAAACAAGTTCTATTATTTAAATTATTTACTCAAAGTTACTAAAACTACAATGTTTCTATATTAATGATTTAATTAATATAATTTGTGAAATAAAATGGATTTCACAAGATCTCAAATGAAGGCCCCTTATATTTATACTCTTACATACACAGTACATATGCATTGATGAATCTATACCAATTGACAAAAGTTATATGCATTAATGAATAAATACATTTTGTGTGGTTCTCATATAAATCTGGGTCTATATATAAAAAGACATTACATGTTTGCACCAACATCATGCGAGATACAGTTGGAATCAAACATTATCATCTGTCATCATTTTGACCTCTATCAGTGACACTTTTCTCACAACCTCAATAAGTGCGTCAAGATCACGTTCATCATCGATTACTGTATTATGTAAAATAATACACATAGCTATTATGTCATATATCGCCTTTTTCTTCCAAAAAACGGGTCGATCGTGCCACAATTGCAAAGTGTGACTGATAACTCAGAGGCACGTTCAACATCTTTTGTACATGTTTCTTGTTGCAAAGTAAAATATATTTTTTAGCTCGGTACATGAATCGTTTCCAATATAATACCCCATTTTAGATATATATTATCAAGCATCAACCATGTACTAACTCTTATGTCATTCTTTTCCTTGAATTTCATAGGAGCACAATGAGCAATAACTTAAGCATGAAGAAAAGATGGGAAAACTTCAACATATTAATATCATAGTTGGTGCTTGGTAAAACAAAATAAGCATGCGTGACAACTTCTCGAATAACCAATTGTGATCCACTATTACAAAGTCATCTATTAGCATGTTAAATATGAGTTTTCGAACAGACCTCCTAAAATTTCAGGGCCCAATTATACTTGTGTTTGTGCTTGATTTATATAAATTTGTGAATCAACCTCAATAAAAACCTATCTAATTTTTTTCAAAATTTTAGAAACAAGTATTTAATTTCAGAATTTGCCGATCAAAAACAAGAACAACTATTCGACGTTCTTCTCATTTTATCATTTTAAATGTTTTTGTTGTTTATTACTCATTACATGTTGTCTGTAGTTCTAGTATGGTGTATGAGGGCCTACAAAAATATTCGGACGTCCCTGACTATTACCTACAAATTGTCTCCCCCCCAACTTGACACCTATCGTAATGATAAACAGTTCGTCTCGTCGTGACCCTGTAGACCATCCACATGGAGGTGGTGAAGGAAGGGCCACGACGTTCTGAACCCAGCTCACGTATGGACAATTTTTCAATCTATAGTGCATAAAATCTGAGCTTTCCAACATTCATGGAACATCTATGTTTTCATTAAGATAGAGAAATTTCCAAACATCATTTGTCGTTGATGATCTCAAATATTTCTTTGAAGATATTTCCACTATTGCTTGACAAAATCCCTTCAGACTTTCAAGTACTGTTTACTTCCCTATTTTAACATATACGTGAGTGTCATCTGTTGATGAATGCAAGTCTCACGATAACTATGTTGCACAGCGAAGGTACATGTTTTCATTTCAGTGGTCATTATGTATTTTCATCTCATCTGTTAATCATAAGGGTGGTGTCCGATTGGTTTAAGTTTGGACTCTAAAGGTCAAAAAGTGCATGAAAGTCTCAGGTTTGAATCCAAAAAGGAATAAAAATCCCCTTGTGGCCACGGATGTTCAAATGCGGTTACTCCGGATTACCTGCAAAACGAGTGGTCATCCTGTGATTAATTAGTTTGTATAGCGGGTTGGATATCCAGGTTAATAAAAAAATGTATTCATATTAAAATACACATAAATGATATATTTTAATTGAATATGTTATTTACGTTATAAATTACTAAAAGTTAATATTATCGAGTACATTAAAATTAAATAAAGTTAAATGTTAATATAACTTTATTTTATTAAAATATTATTAACAATAAAAATATAAAATAAAAATACCATAAATCTTAAAATTAAAAGAATATTTTATAAATATCTAAGAAGTCACCAAAACTCGGCTTAGGTTTTCAGAGGCAACTGCCCCATTTCGACTTTGATCTCCATTTGAGGTTATCAGCAGCTCGTTGCATCCCAAAAGAAGGAACAGATACTGGAGTTCGATCGCCATTAATCTTCCCAAGTTTTCCAGTATCGAAATGCATCGAAGAAGCCATATTTCTTTATGCAAATTACTCAGCAGAAGCCCTTTTGCAAGATCTTCAAAACCCACATCCCTAATTGGTTTCAAAGCAATCACTACAAAATCATTTCACCTCTTTTCAAACCCGACTACTTTCCCTCCTTCAAATTCTAGTTTCGAGAAAGCCCCATATGCCCAATTCAAGATCTATCGGTCATACACTGTTGAAACTGACAAAGTTGTTGATGAAATCAACTTGAAGTTCGCAGAGGCAAGAGAAGAGATCGAAATGGCGATGGAATCAAAAGAAACTGTTTATTTCAATGAAGAAGCTGAATGTGCTCGTGCTGTGGTTAAAGAAGTTCTCGATATGTATGAAGGATTGCTTTCGAAATTGCCTGAAAAGGAAAGAGGGGGAATACAGAGGTCTATGGGGTTGAAAATTGAACAATTGAAGGCTGAACTTGGACAATTGAATGAATAATGAGGTTTGTTCATTTGGGGCTAATCTGTTTTCTTTCATGTTTTCAAGGAATTAGCTTTATTTAATTATGTTATTTGCTATGTTGAAGATGAACTGACAAAGGGTTCTGGTGGGAATCCCCAATTTTATGAGAAGATAATGAATGATAGCCATGATAAAGAATTTTAAGTTAATAATGGTTAAATTTTCATGATTTCTACTGGTTTTAATGCATTATCTTGGTTTAATGATGTTGTTTATCTTTGTTGAGGATGATTTAGGGTCTGTTTGGTAATCGCTTATCGGTTCACCAACCTCACTTACCTTGTTGGATAATATTCTTGGCCATCAAAATGGATCATTGGTAAGCATTGCTTATCGAGTAAGGGGCCGTTTACCAAGTTACGTTACCTTATTGGATGAATATGGCAAGAACCAAGAATCTTATAGGGCAAGAGCTAAGGCAAGGACCGAGAGTCTTACCAGGTAAGTGAGGGCGACGAATCTTACCATGGTTAGCGCTTACCTAGTAAATTGTTGCATACGACACCGTTTTGGTGGACTAAAATCTTATATGGTTAGTGATAGTGTTGAATTTTACCCATAAACGCTTATCCGAGTAAACGTTTGATAAACAACCCCTAAGAGTCTTTTCCCCCGTTTATTAGGTAAGATTCTTGGTCCTTGGCATGCGTCTTTCTGGGTAAGATTCTCGGTCCATGTCATGCTCACCTGGTAAACATTTGGTAACGTTCCCTACTCCCCTTAATGAGTGAACTCATGAGTTAAAGAAACATGATGCTCTAAGTTTAAGAAGAAGGGTGGACTTAAAAGATTCAAACATGTTCCTTCCCAATTGAAATGTATGAGATTTGGTCTAGTTTTTTGATGCCTAAATGTTTGTTTGATCTCAAAATGGATACTAAGTTATTACAAGAGTAGATAAACTAGGGTTTTTAGGGAATAGTGCATGTATTATAATCGTTAACAAGTTCGATACTGTTGGATTCCCACATCAGTTACATATGGACCATAAAACCTGTATATGTGTAGGAACTCCCCCGTCTATATAAGGGCTCTTTTAATGGATTCCACGTATCCTCACAATGCTAGTGATGTGTAGAGCTTTATTGACATGCTAAACTTCAAAATGGATACATCATGCGGAAACACAATCTTGTTTTGAAGCCTGCATTGGGAAGATGGGACCGACCTTCGAGTAACAAGTAAGATTAAGGAGGTGTTTACTGTAAAAAGAAATTGGGTAAGCGTTGATTGGGTAAGTGATCAGAATGATTAAGAGGCTCTCATGATATAGTGCAAAATGAAATATAATTGTTTGGTAATTGTTTACAATGAAATTAGGGCTCTTAATGGTTAAGGGAGATCCATGATACAAAATCATTCAGATAGTTTTAGAACCATTAGAGGCAGCTTTTTTTTTCTGCCAAACAAGATTCACCTCTTAACAATTCAGAGGTTGTTTCTTAATGAAACTATTAAGAGGTAAACAAACAACCCCGAAGATTTCGCAAGCCAAAAAGACAATTTGTAAACCAACCCCACCTATGTCCTATTTAATTAAAAGAAAATGCATTTTGTAAGTTGCGAGATGAGCGTTTGATTTTCTTTAGTGATAATTAGAACCTGTAACCTCTTACCGTCATCTGAATTTATAAGAGGTAAATCAACCTCTTATTCTCCTGGATCTTATCTCATATATGCCTCTCAATCACGCCCGTCAACAAATACACATCTTCTCTCAATCGATCCATGAACATGACTCGATCCTAGATTATGATCACGCACCACTCAATCAATCACGTCTTTGAAGAAACGTAAATTGATATGAGTCTTTCTCAATCGAGAAACGAGAACTGATTCATGCCTCTTCCAATTGGGAAACGTATCATTGATCCATCTCATTGACTCCAAGTGCTATTTGTGCTTTCAGACCCTCTCAATCCATCTCATCTAAATTTTAGGGGCCGTTTACTAAACGCTTATTTGGTAAGTGCTTACCGAATAAATTTCTTTATCAAATGAACATGACAAGGGCCAATAATCGTACCGAGTAAGAGCGATGAGAAAGATGGAGAGTCTTACCCGGTACGTGAAGATTACGACTCTTATCCAGATAAGCGTTTACCCGGTAAATTGTTGCATTCAATATGTTTTGATGTACTAAAAATCTTACTCATCAAAATAAATGTTAACTCATAGGTAAGCACTTACCGGGTAAGCATTTGGGTAACAGCCCCTTAATCATTCTACACCAAATCATTCAGCAATTGCCAAACAACCCCTCCATAGTGGTTTTTTAAAACGACTCAACAGAATCATATTTCATCTATAAAAATTATATTTTGCAAGTTGCGAAATGAAAAAAAAGGCCATATACGGATAACAAAGAACCATAAGACAGTATTACCTGGATCCATGTCGAAGATAGCGGGGCGGGCAGTCGTAGAATCCTGACGATTTTGATCTGAATATGAAAAAGCTGACTAAAAAGTGAAGATGTTCGTTTAAAATAGCTAATTTTGGTCGATTTCCGATGTGGAGGGTATCATTCAACCATAACATCCGATTTAAGCATACCATAAGATTAAAACCACGAAAAAACCCAAAGTTGATGAAAATCCATAATTCGAAATGTTCAAAGATTCTAAAAAACTCCTCCAAAGTTTACAGAAAACATCATCAACACATAACCTAAAACTCGACACGAGAAATAATCGTCTCCATGGCCTCTGCAACCTTCGTCTTAAGAGCTTCCGGAGACTCGATTAGATGAATAACTTCGGTTAGATCCATCGAATCGAGCAACATCTCAGTTACCTTAGCTGCATTCTCGCGCTCAATTTGTTCCACCAACGGGAATAGGTGTTCGCTGAGGATCTGCAATTTTGACAAGCAAAACGACTCTCAAATATTTTACACGGTTTTAGTCGAAGAAATCGTGTAAAAAGATGCACACTTGTAGAACCGTTTAAAAAAGTGACCACACATCTACTATTACTACTACTGCTCGTCACTATAACAAAATCGGATTTAAAGGACTCAAAAAATGTCCACATGTTCTAATAGACTGTTTTATAGGACTTAAGTTTATATGACCAAACAATTGTACATTCTATGTAAAAATGTTGCAATAACTAAGTTTGTATAAAACTTTTGGGTGGGTTAAAACTTTTACACGGTTGTAACACCATGTAAAAATGTGTATTTCAACCGGGTAAAAAAACGCATTATGTATATGTAAAAGTTGAAACTATTTTACTTTCGAAAGTTATTATATGGCAAAGAACAATACCCATCGTTGGTTTTGCGGAGTAGCGAAAGCCAACACCGAAGCAAATTTTCCGCGGTGATCAATTGGTCCGGAAAGCTGGAGATTAACTTGGGACGACGACGATGCAATATCAAAAGGCACTTGAAACACGTCGTTATCCATGAGAGCTTCAACCATACGATTGTCCGCAACAAATCGCCCACTAAACACATGCCGGAAAAGTTGGCTCGGGCCATCGGGCATCGGCTAAATTTAAATAACACAAGATGTTATAACTGTCAGAAAACACATTCAAAACATTTATAAATCCGATTTTATTGTAATACGGATAATTATGTAAATACGTGCACCTGTCGAGACATAGCATGTGGGCTCGGTGGGCTTATTGGAGCCGAGTGATTCTCCGATCGACCTCGCCTTAGAGGCACATAAGGGATCATCAAGAAATTTGAAGAGTGAACACCAGTCATTATCCCATAACCAGGACGAGGTAGCAACCGTGGACCACCTTGACCCAAATATAGTGGTTGGGGGGCTAGGTTAGGTGCACCAGGATGAACCCAACTTGGACCAAAATGTGCCTGAAATACATCATTACAAATCCATAAACTCAAGTAACATAATGTCATAGACCAAAGGGTCTGCATTTGGGTTACAAGTAGAACCCATTTCCAATACATAAGGGTCGGGTTCAAATGCCACCAAGGCTAAGGAGGGTGTACGAGTTCATTGTTGTATATAAATTAAAAAAAGAAGTGTTAAAGAACGGTAATTTAGATAATTACCCGTAGTAGAGCCATTCTTTCGGCTTTAGGCTGAGCGATCGTGACATACAAGGGTTTGCGCCCGACCATCTTTCCTTTCATCTCATCCATCTGATTCAACACATTGAGTAGATAAAACATACGGAACTCACCGAGCCTATTATACCCCACTTAGAAGCGAACTCTTAGGGGCTGTTTGGATCATGAGAATTGAAAGGAATTGGAATGTCCAATCTTTTGACCAAATTCCAAGTAGAGTGTTTGGTTCATGAAATAAGACTATGGAATCCTTTCAATTCCAGTCGATTCCTTCACGCATAGATTTTACAATTCCATGGCAATATGCTAGGATTTCAATTCCTTTCCTACAGATTCTTTCCCTAATCCAATTCCATTCAACCAAACGCAGTCACAAGGCATGGTCAAATTCCATTTCATTCCCTCAAAGTCAATTCATTTGATGAATTTCAATTCCATCGAATTCCATTCTACGAACCAAACGTCCCCTTAGGGTTTGTATATGATGTATTTAGGTAATTTAGAGTCACGACGCTACTACCCTTACATGGTACGATTCGTGCATGGTCACTAAAGTAACATACGTATAAGCATCTATTACCAATCTGAACACTAACCGTGTAAAAGTTACCACCCTCGTTTACCGAGTATGATTCTTGGTTAGCAAAATGAGACAGTAAGACTTACAGAGTAAGCAAGAGACGGTAAATATTCAGTTACCATCAGTAAAAGAAGAGAAGGTAAACGTTTGGTATAACGACCCATAAGAATAAAGACAGACAGACGTATGTGTTAAAGAATCGAGATAACTTACAGCCCTCTTAGCCTCGTCCGGTTTCGAAAAAGCAACAAATCCAAAACCCTTGCTCACTCCTTTTGGATCAAGCATGACCTAAAAGTTTTAAACCAAAGTCAACATCAGTTATTGATATGATAACCTGTAAATAAACCAAAAATCCCACTTAAAAGTAGGGTCTGACGAGTAAGATGTACACAGATATGACCTCTACCTCAGAAAATAGGGTTACAGTTTCCATGAAAACCCCTAGGAATAACAGCATATGGTGAACATATAACGAGCGTACCTTGCAAGATTTTATGGTTCCGAACTCGGAAAACAACTCCTCCAACATATCATCGGTTATGCTTTCATCAAGATTTTTCATGTACAAATTAGCCTCTCTAATAATCTCATACACATTCGCAATATTCCTTCTTTCTTCTTGGCGAATAAACGGGCCAACATAAACTCGCTTATCGTTCATCAACTTTCTATTTAACGTCCTTATTGCAGTTTGTGCAACTTCTTCGCGATCAAACTGTACGAATCCATACCCTTTTGATTCACCATTGCTATTAACAGCAACTTTACAAGTAAGCACGGTACCGAAAACAGCAAAGGTGTCGTATAGAAACTTGTTATCGATCGATGAATCCAAATTCTTCACGAAAACGTTGCCGATCCCGCTTTTTCGCGTGCTGGGATCGCGATTCGAAAACATGATCCTGATTTGTTTTCCATTAATCCTTGTGAAGTTCAAAAGCTCTTGAGCTTTTTTAGCTGCCATAATAACAACAACTTACATTTGTAAGTATTTTCACTTGATCTTCGAGTAATAAGATCACAAATTTTCACCATTTTATTTATATATAATTATATAAATGGATTTATTTATTTAAAGTTAAAAAATATATTTTATATTAATTTTGTTATATGTTTTATAAGATTTATTAGAATAAAATAAATAATACAATTAAAATAATAATAAAACTACAAGAATCTTGTTCAAAGAGTTAGGTTTTTATTAGATTATATGGTTTGATAACAACATATCATCAATAATAATAAAGTTTATTATAAACTACAACAAAATTGGGTTTATAGGACACCCTTAATCTCTAAGTGTTCTAATAGACCATTTCATAGGAATTAATTTATAGGACTAAAATATAAAGCGTCATATCTAAAGGTGTTGTAATAAGTTTATATGACGCTTTTGAGCGTCTTAACAAGTTTTTTAGGATATTTTTAATACAAAGTGTCGTATTAGCAACTTTATAGGACACTTTTGAGAAAGTGTCCTATAAACTCAATATTTTATAGGACATTTGTTTTTATAGGACAATTTTTCAAATAGTGTCCTATAAAGTTGCTAATGGGACGTTTTATATTGAAAATGTCCTAAAAAACTTATTACGACGTCATATAAACTTATTACAATGCCTTTAGATAGGACATTTTATTTTTATGGTCCTATAAACTAAGTCTTATAAAGAGGTCTATTAGGACGCTTAGAAATTTGGAGTGTCTTATAAACCCGATTTTGTTGTAATGATATATAAAATGTATACTGTGATGTTCTGAAAATGTTATATAACAAGCAGTCAGTTAATTAGTTCAAATCGAAGTAGTCAAACAAACAAATAATCGTGGGAGAATGCATACCATCTTGTGCGTTATTGTAATTCACATAGCCATAGCCAAGTGAAACCCCTTTCTCTCGATCACAACAAACCCTAACTGAAGCAACTCGCCCCACTGTACTGAAGAGATCAAACAATTGGCCTTCGGTAACGTTACCATCCAAATCCCCAACATATAACGAACTGTTCACAAAACCATTAACTGGCGCAAATGTTGAAGGGCAGACCATCCTCGTAAGTGCCCTTGTCACAGACATCTCCGCCATTGTTACAAAGTTATCTAATCTGCTTTCTGCTTTTCTGCTTTCTGTTGATTAAAAGTTAGAGAGTTAACAACCTGACAAGAAGTCAATTAATTAAATGAACGAAATCAACTTAGGGTTAGCGATTAACACACAAACTAATGTAACTGAACGCTTATCATGTCACTGTATCTTAATTGGTGAGTATGATAAAAATCGAGAATCTTATTGGGTAAGTACCGATGATGATGACTCTTTTCCAAGTAAAATTCCTCGCTCTTTATCATGTTTTGTTACCAAATAAAAATCTCGATCTTTGTCATGTTCACTTGGTAAGATAAATAACCAATTAATACTTATCGAGTTAGTACTTGATAAACAATCGTGAATCAATGAACTTTTTGATGTGTTATTTAAGGTTGTTTTATTGCTAGAAGGAAGAGGGTGTTTGGGATTGCTTATAAAAACAACTTATGACTTATTCCGGTGTGACACCGGTAATAAGTATTTTTGAGTGTTTGGATAAACAACTTATATCGGTGTCAAACTGGTAATAAGAAGTTTTTGAAGAAGTTAAATTTTTCTGACTTATGATAAGTTGATAAGTGTTTTTGTAGAAAAGAATAAGTTGTTTCAAATAAGCAATCCCGAACACCCTCGAAGATAGATGTGACGAGTGTATACATTTAACATTTAGCATTTAGAGTAAACTACAAATTTAGTCCCTTTGTTTTTCAAAAATAAAATTATTTGTCCCTGTTGTTTCAAAATTACAAGATTGTCATCATAATTAGCAAAAAGGTTCAAATTTAATCCCTTTCTCTAATGGTCGTTAAAAAATCTGTTAAATGAAAAAAAAAATTATTTTTTACTCAATCAAAAACTATATGAACCAAAATCATAAAATCGATTTTGTTTAGGTAAAAGATAAAAAATAAATAAAAATATTTATATGTGTGTGATTAGAGAGACACAACTAATGTGAAACCATTATATGAAAAATGGACGGTGGGATTGGGTACACGGACTTGGGATAATGTGAGACATAGTTGTTTTCGTGAGATACGATTTTTATATTTGAATTTCACATCAAAACACTGTGAAAGTAACATTCACAGTGTTTTTGATGTGAAGATTAGATTTTTTTTACTTTCACAACATTTCTTTATGAAGTTTCAAATGTAAACACTATGTCTCACGAAAACAGTCTTGTCTTTCGTGAACACAACTTTTAAACCACGTGTGCAAATGTTGAGGTGATCATAAATAAAAATTCTTTTTTATTTTAATTAAATGCCCAAAATTTCTAAATTGAAATAAATGACAAAAGCATTTTAAAAATGGACAAAAGTAAGAATTTTTGAGTTTTTTTTAACAGATTTTCCAAAAATAAATTCTAAAATAAAAAAAAGTAAGCGAGAAAATATAATATCATTTAAAAATTAAATTTGTTTTAAAAAAAAATTCAATTTTGCAACTCGAACACCTTCAACCAACAAATCAAGTAAATGAATAATCGTTAGAAATCTCAAAATCAAGAAATATGTTGGAGTTGAATAATGAACTTGGAACATTCGTGAACAATTTATGATCCATGATAAATTGATACATTATTCATGATGAATGATACACATTTTTTATGAATAATACACCATTCATGATAATAACACGTAAATGTATGAGGACAAGTGAGGTGTTCTCCTCTATCCCCTTGCTATAACAAAATTGATTTTATAGGATGTCTAAAACTTAGAATAGTCCTAAAAAATATTTTATAAGACTTGAGTTTATAGGACCAAATCAAAAAGCATCACATATAAAAGTGTTACAGTAGCTTTATAAGACGCTTTTAAGCGGTTTAACAATTTTTTTATAACGTTTTTAAAATAAAATGTTACGGCAGTTGAAAAAATGTCTTATAAACGCAAGTGTCCTATAAAAAGATGGGTTTATAGGATACTTCTAAAAAATGTTATATAAAATAGCTAATAAAATACTTTATTTTAAAAGCATAAAAAAAAGCTTGTTAAAACATCTAAAACGTCCTATAAGCTTATCATGTAATGTTTTTAGATAAGACGCTTTATAATTTGGTTCTATAAATCTAAGTTTTATAAATTGTTCATTTAGAACGCTTAAACAATCTAGACATCCTATAAAGCCAATTTTGTCATGATGTTTGCTTCATACCATAGCTTAGATTTTAATAGAACATGCCCTTTTTTTAATACAAAAACACGACTCGATAAGAAAAAAGTGTCTTTTCCTAACACAAAAATATGCCAAAATTTGTTGAAAAAACATTTAAAATTTAAAAAAACATTTTATATGAATTTTTTTAAAATTTTTGTAGCCAAAGAAAATAAAAAATAAAAATATATATATGCGATGTATGTACGAAATATTCTAATATAGAATCGTACCTTTGACTGATCGTTTAATTGGGGATTTTCAAACCAAATTCGTCACAAGAAAATCTAACGATCCTTGATTTCCACCTGTATTTCCTTTTTCATAAATTTCAACAAGACTTGCTTTTGAGAAATTTTACTTAGATTTTTGCAATCATGTTCTCCTTTGGGTAGATCGTCAACTGGGATTCGGAAATTCGTTCAAAAAAGAGAATGTTTGTGGTTTAGATTTTAGAAGAATCGATAAGGAGCATATGGACAGAAAAGATTGTTTACGATCGGAAATTGAAGGCTTTTGAGGAAACAACGGTGCATAGATCGAATGTCGTTACAATTAAGGAACGAAATATGTTGATAGTCAAGAAACAAAAGAGTCTCTAAAAGCGGAAATGGAGGACTTTTGAGGAAAGGAAGGTGCATAGATCAAAGGGCGTTACGATTGAGGGCAGGAATTTGTTGAGATCGCCGATGGACCAGAGTAGGTGTTTAAAAGAACCAAGGTAAATACAATGATGGTTTTCGGATTTGAATGATGAGTTAAATAGAGTTTTATCGAGCCAGATCATGAGGATTGTATAGGGTTACATTGGGACTAGAAGGAATATAGATATAGCGGAATCACTCTTCACGTGTTCTTTGTCGTATTTACAGCTGTCAATAAAGTAATGGATCGAGGCCAGGATGGCGCGTTAAGTTAACTTGCTTCACGCGGATTGAGTTTGGGTCGTATCGGAAATGGAGGAATACATATGATCGAAAGAAATGTTTTCCACGTTTCTTATTTGGCACAATCTCTGAATTTTACAAAAAAAACTATAAGAGATACGCCCATAAGTCAATAGCTAATGTATGACTCCAAGTGAGTACTCACCATAATGCCCCGACTCTGTGACTACTCTTTTAGTTACAAACTGAGGACATCAAAACTTTTCACTTATCAAACAAGACTAAGGGTCTGTTTGGCAGTTGGTGAATGGTTTGATGCAGAATGATTAAAATGCTCTTATAATATAGTGCAAAATGAAATATAATTGTTTGGTAATTATTCAGAATGAAATTAGGATGTTGAATGGTTAAGGAAGACTCAATATACAAAATTATTCAGAAGGTTTTAGAACCATTAAAAAACATATTTTTTTTTCCAAACAAGATTCACCTCTTAGCGATTCAGAAGCTGCCTATTAATGAAACTATTAAGAGGTAAAAAAATAACCTCTAACTCATATGCTCATGGATCTAATGCATTACAGTTTCAAATTACATGACTCAATACTTCAATGATAACACATTCAACACATGTAATTCTCAACAACTATGCAAATTTATGCAATTCATTATCCCAATATAAACAATGGATAATCAAAGCAGGGCAACCCTCTCCCCCCAAAATCCTTTGAATCAAGTATCTTTCAACAGTTGACATAACCCTGAACTCTTATATTACAAAGTACTCTCATTTAGTATACTGATTTATCAAAACTTTCGTTTATAGTTCAAAACCATTAAATATTCACCAACACATGATTTATCAGGGTTTCAAGTAACTGAGTAAATATGCATTTTCTCAAAATATTATGCAAACCATTTATCAAAGCACGAAATAGGTCAAAAGACCATCATGTGTTGCATTCAACCATCTGGAGACAAAAGCATAACAGCAGAACGAAGAGAAGAAGAGATGGAGAAACTTTGCAAGTAGTAAGAACATACAATACTTCAGTCATAACGTGTGATAGTACATCCAAACTTCGTAAAATAAACCCTAAAATCCAGCAAAAGAATTAAAAAAATGATCGAGAGCAAGAGATTGAGCGATGTAGAGACGATAGGAAGAAAAAGAAACTTGTGGTTCCATAGCAATTAAGCCAAAGGAGAATTGAGAGACGGGCGGTTTGGTTCGGATGGTTTACTCCCCAAACCACAAACCAACCGCAAATGGTGGTTTAGAAATTTTCCAAACCGAGCGGTTTGGCTACAGTTGACCAAACAGGTCAAACCAGACCATAAAAAAGTGGTTTGAAACCGAGCGGTTTGGCTACAGTTGACTCACCGGTTTAGGCGGTTTGAGGTTCTTATGGGTTTTAAAATTAGAATTTTGGACAAACATTGAGCAAGTTGAAAGATGATTTGGAATTTTTTATTTGATTTTTGACAGATTTCAGGATTTTATCAATTTAGATAACGTGCTCAAGTATGAAAACTAAATATATAATGTCTTAGATGAGCTTGGGTCATAAAAGTTGAGTCTACAAACATGAAAACTAAATATAATTAATATATGTGTATTTTTGGCGGTCGATTTGGTCCAGACGCTCAAACGAACGTTCAAACCACAAACTAGACTGAACGGTTTGACTAACTCTTAGACTGTACCAGACGGCCAGACTGCTTACACCGTCAAAAATGATCTGATTTGAATGGTCTAACGATTTTTTTTACACGAGATGAAGAGATGGAGATCATGAAGAAATGAAGAAGGTAAAATAAATGGCCGAGAAATTGAATGGTTTGTACTTGAGGTCAAACTTAAATTAAAAGCAAAATTACCAAAGAATCCCGTTCATAATGAAACATAACATAAAATTATTTAACATTTTAAAGTATTAAGGATTCTTTTGTTCACCAAAGAGTTATACTTCAGAGTCATTTTTTGAAGTCACTCTTCAGAGTCATTCTTCAGAGTTATTTTAATAGTACAAGTCTGAAGTCATCATTCAGAGTTTTACTTCAGAGTTATTTCAAGAGTACAAGTCTGAAGTCATTCTTCAGAGTTATTTCAATAGTACAAGTTTGAAGAGTCATTCCAAAGAGTTAGCTCACCCAAACTTTGAAGTCTGCCTTTTCAGATTTAGCTCACCCGAACTCTGGAATCTGAACTCTGAAGTCTTTTTTTTCAGACTTAGAATCTGAACTCTGAAGTCTTTTTTAAACTTAGAAAAAGAAGTCTGAACTCTGAATTCTTCTACAAGTCTGAAGAGTCATTATTCATAGTTAGTTCACCTGAATTCTGAAGTCTTTTTTTTTCAGACTTAGCTCACCCGAACTCTGAAATCTTTTTTTCAGACTTAGAAGTCTAAACTCTGATTTAGTGGGATTGATTTTATATTTAAGAGTTATTTCAAGAGTACAAGTTTAAATAGTCATTCTTTAGAGTTTTACTTCAGAGTTATTTTTAGAGTACAAGTCTGAAGAGTCATTCTTCATGCTTAGCTCACCCGAACTATGAAGTCTACTTTTCTAGACGGAGCACCATGCAGAGCCTTTGCATAGTGCATACTTCTGGCTTGCCTATACAGAACTCTAAAGTCTGAAGAATTTTACTTCAGAGTTATTTCAAGAGTACAAGTCTGAAGAGTCATTCTAAATTTACTTCTTAGTTTATATTTAATTTATTGATATAGTTTCATTTCTAAATTTAATTTTATTCCATGGATAACTTTATTTTAACTAATTATTGATATAGTTTTATTTCTAAATTCAAGTCTAAAGAGTCATTTTTCAGAGTTATTCTTCAGAGTTATATTTCAGAGTTATTTCAAGAGTACAAGTCAGAAGTAGCATCGTACTTTCGATGATCATTATATATGTAAGATAAGTTTCCTGACATGATTTAATTTTTTAAAATTACCCCGTGTAATACACGAGATCGAACCTAGGTGAAGGATATCCTTGATCACATATCTCAAACTCACCCATGAATCATGTTTAATATGAGAATTGATATGGTGTATCTCAGTCCATCTCATCCTAATATGCATCTAAGGGCGGCGATCCATTCTTATGTTTCTTACTTTAACTCTCATTCTCATTGAAACCCAACTATATATATATATATATATATATATATATATATATATATGAAGCGAGAGAGAGAGAGTCGGGTTCATAAGATAATGAATATGGACCCTGAATTTCACTAAGCAATACCTTAAATAATTAATACTAAAAATAAGTAAACAACGACATAAAGATAATTTAGTTATATACAAGTTATTTAAGACATTTATTTAATATTCTACATTTATCATATTTATGATTTTAATATAATTTAATTTTTTTAATATTTTATATTTAATACATTTAAAATAAGCACATTTAATTTTCATTTAAAAAATTCATTTTTTATTGAAAGCAATATTTAAAAAGATTTACAATTTTTACCAAAATCACATATGATTCACAATTAATTAAATTTTTATTTTAAAATATTTTCCTACTCATATGTGATCTAAAGCTTGAAAAATAATATACAAATTAAACATTAAAAAGGAAAAATAATGAAAACAGAATCATATGTGATGTGTAGCAAAACACTTTTAAAATGTAAATATAGAAGATCACGTGTAATTCAAAACAAAATTCATAATTTACGCATATCATATATAATGTTCTATATAATTAATATAATATGTGAATTTCCGCTATAATTAATATCACATATAATATATTGGCGTAAATTAGAATTTTTTTTTTCAAAAAAAATCGATTAATTATGGATATCATATATGATTTTTGACGAAAATTGTAAAACAAATCTTAAATAAACTACTTCAATAAAAATAAATATTTTGAATGAAAAACTAAATCATAAATATTTTAAATGCTGTAAATAATTTATACTATCTTATAAAACATTTAGCTAAAACTCTTAAAAACTCTTAAACTTGTTCATCCCTAGCCGATTTCATCACATATTTGAATTTGTGTAACTAACTGCAGATAAACACAATCAAATACAGGATAACCATCTCATTTTAAATATAAAAAATCTAAAATATAATTAAGATAATCATTGAGTTCTAACAGAATACTTAATTATTATCTTTAAAAAATATTATATTATTAAACCAAAAATAAATTATTTCATTATTAAACTTGAATTAAATTATAAAAAAATAATCTATATTATATTATAAAGCATTTGATAAAAACTCTTAAAAATTACTTTTTATGCGTAAAGTACTGTTTATTAATGCATATTACTTAAAACTCAAGATTACAAGTAGATGGTGCGTAAGTATAACTTATTAAAGCT
>NC_037531.1:10332353-10333815 GCF_001531365.2 Cynara cardunculus var. scolymus
TATTTTAAATATTAATTCATTTTTATTTCTTAATTTCTTTTAAATATTAATTTATTCTCATTTGTATCCTTGTTTTAATTATTGATTGATTCTCCTTTTTAATCTTATTTTACTACTTTTATTTTAAGTATTAATTTAATCTCATTTGTAGCATTCTTTGAGATCAAAGGTCATGCCCTTAAATGGCATATCTGTAATATCAACAAATTATAAGGTTAATTACGTCAAACTAGAATGACTTGTAATCCCTGATGCATGAATATCTCTCTCTTTTTTTCTTGGATTATCCAATTTAATTATTTTTATTTTTAAATTAAAATAAAACACTATTTTTTAATTATTTGATTAATCAAATATATCTTTTTTTTAAACAAAAATAAAACACTAACTTTTTGTAAATCTAAGATTTGAACTACAATAAAAAAATATATCAAATATATATTATAATTTTTGAAATTTTTTTAATCATTATAATTTTTATATGAAAGATTACAATTAATTTAACTCATCTGTGTAAAACAAAATATTGACATATTTTCATTATACCAAAATTCATGGTTTTCAATTCACTACAAATAAAGCTTGGTATTGGCATATTTCATCATACCAATCTTTCTTTCCATTTCAATCCTCTCGTTATCTTGCAAATTCCGAAAGAACTTTCAGTTTCTTTCAATTTTCTGTTATGGATCCAAACTTTTCAAATTCTCAACATACTTCAAATAAAAAATTAATAAATATATATATAGAAAATTAAATATATGCTTTTTATAAAATAATATTTTAGATTTAGATTGTATTCGGAGGGGATTGTGATTAATTGATAAAAAAAAAGTAAGATTGGATTGAAGTTGAATATTGTATAGGTGGATGAGAGAGAAAGTAATATTTTAATTGAGATTAAGTTGTAAATGATTGTAAGTAAAAATGGCCTAATTGATCTATAAACAAAAATGTAAGATCTAAGTCACACACACATATATATATATATATATATATATATATAAAAGGTCGGATTCCAGTGAGAAGGAAACTCAATGTGAGAAGCGTAAATAGAGATATCCAACCTTGGATGCAAATTAGGATAAGATGCACCGAGATGTATCAAATCAATTCTCATATCAACCACGAATCATTGGTAAGTTTGAGATTAAAGGTGATCAAATGTACAAATCTCTTCTTATGTTTTTCACCTTAACTGCATCAGTGGAGGTGAAAAACACTTAAGAAAAAGATAATAATACCAACAATTACCATTTTGTGCTAACTCAACTAAAATGGAAGCTTAATCAAAACCCTTAGATGAAAATGGTTAAATAGATAAGATTGGTTTTTATAGTTCTCAATTTTTTAACAGTTCTTATTTAATAACCCTTGTATATTGGTTTTTTTTAATAGTTTTATATGGTTTCTTTTTTAGTTATATATGGATTATAATTCCATTTTTATATATTTAATTTAT
>NC_037531.1:10334358-10337189 GCF_001531365.2 Cynara cardunculus var. scolymus
CTTATTTTGTTTTACAGACAATAAAAATGTGTAAATGATTCTTTAATAGAATATTTAGTTTAATATTAATTATATATTTTAAAAAATTATGAATTAATTAAAGTTATATGATGTTGACACTTTTATGATTATTCATATTATATCTGATGGTTATCTAAAATCATAAATTAACAGATTTTTTCTTAAATTCGTCTAACAGATCTAAAATTTATAATATATATAATAATCCATTTGAATTTTTTTAATCAACATATTATATTATATATATTTTTTTATCATATTTTGGTATTGGTTAACATATTATATTTTTAGAGATTTGTTTTAATTACATTATAAAATATTTTATTGATTAATTTTTCAAAATACCCTTTTTGGTCATTTTACATGTGTATAAACTAGTTTTTGTCAAACATGATTTGTTAATCAACTAGCTTATCAGCCAAGATCAGCCAAATGGTTTTGAATGTCTTGGGCGAAGAGTAAAAAATGCCCCTCTGTCCTTTTGTTATACTTTCATTATTTGGATTCGATTGTTGATTGTTGTGCTTATGTAACACTCCAAATCCATATTTGCATAAAATCCACATGTTTCATATAATATGAAGTACAAATATTCACATTAGTCCCAAATGTACAAATTGTTCCACTTAAAAGTAGTTACAAAATTTTCAATTTTACACCAAGTACGTGACTTGCAGATATAACAAGTTCTCAAGTACATGCATAATAACAACTTCTCAAAATTCACAAATGTAAAACAATCATAACTTCTTTCACATCTTTTCTTTCTCTTTATTCTCCACATGTGTCCGACCTGTAATGCACGACTTTGAACATAAAATTAGACCATAAGGTCTACTGAGAAATCTCTTTTGATTGTTATTACAGAGTGAAAATCACCAAAACACTTTCAAAAAACCCATATTTGTATTGATAACAAATAAACAATGATTTATTGACACAAACCTCTTGTAGCATCATATAGATGAGACCACAAATTTCTCGCACCTCAAGGACGAGATAACCCCATTTCCTCGTATCAAACAGATGCGATAACTCATTTCATCACATCCACACATACAATAAACACCCCTTATCACACCAAGCAGATGTCTTAATTATCTTTGCCGCACCATACTGATTCGATAAATACAATTTGTCGTATCATAAGGATGCGATAACCCAACTTGTCGCACATCAAGGATGCAATAACCCAACTCCTCGCATCACAATGATGCGATAGATACCTTTATCGCATCTCATTGATGCAATAATATCATTGCATTAAATTATATAGATGCGATGAATCAAACTCATTTTTCACATGATCAAAATCTCAT
Organism: Cynara cardunculus var. scolymus; assembly: GCF_001531365.2. Lineage (NCBI taxonomy): Eukaryota > Viridiplantae > Streptophyta > Magnoliopsida > Asterales > Asteraceae > Cynara > Cynara cardunculus. The sequence goes on from NC_037531.1 coordinate 10,335,699, forward strand.
TTTTAACATATAGTTGATTTTGTCACCCTTATACCAATATACGTCTTTCCTGATTATGTCATCTTTATCCCAAAATACGTCTCTCCTGATTGTGTCACTCTTATCACAAAATACACATATCTTGATTATGTCATCTTTATTCCAACCAGTTGATAATAACATATCAAAACACCAAATTATGCTAAAAATAACATATAATCAAACTTCAAATACCCAAGTATGAAACCATACGGTTTCTACACCAAAAGCAATTCAAATGATACTTTTAAAAGTAAAATTCACCTTGAATCACAATGAAATGAAGACTTTAATACAACAATGATTATCAGATAAAATCACGTGAACAAGTTCTTCTTTTCTACTTCTGTTCTTCGAACCCAGTAAGCCAAAATAGTTTTCCAACTTTTCTTCTTTCTTTTCTCAAAGTATATACATATTTTATAAGAAGGGTAGGGATGATAATATTTTTAACCCACTTTCCAAAACTTACCCCTCAACTTTCATCACTTATCCAAAAACAACCCCAAAACTTTTAACCACAAATCCAGTTATCACAGCTTAGATGAAGTTATTACCAGCCATTACAAATTATTTCCACCTAATCTTGATAGTGGAACATAGTTCTTTGATCTTGGGGTGTTTAATAGTACTCTATAGATTTTGTAGTTAATATTCAACATATATTTGAAGCAAATTACACATCCATTTTACACATAGCAAAACATAACTGGTTCCATGAAATACATTTAAGGAAATCACTTAAATAAGCATTCATTCATTTAGATTTCAGCATATAAACATTAAACATCATGATTCAAATCTCAAGAAATCAAGGAAAATAAGCAAATCATGAAGTAAATAAACATTAAACAATAAATTAAATAATTAGGTCTTAGACAATAAGATTAGTAATAAGAAGGAGGACACTTGGAGTGGTGAGAAAGTGGGCGATAATCAGATTGGTGATAGAAAAGTCACAGAAGCAGAAGCAGTCATGGGTCAGAGCAAAAAAACAGATTGGTTGTAGCATGTGGGTAAAAGGCGGCGAAGGTAGTGGGCCGTTGGGCAACTAAAGAACCATTCGTACTCGTGAGTCGTGAGGGAGAGAGAGATTGAAAGCGAGGGAGAAGAGAGATTGAAAGGGCGATGAGGTGTGTGATAGGGCAGAACTTGGCGAAGGCTAGAAGCGACGTTTTTTTTTTTTTTGAAATATTTAGAATTGAAGATACCCAAGCCTATATGTATGTTGGGATTTTGCTGCACTTCGCACTCTGTTTCCCTGGGCGATGGCCCACTCCGCCTACTAGATGGGCCGACCCTGTTATCAGTTAGGGGTTTTCTAACCCCACCCCCTCCTATTTCTTTTCCCCTACATTTTCTATACCTCCACCTATATAATACAATAAAATAATTAAAATTTATTTATTTTATTTTTCAATTTTAACCCTTTAATATTTTTAGTTTTCACCCTTCAACTTTTTAAATACTTTT
>NC_037531.1:10337284-10362829 GCF_001531365.2 Cynara cardunculus var. scolymus
ATTTATACTTTATATCTTTATAAAAATTTATTATATTTATTTACTTCTTTATTGTTCATAATGTAACATGTTACTTGATGTATATGAGATAAAATTTAACGTGACATGTTAAAACGTATTTTAGTTAATATAAAATTATGTATTTTAATGTGATAATGATGTAAAACAAAAATTGAAAAAACAAATGACATGTCATAAATTAAATAAATAACTATAAATGTAAATATTAAAAATATTTTTTCATAGTATATAATATATAATATATAATTAAATCAAAAAATATTCAATATTGGGCTTATTTCGAAGGTATTGACGAGACGATTATAATGGTGTAACTTGATAAATTAAAACATATTTTTTAAACATATTTTAATTGATATACGATTATGTATGTTAATTTGATCAGGGTATAAAATGAAAAATTTAAAAGGAAAGAACGTAAAGTAAATTAATTAACTAATTATAGGGTATAAAATGAAAAACTTAACCGAACAAACGAACGAACACAAACAATAAACGAACGAAAATCTTTGTGTTCGTATTCGTGTTCGTTCGTTTAGAAATCAGGTGTGTTCGTGTTCGTTTATGTTCGTTTGTTAACTAGATAATATGAAATATAATTTAAAAATTAACAAGTATATTAAAAAATGAGTATGTAAGATGAACAAGATCAATAAAGGGTATGAAAATGTTTCCTGCAAGGTTAATTTAGTTGTTAGATCTAATTTTAGTTAATATAAAATTATGTATTTTAATGTGATAATGGTGTAAAAATAATAGATGTATCATAAATTAAATAAAGAACTATAAAAGTATAAATCATAAATATTAAAAGTATTTTTTTCACAGTATATACAATATATAATAATATAATTAAGTCAAAAACTATTTAATATTGGACTCATTTCGAATGTATTAACGAGACGATTATAATGGTGTAACTTGTTAAAATAAAAATGTATTTTTTAAACATGTTTTAATTAATATACGATTATGTATGTTAATTTAATAAAGGTGTAAAATGAAAAATTTAAAAGTAAAGGATGTAAAGTAAATTAATTAACTAATTATAAGGGTATAAAGTGTAAATTTAGAATTATTATTTTAAAAAAAATTCGTTGAATGTGAGAGATGATGGGTATGTGAGGGAGTGAGTTTGTGAGAGAAAGGGGGGGGGGGGGGGGGGGTGAGAAAGTGACGTTCAGGGGTATGAATATCAACCCTATATATATATATATATATGGTGAAGATAAAATGTTAACCAACAACTTTGTGTTAACTTTAAAAACCATAACAATCAATTAAATTCCATTTTTCTTGTAGGTTTATGTCATGTTCACATTTTAATTACAAAGGTATTTCAGTAAATTTATTTGATATGTAACTCCCAAACAATTAATAGGGAGTTACAAATCATCAAATCCCAAAAGGGTATATAATAAGTTTTATAGTACGTTTCGGATCTCGATCTTGAAATATTAGGTGGATAAATATTTTGTCATTGAAAAAAATTCGTACTTTGAAAGTTGATAAATCCTTAGAGAGAAAATATCCATACTCCATATATTGTGAAACTATTTTTTTCATATGCTATGTATATTAATATCTTTTACGTCTTATTTTATGCTCGACTTTATGTAATTTCAATGATTTTATATAAGTTCAATTTTCCAAATGTACAAAAATAAGTAGGGGTGAGCATAGGCGGGTACCCGCCCTTTTTGACAGGAACCGGAACCGGAACCGGAACCGGCGGTTCTTGAGATATTGGAACCGGAACCGGAACCGGTTAGAGCGGTTCTTAAATTTTTGGAACCGGAACCGGAACCGGAACCGCCGGGAACCGGTTCCGGTTCCGGGTACCCGCTTCCTAAAATATTAAAATTGTATTATTTAGAAATAAAAAATAAAACATTGCCAAAACACTAAATAAATAAGCAAGAATACAAATTATACAGAATAATTGTTACAAATATTGTTTAAAGATTACAAACTATAATAGATTAATAGAAAATATTCAAAGTTTAACGATTACATACTATAATGGTAAATGTTCAAAGTTTAACAATTACATACTGGTAAATGTTCAAAGTTTAACGATTACATACTATAATGGTAAATGTTCAAAGTTTAACGATTACATACTATGAATCCAAGTGAATACATAATTTGAAAAAATTCGAATCATTTTATATGGAGAATTTAGATAAATAATGAAGATGACGACGTGCTTTCAGGATGTAAACCTAATATAAATTTGGTATTAAAAAATAATAATTATTTTTTTACTTGAAAAATACCGGGTACCCGGCGGGTAACGGTTCCGAAAAATTGAGAACCGGAACCGGAACCATTCTCAATCGGTTCCGTATTTTAGGAACCRGAACCGGAACCACTCATATCGGTTCCGATTCCGGAACCGGCAGTTCCAAGGCGGTTCCGGTTCCATAGTCGGGTATCCGGTTCCACTGCTCACCCCTAAAAATAAGTCCATAAACGGCTTGAGATTGCTATATTAGGTCCGTTGGACAAAAAAATCATGTTAGGCCCGGCTGAAGACTGTAAAATCCTCAATATTAAGTTTTAGAGAATTCGTTAACTTGGAGTTCTTCTTTATTTTATAGAAAAACACTGAGATTTTGTTAGCTAAAACAAAAAACAAAATCTTTATTTTCTTTGTTTTATAAAATTTGTTGGAGATTCTCTTAGTTTCTATCTATAGATTGAATTTATCTATAAACAACCCCTAAGACTTGACCTATAGCAATCTGTTAAGACGGGCCAGCGGACATGACGCCTAGCCCACAATCGGTTATGGAAAAAACGAGTTATAAGAGTCTAGGACAGTTGCCGGTTACCGAGGCTCGATTCTAGTGGTGTAAAAAATCCGACCAAACCACTAACCTAAAAAACAGACCAACTAACTAAATTGTATCTAATCCGATGTTTAATTGGTTCATAAGATATACAAATCGACTACCTTTTTTATCTTTTTCATCAAACAATCATACGAACGTTTTTTAGATAATTTGTACAAATCAAAACACATTAGGGCATACAATTTTTCTTATTAACTTGAATATGTAACTCGTCATGTGAGCCGACTAATCTCAGGACGACCACCTGCTTTGCGGGTAGCCYGAAGTCACCGCATTTGAACCTCCGTAGCCATAAAGTGATTTTTTTCTCCTTGGATTTAAATTTGGGACCTTCAGGCACTTTAATAGTCACCACCACCTATCACCACCACCACCGCTAGCAGCTACAACCACTGGCAACCTCCAATTACCTCCATAATCACCATCTCAGTTTCATCCATAACTACCACCTCCATATCCACCATGCCCTCCACAACCACCATTGACGTCTACCTCCACATCTAACTCCATATCCACCACGACCATCGTCTCACCTCCACCATAATCATCACCTCCCATTCCACCACCACCCGCAATCACCATATAAAATCATTAAACATTTAAGGGCAATTTGTCAAATCCTACCCCATCGTAGTCATGCCAAACGCTAGACAACTCTATGTCATGTCCTTACCAATCATGTTCTCTTGTCCTTTCCGGCCTTTACCAATTAAGGGGTAGTTTACCTAAATGCTTACCCGGTAAGCGCTTACCATTAGGAGTCAACACTGTAATTTATTTTCTAGGTAAGATTGCAGTATATCAAAATGATATCGTGTGCAACAATATATATGGTAAGCACTTGTCCAGGTAAGAGTCGTCACCCTCACTTATCGGGTAAGACTCTCTATCCTTATTATCGCTCTTACCAGGTAAGATTCTTGGGTTTTACCATGTTCATCCAATGAGGAAAATTGCCCAGTAAGCATCCACTGAGTAAGCATTTAGCAAGCGGCCCCTAGTCATATCTAGTGTCGTTCGATCTACGTAACAAACGTTGCCGACTGTATAAAGAACGACTAAAAGCAAACCCAGTTTTTGCCCACCTTAATTGGTTGAAAATTATGACCCATGAAACATCAAATCTAGGATTCAAATCAAATCCATCCCTCTCTTTAAACTTGAAAAAAGTGAGTTTTTACAAAACCATTCAAATGTGGTTTCAGATTTGACAAAGTTGGGTGAGAATCAAAAGTCAACATTTATTCAACTACTCTTGATTCATATCATCATCATCTTCTTCTTCTTCAAACGTTACAAGAATTAAATAAAGCCAAAAGCCTCAAAATGAGCACAGAATTATTGAACCAAACTCCGGTGCGCTTCAGAGCATGTTTCGAATATCCAACGACTTCACTTCCGGCATTTCCTCATCATTGAACTCCTCCCTGCAAATATTTTTGTTCATAATCAACAAGCACACACCGAAATATGTGCAGAATAACTTTTTAAGAGATTTTCTGACAAATTTAAGAACGTTTCTTATCGCTTAAAATTTGCACCTTGATCAGCTTAAATGAGCTGAACCAACCTAGCCTATACAAGATCCTTATTCAATCAAGTGCAACATTTCTAGAGCTGATTGGATTTGATCTTATTTGAACGGTGTGATTTTAAGTTTATATACAAAACCCACCAAGACTTCAAGCCTATAAATATCAAATATAAGATGCTATGCACCAAGCTAAGGTTCGACTCAATGAGGATATAGCGTTCATTGCTTATGTGTCTATTGTCATTATTCCAAATATTTGATAATGATAATTTGGGTCTATATTAGATGGTACTTTAGAAATTTGGCAAATAATCGTAGAATTTAAATGGGAGGAAGTAGAAGACATGCCTTTTCTTTTGTGTTTCCATTGCTTCAAGAGCATCCTTTTTCAGCTCTTCCAATTGTGCCTTCGCAATCTTTTTCTCCAACTGTTCTTCGTATTTAGGCAAGTCTTCCTTGCGTATGCCGAGCCTAGAAAAAAGAAGCACCACAGATTGAGCTATTTTCTGATTGAATGATATGCTGGTTTAACAAATACAGTTCAATGATTAAAACAGGATAACAAACATTACCGACAATATGGGCTCAAACCAATTTGGATCGAATCAGATCCAGCCAGATTTAGATCCTCTATTTTTGAAATTTTTGCTAAAGCCCAGTCCACAACTGGTTATAATTCATTATACCAGAACCGGGGTGATGTTATTTTTCTTGCTCTTTTACAAGTCTAAGCATTTGAAAAGTGTGTTTGTATGATTCTACCAGAATGCACATACATTTATGAGCTTTACTCATATTACAAAAGAAAAACCAAAAACCCTGATCCACTGTTTGTCATGGGCAGAAGCATCGAGAAACTGTAATCGAACCAAAACAAGAAATTTCAGTCTGGTACCAAAGAGACATTGTCCCAACGGTGCACAGGTTACCGATAGAGCCCAGCCTCCATGGAGGTCAAGGGTTAAAACCTCACCAAAGGTAATAAATGTGCGAGTATTTGCCATGTACATTATCTACTTCAAAAAGAAGTTTCAGAATGCTTCTTGGTACTAATTAGACATGAGGGTCAACATGAAATTCTTCCGGAGAAAATTCTTACTTCTCTCTATAATAGAGCTTACTTTTGGTTTATCTTGTTAATTCTTGCTCTCTCTGTCCCAAAATAAATGTCTACAAAGAAAAAGGCACAGTTTTGGAGAAGTGTAATTGTTAAACTTTTTAATTAACTAATTTACGATTTTACCCTTAATAATAGATGGACTAAAGAACTTCTCTCATAATCAAGGGTAGAATTGGAAAATAGACACTTTAGAAATGTGGAAACTTATTTTGGAAAAAAACTAAAATAGAAGTGTGGACACTTATTTCAGGAAAAACTAAAATAGAAATGTGGACACTTATTTTCAGACGGAGGGAATACGGTTCTTTTAATAAAGCTTACTTTTGGTTTATCTTGTTAAATTCTTCGTTCAAGAGAGCCATCCCTTTCTTGTCATTCCTCATAAGTGGCTTCTTAATTTCCTTCTCAACTTTATCAAGTGCATTCATCATCATAGTTTCAGCACCGAGTTCATCAGTAAGGCCTCTCCTGCAAATAAAAATTAGATTTCATCAATTAACAAATACATGACACTCACAAATCAAAGTGCTTTCAAGAATTACAACAATCAAAACTCTTAAGAATAATAACCTCCAGAAAAAAAAAACAAATATACTTTAGATTGAAACTTGAGAAATTTAAGTAGCATAAAGGGTGATTATTAAAAAGGCATAAAGGTCGTACTTGATACGAATATCCTTCAAGACCAACAAATAAGACCGAGCATCCTGAATTCCATCAGTTCGTGACTTAATGGTGAACTGAATCCTCTCAGACTCTGAGTACAGACCGGCCCTGTAGGCATGGAAGACAAATTTGAAAAATAAGGTTAATGGCAAAACGCAATAATCAACAGTATCTTAAATATTCACCAATGGCATATGAATGAAAAGAAAATGCATCCAATGAGAATGACATGTTGCCAAAATAATGTAAAAAAAGACATCAACATTCTACCAAAGTACTCAACCATCTATTGCAAATATAAGGATCCAATGCAAGAAAATATATGCTACTCCCTCAGTTCCCAAAGGACTCCACACTACCATTGTTTCTCCAAAAAGGAGCATCTCATTAAGTGTGAGCCATCAATATCATGGTTCTAAAATCCCTGGTTAGGTTGGCCAGCCACTTAGGTGTTAGGGGTCCCTATATTTAAGTTGATAACTGCATTCTGTCTTAAGTCAAGATGTGCATAGAATCTGGTTTATTCCTTTGTAAGGTCAACCCTTATCTCATTGATCTCCCTTCGGTCATAGAGGATCTCCAACAGTTTCTTCATAATTTCTCCAAAATGGAGAAGCAAAAGTCAATTCTTGGAAAAATAAGTTACATTCAACTCCAACAATTTCTCCATTTTAGCAATTCCAACATTGATTTATATTATTAAAATATTCAATAGTATACAGAAGTCTTCTCTCTTCCTCCATTTAATTATTTTGGAAAGTTGAGGAGTTATTTCTTGGAATAATAAAAAAGTCATCCTCTCTGTTCCTCCATTTAATGTTGGCAGGTTATCCAAATTTGTAGAATTGTTCACTCTCTCTCTTACTTCTCCATTTTGGAGAAGGTTTTGGGCTCTTGGAGCAAAAAAGAGGCACAAGAACAAAATCTCATTTTTCTCCATTTTGGAGAAGCCAGGAGATGCTTTTATGTATCATCCCAAAGCTTCAATTGTTTGGTGCTGCTTAGTTGACCCGCCTAGGCATCAAGAGCCCCATGGCAGCTTCAACTAAAATTTATTCGATATGAGTTTCAAAAAGTTACATGGGGGTTAATCAGTTTGAGTTTGTAAATCAACTTTTCTCAACTTCGAGGTAGTGTTCCAAACCCTTTCAGGGTAATTGTATCAATAGAAAAATGAAATTGGTCATCAACAAAAGTAATTACTCATATAATATCAAAAGTTTGATACACTATATACACACACACACACACATATATATATATATATATAAATGAACTAGCTATGCTCCTTAATCTCTCTATTATTAAGAAATAGAAGGTAACTCGACTACCTAGCTTCAGTTGGCGCCTTTTAAAAGAATTGTAAATTTAGGCCAGTTTAGCACCCACAATATATTGTTGCAGTTGAGCATGTTTTTTTTTATTTTCAGACATTGAACGAATAGATAATATAAAAGCCCAAACATCATAATTCTAAATAACTTACTTTTCCCTGACAGTCTTCATGACTTTGGCATACTGATCAACTGCTGCAGGATCTTCAGGAGCAAGAGTAATTTTCTCTTTCCTGAGAACTCCAACAGCTGTCTCAAATTTCTTCTTCACGTCAAGAAATATATTCTTCAACATTTCTGCAGATGCATGACAAGTATCACCATTAGAATTCGCATAAAAGCATAAGTTACAATTTTCAAGAAACATGAATTACTTTATTATTTGGCATAGCATCTCAAGGCGAGATGGAATTTGTGAACATAAACCATTGTTTGATATATCATTCACAAAATGCAAGTAAAAGTCCAGGTTTTAGCATTCACAAAATGCAAGTAAAAGTCCAGGTTTTAGCATTCAAAAATGGAGATTAACAAGGTCTAATTAGAGGTGCTAATATTTTGAGCTTCTAACAAACCACTTGAGCTCGAACTTGTTTATCTCGAGCTCGAGCTTAATAACTCTCAGGCTTGAGTCGATCTCGAAAGCAAAATGAATCGAGCTCCATAACACCAATGTTCGACTCGACCCATTTGAAAGATCGATTACATTTTTCAAGTCGAGTTGAGACAAGCCGAGCCATTTCAACCCAAACATGTCCACATGTTCATAAATCGTAAAATCAGAATATAAAACTTTCAAGCTTAAAAGCCAATAAACAAATTAATCGATCTCGAGTTCGAGCCCATAGATGAGCTTATAAAACTTGAAATTTTAGGCATAATGTATAACTCAATTTGGTTAAACAAGCATTGAGCTCGAGCTCGATCTCGAACACTACTTTGAAAAAGTTATTCGAGCTCGAGCCTCATTGTTTTTTGAGCCGAGCTCAAACAACCTAATACTCGACTTGACTAGGCTCTTTAACACCTCTAGGTATAATAGCACAAAAATGTTGCTCAAGAGTTGTCAATACGAATGGCTCAAGACTAGAGAATGATGCCCTTGTAAACATGGAAAATAATTTATATGCATAGCCCAGTGCATGATTGCTCCACCACAGCATAGTTCAAAAGTATCTAAAATGTTATGTGAAAGAAAAAAATATTAGCAAACCTAAAAAGAGAAATATTAGATGAAAACACGCATTGTATCACTAAAGTAGTCATAACAATAACTAACGACCTCCACTCATCTACAAATATATTATGTTAGCACTCTGCTCAAGCACATCAAATATGTTTTCGTTCAAAGTAAACATCGCCACACATTAGCATAAGCTCAGGCACAAAGATATGATGTTACTGAAAAAAATACAACGAAAAATGCTACTAGAAGCAACTTAAATAGTATGTTAGTGAATTTGACCAATTATCTTTCTCATTTTTCATAACAGAACAATTCAGGAGTAGCCAAAGAGCTTACAATAACTGATAAGGTGTAAATAGAAGCCCTTCAAAATCAGAAAAAAAAAACTAACAAATATATTCATGGGCTAACAAAACTAGATTTTGATATATGAAAGCTCATCAATACAAAAAATCCATATTGATTTTGAAGATTCTGAACTAGCACATGTATATATTTCTATAGAATGTACAGTTTCAAGTCAACTCACCATCGCCCTTGAGAGCTTTAGGTGCAGCTTCTTTGGCATAGAAGCGAGCTGGAACCGCATGTTGCTGCGGTTGCAGAATGCATTGACTGCTATATAACTGCATAACAACAAAAATCCATATGTTAAACACAAAATCTACCAATAAACATTATTGATAATGCAACAAAGCCATCCTTTAGAAGCAAAATGCAGAATGAGGGGTCTAGAGGAAAAAGAAACGATTATCAAATTTATCTGCTATCCACCATATGATTCAAACATTCAACACTTCACCCACCACTACTTAATTAGAACTTGGTGGTGCCATAGTGATATTTGATAGGTTGTGGACCACACAACCAACTTTCAGAGTTACATACTGTGGACAATGCCTTAGTGATTACATAGCGAATCATGAACCACGTGAATATATACATTATACATATTTCAATTCCTCATATAGTTTCTCGCTAAATTAACCAAGCCACCCTGACTTTATCTGTTTCACACTTTTTTCATGAGAGGATTTGGAGATGGGAGGGATTTCATATTCCTTCATTTCTGAGCTATAAGAGTATTTTGGCATATTTTTAGGTTGCGTTTGTGTTTGTCTAGTTACTCTCATTATGGTGTTTTGTGCATTATTCTAAATCCATGCACTTAGAAAATAAGTATATATATATATATATATATATATATCCTAGTAATCACTCCAAAGCTATTTAATCTCTCCCTCCTTCCATCAGACACACAAACACGAAAGTAGAAAAGATCTTTATAAATTCCCTCTAAGCTAAAATTTGCAACAAGGTGTAAAGCATGACGATGCACAACCGAATTTAGTAGGATTGTTAAACCAATATACCTTATGACTATACTTTCAATTGCATGTTAAACCAGTACGTCAAAGGTATGTTCATCAATGACCAACAGGACTAGTGATAAAAGATGGGTCAGGTACTTTAATTGCTATGTTGCATGTGAGCAGGTTTAATTGGTTCATTGTTTGGCAGGATGAGTACACATCAAATCTTTAAATAAGTGGGCGCTAGAAGGGCGTAGAAACTATATTGTTATATACACATACACTGATAGTCTGATACACACATATACATGAATATATAGGGAGCAAAAGTCTCATATATAACAACATATCTAGAAAAACTCATGTATATGTATATGCAGGTATGCTTTGTTACTAGACATTGTTGACAACATATATCCAAATTTTAGATGTTTGTTCGTGATTTAGTTTCATATAACTTGAAAGGTTTATGTGTTATCCCTTAATAGTGCAAGTGAATCATCATAACCAAAAAAAAACAAAGAAGACGTCTAATAGAAATTTAAATAGAATGCGCACTATTGGTTTAGTATCACATGTGATAGACTACGGTATCACATGCGATATGGGTGTTCTCGCATTTATGTAAAATAGTGGTGTTCTAGTTTGAACTCACCCCTATATATATATATATATATAGGGAATTCACACATGTTAGGTTCAATTTGATCCAACATATAAATCTTTTGCAGACATCAGAAAGGGGTTGATTCAGATAACTGAAAGCATGCATTGTAACGACAAATTGAATTTGCATGTACTCATTCGAATTCCACATCAGCAAGAATTTCTCTAAATATACATCAAGTTTGATCCTCAAATCAACGTCCAGATGCATGCTTCCAATCATTTGAAAATCACTCTTTTTGACTTCTACATCGACTACGAACAAACTTTAAATCCTAAAGTAGACCACAAACAGATCTTAGACACTTATAACTTATCATTTGCTCTGTATAAATCAATATCTCGTTGCATAAAGCAGTATATGAATTTGATGATCTTATTTCATATCAATTATTATTCAAAGCAAAAGTGTCATTGGAGTTGAGAAATGTCATTATGCTCAGGCTCTTGAAAAAAATTTGGGATATAGCATCGATATAATTGGACACCACCGCTTCTTCCACACCCTTCTATATGCTTCCATCCCATTATAAACACAAAACACTTCTTTACTGAGATATGTCAATTGACTCTAAAATATAATTTGCAATCATTTATACATTCAACGACTCTTTGTCCCAATTTCATGCTAATTTGCTCAAATCTACATCTAAATATACTAATCTATCAAGATAATGAAAACACCCAAAAAATACATCCAACACCAAAGCCTGAAATATCTTTAGGCATATAAATGGATCCATAATTCTAATAGTGAAAGAAACCCAGATGAATACTACTTGATGTGTGCACCTGTTTATAAGCAAGCAGCTAATTTATTTTATGAAATAAATTCAAAGTCTGATACCCAATACGAAGTCAAACAAAACTTTTATCGGTATAAATCAATCTAGAGCATAAGCAGTAAAAGCATATCGAAAAAGTCAGCTACATTTCCGACGGTTCATCGGAATCCTGACTACTAACGATAAGTTTAGAGAATCTTTCAAGTATAAAAAGCAAACGCCGATCAACGATATGCAAATCAAAATCTACAAGCAATTTAATAAAAATCAACAGGAATGAATACCTGGCGAGTGGATCTCGATAGAATTCGAGCCATGTGAACGATGAGCAACTGGTGGATTGGGACGATTTCAAGGATGTTAGGCTGCTTGTTCCTCTTAGGGCTCAGACGCGATCTAGCGCTTGTAGAAGAGAACTGTTAAAAAGGATTATGCGAAGTGTATCGACAGAAATGGCCCTGTTTCAAACCCAAAAAAAGGGCCCGACTCAGACCTAACAACCCAAAGCCCAGAAAATATGTATTATTTGGGTGTCCAGACCAGACATAATGATTATCATATAAGATGGCCAAAAACCGGTTTCGGGCCGGGCCGGGCCGGAACTTCTAATCGGTTAACATCTCTCATAACCGGTCATAATCGGTTCCGGCATAACCGGTTCCGGTCTCAGTCGAAAATGATAGGACCGGTCATGGTACTTCATAACCGGTTATGGGCCGCCGGTCCCGGTCCCAGTCCCAACCGGTCTTTGCATTAAAAAATAAGATTTTTTTTTTATTTTCTTAATGATATGTATTTTTAATACATTATAAAATTTACAATTTGGTCACTCAAATACACTTTAAAAATACGTTTTAATATAATTAAAATTACGTTTTCTTATAAGAATACATTATGAAATTATTTAAAAATACATCTATTTATAAAATTATTTAAATTTTCGGGCCGGGCCGTTCCATAGTCAGTCCCATAACCGATCCCGGTCCCACGAAACTACCAAAAACCTCAACCGGTCCCGGTTTTCAGTCTCATAACCGGTCCTTACCGGTCCCGGGCCGGTCCTTTGTCGGTCCCGGGTCCTCCGGCAGTCCCGGGCCAGGCCGGGCCGATTTGGCCATCTCTAATATCAATTGATGGCCAAAAACCGGTCCAGACCGGTCCCAATCAGGTCTTACCTTCTTCGTAACCGGCGGTAATCAGTTCCGGTCCCGGTAGAGAAAGTGTTGACCGATCAAGTCGACTCATAACCGGTTATGGGGCTACCGGTCCCGGTCCCATCCATAAAAAAAGTTATTTTAAAAAAAATAATGATATATATTTTTACTATGTTATTAAATTTACCGTACGGGTCACTCAAATACACTTTAAAAATACGTTTTATTATAATTAAAATTACATTGTTTTACAAAAATCTATTATAAAATTATTTAAAAATACATTTATTCATCAATCTTCATCGGTATCTCATGTCGGATTGATTTGAAGAGTTTCGGTCTCTTGAATTCTTCTAATAGCCTCTTGGTCATCAATGTCGAGTTCCTCATCATCGTCATATTGTGAGTAAGTGTTGTCGGTATCCATAGTTGGCGGCGTGCTTAGTCATATGGAGATTTCATTTCCTTCCATATTTTTTTTATTAACTGAATATCCAACCCGCTATGCGAGTCGACTAATCCCAGTGCGACCACATGTTTTGCAGATAGCCCGGAGTCACTCATTTGAACTTCCGTGGCTACAACGGAATTTTTATTCCTCCTTGGATTTTCCTTCCATATTTTCTTCCACCGCTTCAATCTCCATCTCTAACGATGTCGTGTGTTGAATCCTATCAACGCTATCCAAATAATCCTTGAAGCAGATGCAACACTCCACAGACTCTGGGCTTAGTCTTGTCTGACGTATGGAAATGATCTTGCCACTAAGAGAAAAAACAGACTCCGAAGTTACGGTACTAGTTTGGATTGTTAGTACATCACGTGCGATACACGCCAAAATCGGGAATTGAAGTTGTTTTTGTTTCCAAAAATATAATAAATCATTTTTTTCAAAATCTTCGACATCATTTGCGGGAATGCAGCCATAAAGTTAGTATTCACATACATATTTAGTTCACCTAAATCGTTATCATATCGACTTTTTTTCCTTGATTCATTTAAAACTTCGTTCATTAAATTAATCATCAACTCTTTACGACTTTGTTGATGACCACTAGAAGAAGAACTAGAATCCGCAAACCCACGACTTGAAGAGCCTTGTTGTTGGTTTCCTTCTCTGTAAAAATGTTTGTAATGATCAAATAAATCTTGAAAATTATGATTCAACAAACGTTTTTGTTCCATTGAAAAAGAATTATCCGTAGCGGTATCCAAACCAAAAATCACACATATTTGTGTAATTAAAACTTCAACACCGACAATATTTAAATACGGGTTTAACGCCGCAACACAAATAAAAGCAAATAAGATACTCACAAAATATTTTAACAATTTTTTTTCATTCAAGACATCAACCTTCCCCAATCGTGATGCTCTTCGTATTGGGCAATCTTACTTGCCAAAATATAGATTTGGTTTAAACTAAAGGGTTTGTTGGATAATAAATACCAAGTTGTAGTGATTCCAAATATCGGATTTTCGTCCGTGTTCGGTGAGAACTTGGGCAACTTGTTCGTTTGATGCATTGTGTTGTTCACTGGCCATTTTGTAAGACAAAGAGAGAAAGAAATGCGAATTGTGAGGTGGAAACAAGAAATTAATACGAGTCGAATTCACAAAATATAGAGAGAAACCGAGAATTGTGAACGTTTTTTGCGTTTTTGAAGAAGAGAGAAAGTTAGTATGTTAAACTCCCAAACTTGATACATATTTATAGTGTTTTGGGGTAAAAAAAATACAAAAAGAAACGGCTTCTAACGGTCACATAAGGGCTATAATTAAAAAAAACGGCTAGTTTTTCGAGCCGGGCCTTAACCGGTCCCAGTCGGTCCCGGTCCCTAGTAATGGCCAAATCGGACCGGCCCGGGGCCGTTATGGGACCGAAAACCGGAAACGGTTGGGGTTTTTGGTAGTTTCGTGGGACCGGGACCGGCTATGGGCTGGGCCGGCCCGAAAATTCAAATAATTTTATAAATAAATGTATTCTTAAATAATTTTATAATGTATTTTTATAAGACAATGTAATTTTAATTATATGAAAACACATTTTTAAAGTGTATTTAAGTGACTCAATTGTAAATTTTATAATGTATTAAAAATATATATCATTAAAAAATTTAAAAAAACTTATTTTTTTAATACCGGGACCGGTTGGGACTGGGACCGGGACCAACGGCCCATAACTGGTTATGAGGGACCTTGATCGGTCCTACCATTTTCGACCGGGACCGGTTATGGCCGGTTATGAGAAAGCTTAGGACCGACTGGAACCGTTTTTGGCCAACACTACCGGTCCCATAAATCGGAGAAAAGTACAATCGGTCGTAACCACCGGTCCCATAATAAAACATGATGAAGACCTTGAAATGTTTTGGTCTTTTTGACATAGGTATGGAATTGTATGATGAATCATTGGAACCAAAAAAATCGAGGGTTAGTTGGAAAGAAAATGTAGTAAAAACCTTATTGGAGTATTGTCTACAAGAGATGTCTATGAATGGAATCCAAGGTGGTAGCCTTAAGATGCACCCATAAAATAATACAGCGGAAACATTAAAAAACACTTACAACTTCATTGTCAATGAAAGACAAATAAAGAATCACTATGATTATTTGAAAGGAAAATACGTTGTATGGTCTAGACTAATGTCTATAACCCAACAAATAACACATTTAATCTATCTGAAGAGGAGTGGAAGGCAGAGGCAAAGGTTAATTTTTTTTTTTTTGTGATTTTCTAATTTAATTTCCTTATATTTTTCTTTTAGTTATATGCTTTTACTTTTTTTTTTATAAACGGTTGAGGAATATGCTGACAAGTTGAGGAATGCACCACTACATTATCCTAATTGTATTCAATTTTTTGATGGAGTGGCGGCCACGGGTATGAGGACTTGGGGACCTTGGTGTAATTCTCATAACCCTTCGCGTGTTACTGATGATTCTAACCCGCCTTTAGTTGTTGATGATCAAGGCTTGGATACCGCACAAACACCTCATATTTCAGATAAAGCACCTCCTAATTCAACTCAGGGACCACCTAATTCAACTCAAGGACCATCTAGCTCAACACAAGAATGTTCCTCTCATTCTCAAAGCAGAAAACGAAAAGTTGATCAATCATTGGTAAGGGAAGATGAGTTAGCTCATGTGGTGACACATGTGAAAACCATTTTTGACAAACCATCGGAGGACGGTGATATGGAGGCTTGCATGTCGAAATTAGAGAAACTTGGTTGGGAAGATAGCTCGTTGTATGATATCACACTTTTCCTTTTTAGCCAAAACATAGATTATATAAAAATTTGGCTACGTTTGAAGGATGAGAGGTGTGAGACATGGGTTAACTTTACGGTACACCAACTTAACTTAAAACAAGCAGGTGGGTCTTTAATATTGATATGGTATTTAGACCGACATTATATGGACGAATATGAAACTTCATCACTTTTTGATGTTTTGTATGAACGAGTATGAAACTTTATCACTTTTTGGTGTTCTGTATGGACAAATTTTTGGAACTTTAATATGTTCAGTTTGATATTACATCACTCTTTAGTGTTGATTGTTTAACTTGATGTTTTTGTTGTTCTAATTGTATGTTAAAGATCTATGTCATGTATGAAACATAATACGATGTTTTTTGTATTTCGTATTTGCAAGGTTATATGGATTGTAATCAATTAATAATGATTATGGTGATTGCATATTGGTATTTAACAAAAAGAGCTGAAGCAAGAATAGAAAGAAGAGAAAGAATAAGATATAACACTTCAAATTTGACCGGGCATGCGTATACACAAGAATTATTACGTGGGTCTAATAAACAATTTCATGAATTGATGCGTCTATCTCGTAATGCTTATATACTCTTGTTTATCCATTTTAAACAAAACAATTGATTGCAATCCAGTACTCGTATAAATGTTGAAAAGAAGATAACAATGTTTTTAACTACTATTGATCATAATGAACGTTTTATAATGGTTAAACGAAGATTTCAACATTCCACACGAACTATTCATATATGTTTTCATGAAGTGCTAAATGTGTAATGATGGAATTCGCAAGAGAAGTCGTAAAACAATGGAACTTTGAACATATCAGAAAGAGTCGGAAACCTCAAAGAAATATTTATGGTATGTTATTTGTTTTGATAAATTGTAAAACATGAGAAGTTCTTATAATATTGTTATATATAATTTATGGTTTTATTACGAGGGGTTATAGATGCACTAGATGGAACTTTGATACATGCAGCTATATACATAAATCAACAAGCAATATATAGAGGAAGTGGAAGAGGTGATTGCTTTCAAAATGTTTTGGCAATGTGTGGTCTTAATATTCACATATGTTTGGGCTGGATGTGAAGGCATTGTACATGATGCTAGAGTTTTGAGAGAAGTTACATTTGACCCAAATTCAAAATTTATGTTCCCTCCACCAAGTATGTTTCATCATTTTCCTAATAGTGAAATATTATTATTTTTCTGTATTCTTTTATTTATATTTGTAAATGTAGATAAATATTATCTCTCTTAGGCTACATACCCGATACTCGTGGATTTTTTACTCCGTAATGCAATACATGGTATTATTTAGCTGATTTTCGACACCGACGTGCGGTAACTAAAGAAGAAAATTTCAATCATATACATTCACAACTTAGAAACATTATTGAACGTTCATATGGCGTCTTAAAAGCAAAATTCCTAATTATGAAGAAAGCTTGTTATCCTTATCCAAAACAAATAGAGGTAGTAGCTATTTGTTTTGCAATCTATAATTTTATAAAAAAAAATGTAATATCCAAGATCAACTGTTTATGCAATATGGTGAGAACGTCATGTTCGTTGCAAAAGAGCAACATGGAAGAGACATTGAAGAAGTCGTTTAAATACAATGGGAGGGTTCTCAAGACAATGGATATATGGCTAATCTGCAGGATTAGATTGCGACTCAACTATTTTCAAATGCTTCAAATTAATTTTTACCGTCTAGGATGAAAAACAAACAATTTCCTTTTAGTACTAACATTTCATATTCCGTTTGTATTTAAGTATGAACGACTATTAATATATTTTGCTGTTTAATTTGAAGTATGAAAATTGTATTTTATTCTCTTATTTAACGGTTAATCATATGAAAAAAGAGTAAAATAGTATTATTTTTAATGGTAAGCATTTTGTTCTTTTCCCTTTCATTAAACTATTAATAACAAAAATAATTACATATTATTCAATATATAATTACAGATAGGGTTATAATAGTCATTTTATTGTTGGTAAACACTTACCAAAAACATTTGCTAAACACTCTTACCCAGGACAACAATTAGAGGCCGTTTACCAAACGTTTATCTGAGTAAGCGCTTACTAACTCACATTACCTTACCGGATAAATAACAATGATTAAAAATCTTACCTGATAAAAACGAGACTAGGAACAAGAGTCTTACTACATTAGTCAATGTAAGGCTTCATATACTGATTAGGGGAAAGGCCAAACACCTTATACCCTAACTTTTGGTATGGGAGAAGTTAGCTTTCAACTAAAAATCTCGGTAAGTGAGGACGACGACTCTTACCATGGTAAGCGCTTACCGGGTAAATTATTGCATACGATGTCGTTTTGATGAATTAAAATCTTACCCCATAAGTAAATGATAGTGTTAAATTTTACCGATAAGTGCTTACCGAGTAAATGTTTGGTAAACGGTCCCTTACTCGGATCAGCACTCTTATCCCGACAGCACTTACCGGATAAGAATTGGTGAACAACCCCTAATTGACTAGAAATATTTGAGATATAATTAGACCGGAACGAATCAAAACCTAAATAGAACCGGCCTCTTTCAGTCCAATCTGATCCAGACTAATTTATAGGGTCGAAAGGCAAGTACATTGACCCAAAAAATTGAGTCGAAACGATAACAAAGAACCCATTTAGCTAAAACAATAGTAATTTCCTTTTGAAAACGTTGGGTGTCTAGGCCAACGTGCGCACCTTGACTAATCCTATGAGACTCTTGAAGTTAAAAACCAGCAAATCTCTCCGGCCATGAGAGGACTTTAACTCATGATCTCCGAGAAACAAACACAAGATTTTACCAGTTGGGCGAAGCAACTTTGGGTGGAGTATGAGAGCTCTCCAACCCACAAATGAGAACAAGCAACATCGAGAGACAAAAAGGTCTAAAGCTACGACCGATTGTATTTAATCAAAGTTACAGGTTCTTCAGAGAATCGCCGGCTCCCTGGAAGAAACAATAAGAAAGCACGAAATCGGCTATAAAGATACCAACAAGTGAAAGGACCACAGCAGAAGTAGTCGACTCTCCAACACCTTTGGCACCTCCCAAAGTGGTGACCCCCCAAGCACAGCTCACAACCGATATGATCCCACCAAATACTTGAGACTTGATCATCGCACTAACTATATCCCATGATCTAAGCGCTCTCTGAGCCGAATCCAAGATAATGTTAATGCTAATCCCATAAACCCCATCGGCCAATAGAGCACTAGATGCCATCCCTACTGTGAAACAAATAAGGGTCAAGAACGGTAGAGCGACACAAGAAGCAATGACTCTTGGAGTTACCAAGTAGTCTACAGGGTCTGTACCCAAAACTCGCAAAGTGTCAATTTGCTCAGAAACTTGCATTGTCCCCAATTCTGCAGCAAATGCACTCCCAATACGCCCAGCGACAATGATTGAAGTGATCACAGGGCTTAACTCACGTGTGAATGCCAGGGCTAGTACACCGCCAACAGCCCTGTTTAGACCTAATCTTGTGAATTCCCTAACAAACTGAATGGTGAAAGCCATGCCCACGAAAGCTGAGGTTAACAAACAGACACCAACTGATTTTGGACCGACTCTTTCTAGCTGTTGGAGGGTGTTTCTCCAGTGGATTTTACCGTTAAGTATCCTCATTATCACCTGACCAGCCAAGATAAAAACCGATAACCCTCTCCATAGGTATCTAGGAGGAGACCATTTGCTGAAAAATGGCTCGAATTCTTGAAATGGTTTGTCGTTTGTGTCTGCAAGATCTTCAGAGACACAAACAGATGGCGAATGTCCATCATCAGGGATTGTGGAAACCCTGGTTTCATGGACTGGTAAGCTGTTAGGGTCTAGAAACAATCTGGTTTGGCCAAAAGATCCCAAATTGTGAACATTCTCAACTCCTTTAATCAGCTTAAGTCTCTGAGAAAACTGACTTTGATTTTTGTTTCTAATGTTCGTCCAAGCACATGTTTTTGTAGAGCCTCTTCTGCAGTTTGTTATGAATTGCACAATATTTCAGTAAAAAGAAAT
Organism: Cynara cardunculus var. scolymus; assembly: GCF_001531365.2. Classification (NCBI taxonomy): domain Eukaryota; kingdom Viridiplantae; phylum Streptophyta; class Magnoliopsida; order Asterales; family Asteraceae; genus Cynara; species Cynara cardunculus. Next base: position 10,357,249 of record NC_037531.1, read on the forward strand.
GAATGGTTTCTCATTTCGAAAAGTAAATGCAATTCAAATAATTCTCAACTTCGAAACAGATATCAATTCTTCAGAACTTCAAGAGAAAGTGATTCAACTCCTAAGCCCTAACTTGATATATGTACCACAAATTAAACATTGATGTTGTCAAAACCGCTAATTCTTTCAAACTCGAAAAGCACTTTAATTGAATTTATAATCTCTTTCTTTAAGGATTCGTATGGTACACTTGACAGTACAACTGTCTTCTCCCACGTTTGGTGCGATAATTGTACTCGACTGGACATGACTCAGTGGAACAAACATGCATTTTTCTGTTCGACTCCTACTAAAATAGGTGGAACAAAAATCACAGAGACGGGACAAATTTGGTAAATCACTAAACTACCCATGTCAAATTAAAACCCCCAAACCATCCACACCCCAGCCTTCCACTCCAATCTGGTTCCGTCTACGTACCAAATGCACCCTAACAGAGCAAGTAGATGAAGCTACTACACACACAAACACACATACAAATAGATCAATACCTGCCAGGTAGGTAAAAGTTTATGGAATGATAAGCAGCTGTTTGCATGGCTCAGCGCTCCGATCTTCAAGTGTACTGCAACTGATGAGCTATCCAATCACCTTCCTCCCAAATCCTACATAAATTTCCCAAAGTCAGACATGATGTAGAAATTTATACATATAATCTAGAAACTGATCCACAATTCTCGAAATGTTCAGGATCGAATTTTAATTTTGTTCATCAATCTAGGGTTTGATTTGTCAGATAAATTCAATAACCATCTAATTTCATATTTTCACAAAACTATTCAAAAATATAGATGATTGGGGATTATGTACAGGGGCAGAACACAAACTTTCCAAGCGCAGGGGTCGGACCTAATATTATATATTTCCAAAAATACACTATCCAAAGTTACAACGTAGAAGTTAAACTTTGTTGCCTATATGAGATGCCACAAAATGATAAAGGCTGCACCTGCTGAACTTCATTATAAAACAACCAGTCAAGAAAACCAATACATACACAATCAAGATTCTAAAACCAAACAAGCAAACCAATGGAAACCATCAATACGCCCATGTACCGCCTATGTCTAGGACTACTAAGGTGCAAAGACACAATGTACTTGACAACGGTGTGTTGCTTCTAGAAGACAAAAAATTCGGTGCAAAAACATGATCAAGAAATATCCTCTAATTGTTGTAACTCTTTTTCCAAATCACTTTCTTATGTTCTGATTTCTTAGTCAATTTTCAATCATATCAAACATCACCATGTTGCTCTTCCGCATTAAACATGGCGTTCTCATCATATATGTAATTATGGGTGTTAGCATTGGATCAGGTGCATATTGATGATACTACTGCTCATGTATTAAGTAGCTTCAGAAGCAAATTTGGTATCACCCCATCTAAGCTCCACTGCTCATGTGAAATATATATAGGAGCAGCTGCTGCTGCTTCTTCTAATGATACCACTTGAGAACAAATATGCAGAAGTTCCAAACACAATCAAGAATAAATCATATTTTATATATAATCATGATGCATCAACACTTGCACTTTAAATTCATATGTGCATGTATTTTATTACTTCTGCTAGCTACCTTTGCTTTACTTATTCATTTCATTCCCTTTTTCTTTCCTTTTATCTTTAAATACTCACATCTATGATTGCTCTTCTAGATTCATTCATTGTTATTTTCTGATCTTCTGTACTACTATTTTTGGCAGTCTAACAACAAACCACCATTCCTTCATTCATTTCTTGGAAAACAAAACCTCTGCTTTCCCTTTTATAATATATTAAGTTCTTTCTTCAATTCAAGTGACTGCTTTCTGCTCAAATTACTTTCCCAAAGCACTTATTGCAGCTGGCGTTTTCTGGGTTTTTGAAGAGCAAGAAGAAGAAACACCCTTTTGCAGAATTTGTTTTTTGAAAGAAATAAGGCAAAACAAAAAACACCCTTTTCAGATAGATACATACATATATATATATACACACACACACACACACACATACAAACACTTCTATGTATCTAACACAATTTTCAGGGTTATGAAACTCAGTGAATCAGTGAGAGAGTTTCAATTTTTAGTTATATTTAGTTGGTATACGAAGATTTCTGTTTTTCTTCTAATCTTTCTGGTGATCTTGTGTAATCTTGAAATGGGGTTTCACCTGGTCTTTCAGAGCCTAGTAAAAGCCCTTAAGACTCAATCAAACGACCGGACCTTCTATGGTTTGCACAAATGATATATTTATCTAAGAAAACCTGCCTTCTTATGCTATATTTTTTATGCAAATAAATTCCCATCTCTAGAATCAGAATCCACAAGGACAAACAATAGGAGGATTGCAGGAAGATAAAACACCATCACAAGTCACCAATCAAATTGCTGTGTGAAACTGAAACCTTGCAAGAACTAAGGTAGTCTACACAGGGTCGGAGACAGAGTGCATAAATTTAGACCTAAAGGCTAAATCACCTAAATCCTAATCAAGAAAATTAAGCAGTAAGCAGTTGCTATGGAGTCGGCGGAGACAGAGTCGGAGAGAACAAAGAACAAAAGAACTCACCGATTACCGTCGTCCGTCGAGTCGTCGGTCACTGCTCACGCCTCACTGGTGGACGATGTCGCTCGCTGCTGGAGGACTGGACTCAAGAGTGGAGGGGCCGCCTGCAATTGTGTATGCGTAACAGCCTATGAACCAAAATTTCCCTTCTTAGTGGTAAAAAAAAGCACCCCTAAAGGCCCAACAGGCCATCCTCCCCTGAAATTTATGTAGGTCTAATCCCATTACATTCTCCACCTCCACAACTGGAATCGAACTTGTGAAACTTTTTGTTCCCAAAATATATTCTTATTTACCTAAATGGCATAATTTCATCAATCCTATGGTTCATGATCGCATGTATCCTTAAGCTTTGCAAATTTTAGAAAGTAAATTTTAACGTGTCACAAACAGATTACAATAATAAAAGATTCTTATGCAATGTGTTCACACTTACAACTTCCTTAAATCTATGAGAATCATCGAAAATGGACTCTAATTGGGTATAGGAGTACGATACAGAAGTAAAAGGGAAAAAGCACATGGAGTAACGAAGCAAACCTGACCTAAACTCGCACCAAGGTTTAGCACAAAGTGAGTGTACGAATTGATCTGTGCAATCGCAGTAATTATACCTGTACTTTCCTGATTTGAATCCGTCGAGGAAGGAAGCGGAGAGTACGCCGGCAAAATGGAAGTGGGCGGCGGCGGCTGCCCCGGCGGTGAGAGTAGGGAGTACGGCGGAGGAAAAAGGCACGGAGTACGGCAGAGATGGATGAGAAAGGGTACAATGCACCCAAAACACGAAAATTATTCAATTAGACCAGTTTCGTTGTCCATATGTAACAATATTGTTCCAAATATCTCTTCATATAAACAAATAACAAATATTACAGGGTTTTTCGGTATTCCACCAGTAATAAATACTTGTGAGTGTTTAGATAAATAATTTATACCGGTGTCAAACTGATAATAATAAGTTTTTGAAAAAGTTAAATCATTCTAACTTATAATAGGTTGATAAAAACTTTTGTAGAAAAGCATAAGTTATTTCAAATAAGCAATTCCAAACCCTCTCATTTGCTCATTTGCCAAAAGATGACCACGGTGTTCAAAGGATGACATCTGGTGATGTGTTGGCAAATGAGCAAATAAGAGGGTTGGAGAGATTCAGGTGATATATAATTCTTTTGTCAAACACTCTTGGCATTTGATCAATTCAAACGATACTTTCGGTTCATGTCGTTAAGGATTGTTTATCTAACGCTTACTCGGTAAGCATTTATTTTACCGAATAAGATTTTAATATATTAAACGCAACATTTTTATTCGGTAAACGTCTATCGAGTAAGAATCGTCACTCTTATTTATTGGGTAATACTTTCGGTCTTTGTCATTGCTCTTATCGGGTAAGATTTCTCAGCTTTTGTCATATTCATTCAATAAGGTAAAATGACGCAGTAAACACTTACCGGGTAAGCATTTAGTAAACAGCCACTAATTTGTTACCAAAAACATCTAAATCATACAGAGTCTCTTTTTGTATCAAATCATTTAGTATCTATGAACCAACCATTTACTTTAAAGTAATCTGTAGCTATAATTTATATTTTACTTTACATGATAGTTTAAACTGAATATTTTTCATTCTTTATTATTACTAGAAAGGTATTCGTGCAATGCAGCGAGATACATTTTCATTTTAATGTTTCGTTTTATTTTATTTTTTGTCTCTGTTGATATATAATATATTTATGCGGTTTTGATAAAGATGATGTTTTTACTTTTGAATAAAAATAAATTTGAAGATATCATGAAAATTTAAAAAAAATATATCGATATTAATATCAAATTAACTATTTAAAAGTTCTCGTTTTTGTCCAATTTTTTTAATTCAATTTTTTATTATAATTTAATTTATGTGTAATAGCGAATAAATTTTGTTTTGCCTTAACAATATAATTTTATAATGATATGATTATGTTAGAACTCAATAATTATCTTAATTATATTTTAATTTTTTTATATTTAAATGAGATGTTTATCCTGTATTTGATTATGTTTATCTACAGTTAGTTATACGAATTCAAAAATGACGCTTTAATAAGTTGTATTTATGTACAATTTACTTGTAATCTTAAATTTTAAGTAATATACATTAATAAACAATACTTCATGCATAAAAAATGGTTTTTAAGAGTTTTTGTCAAATGTTTTATAATACGAAAACGGTACTCGCGCAATGCAGCAAGATACATCTTGATTTTAATTTTTTGTTTTATTATGTCTTTGTCGATATTATAATACGATTTTTCGTGGTACTGAAAAAACGATAATGTTTTTATTTTTTGAATAAAATATAAATTTGAAGGTATTATAAAATCTTGAAAACAATGCATCGATTTTAGTATGAAATTAAATATTTAAAAGTTTTTGTTTTTTTTGTAATTTCTTTAATTCAAGTTTTTATTATAATTTAAGTTAGATTTAAGGGGTAAATGCATGAAATAACAACCTATTTTCATAAATTTTCTTATTATAGTATTCTACTTTTGTTTTTTTTATTACAGCAATGTACTTTCAAATTATTTTTATTAAGACATTGTATTTTAAAAATGTACCCATAATAACAATGGGTAACTTGTTACCTTTTAAAACGGTTAACCCTTTGACTTTTTTGTTTGTGTGACTTTAATGARATGATGTGGATGATACATCATTTTGATGACTTAATTAAAATTAATATAAAAATCTATTTCAAATTATTATTAGTAATTTTTATTTTTTATTGCTATGAACTAAAAAAACATTTAATTTTTTTATTTTTCTTATTAAGTTGCATGCAAATCAAAAACTTCTTAAAGTAAAATATTTATTAAATAAATATGAAACATTATTTTTGAGATGTATTTTGTTTGTAAAAAATATAATTTGTCCTATTTTATGTTGTTCAAATAAATACATATCTTTTAAAGTTTTTTTTAAAATATTAACGAAATATATTGTTATCTA
>NC_037531.1:10363023-10364512 GCF_001531365.2 Cynara cardunculus var. scolymus
TTTAAAAGATAATATTTTTTGGTAAAAAATGAACAATTCGTATTTTACTTTTTTTTTCAAAAAACATATATTTTTTGAAAAATATTAGCGAGATAAGTTGTGTTCTACTAGTTTTATTGATATTAGTATATTAATGAATAATTTATAAAAAAATTAATTCATTTAATACATTGATTAAATAACATGTAAAATATCTAAATATTAAGATTAAAAATGCAGATTTTAATAAGAACTAGTAGATGCTATAATAAAATAATTTTGAAAGTACATGATGTAGTAAGAAAGTTACATCACTATAGTACATGTGGACAACTTACGTGGACAATGAGGTGGCATGGAAACCTAGTATAATGGTAAATTTAAATCAAAAGGTTATTCAATGCTATAATGGATAAATTTTTCAAAATACAATATTCTAATAAAAAATAGTTTGAAAGTACATTGTTGTAATAAGAAAAACTGAAAGTACAATGATATAATAAAGAAATTTATGAAAATAGATTGCTATTTTGTGCATTTTGCTCTAGATTTAATAATGAAGTCATTTATTTTTTGTTTAATAATATAATTTTTTTATAAAGATAATAAAATGATTGTCTTAAATATATTTTAGATTTGGTATATTTAAGATAAGATACCTATCCAATATTTGATTATGTTTATCTGCAGTTAGTTATACGTATTCAATCATAGAGCTTTAATAAGTTGTACATACGCATAATTTACTTGTAATATTGAACTTTAAGTAATATGCATCAATAAACAATATTTAATGCATAAAAAAAGTTTTTAAGATTTTTTGTCAAATAATTTATAATATAACTAGAAGGGTGTTCGTGCAATGCAGCGAGATACATTTTCGTTTTATTGTTTTGTTTTATTTTTTGTCTATGTTGATATAGTACCGGTTTATGTGGTTTTGATAAAGATAATGTTTTTACTTTTGAATAAAAATATATTGGAAGATATTATAAAAATTTGAAAAAAAATATTGATATTAATATCAAATTAACTATTTAAAAGTTCTCATTTTTTGTACACTTTTTTTTTGTTCAATTTTTTATTATAATTTAATTTAGATTTAATAGCGAATTAATTTATTTTTTGCTTAACAATATAATTTTTATAAAGATAATGATTTTGTTAGAACTCAATAATTATCCTAATTATATTTTAGAAAATTTATATTTAAAATAAGATGTTTATCTTGTATTTGATTATGTTTATCTGCAGTTAGTTATACGAATTCAAAATGGTGCTTTAATAAGTTATACTTACGCACAATTACTTGTAATCTTAAATTTTAAGTAATATGCATTAATAAACAGTACTTCATGCATAAAGAATGATTTTTAATAGTTTTTGTCAAATACTTTATAATATAACTAGAAGCGTACTCGCGCAATGCAGCGAGATACATCGTGATTTTAATATTTCATTTTATTTATTATCTCAGTCGATGTTATAATATGACTTTATGTGATTTTGA
>NC_037531.1:10367140-10415011 GCF_001531365.2 Cynara cardunculus var. scolymus
AAAGATAATAATTAAATATTCTGTTAGAACTCAATGATTATCCTAATTATATTTTAGATTTTTTATATTTAAAATAAGATGTTTATCTTGTATTTGATTGTGTTTATCTGCAGTTAGTTATACACGAATTCAGATATGGGATGAAATCGGATAGGGATGAACGAGTTTAAGAATTTTAAGAGTTTTAAGAGTTTAAGAGTTTTAAAGAGTTTTAGCCAAATGCTTTATAATATAGTATAGATATAGATATAGATATAGATAAATGTTAAATTATATCAAAATAAAACATATTTCGTCCTAATTATTTGAGAAATCCACTTTCAAAATCTCAATTTTGCAAAACATACAATGTCTTTAATGCAATTAAAAAACACACAATCACTTCATGAATAAAAAAAGGAAGATTGGAAGTAACCTCATCATCAACTTATTTAATACATAAAAATGAGAGTGTAAACCATTTAGTATTTAACAAGCAACTCGAGTTTGAACGTACTAAGTTTTGAACTCAAATTGATTTCAAATCAGGCCGTCCAATAACATGTTAAATGTGAGATTTTGAACATGGCTCCTAAAATTTTACATATGTTTAGGGTCTTTTTATCGACCTATGTAAAACTATAGCTGAAATTATTTAGGTTCAAATAATTTATTATTTGGTTTTAGGTTCAAATCATTAATGGTTTAGGTTTAATTTCAGATTGTTAATCGTTTTAAGTTTAGCTCATTTTTATTCTTAACATATATTATATGTCATCTCATTTATGCAATGTAATCAAAAGTTTTGTATGTAGCAGAGCCTCCCAAAAGATTGGAATGTCCCTGTTTGGAATACAAAATAAATTTCATTTAACTCATGGAATCGAGCTTCATAACATCAATATTAGACTTGGTTCGTTCAAAAGTTTGATTATATTTTTCGACATAAGATGAGTCGAGTCGAGTCAACCCGAGCCAAGCCTCCTAACTTGATCTTAAGTCTAATGCATTATTAAGCATTCCGACTTATATGCTCCCATCCATTGATTCATTACACTGATAACCTACGAGTATATAGACACCCATTAGTCATCACATTCGATAAGGTTTGAACTCCTAGAAGGTTGGGCTCTACCATAACCCGAGTACTGCTGCACCAATGACACTTTGATAATAAGTTCATATGTTTATAAAAAAATTTAGAACATGTTCTATGCCACAAAAGCAAAAAATTTAAGTTCGAGCTTTATAAACGAGCTAATCATGCTTCTTGAGCTTAGGCTAGTAAACGAGTTAATCGATATCGAATTCAATTCCATAAACATGCTTATAAAGTGTAACACTCCTAAAATAGAAGTAAATTTAAACTGCTAAATAAATAATAGGATGACAACAAGTGTGTGTGTGTGTGTATATATATATATATATATATATATATTTGCCCACAAAGGGAATTATAGCATTTACAACAATGGGTGAATGGTAATTAACAACCTACTAATCTAAACCAATCTAAATTTTAGATTACACTCGAGTGTCACTACAATCATCAAAAATAACATGTCTAGTCATAACGTCAAATCACCAAAATTTGGTCGTTCCCCAAAGTGCTTCTACCGGCATCTAAAACTCTGCCCGAGCCTTCATGGCATCACCGTCTAGAGATTCTGATATACATGTCATTTAAGGGAAAATGTTAGGTTTGAAGCCTAATGAATCTAAACAAATAAACATAAAGTTAGAATTATAAACTTGATCAAATCCAATAGTCCACATATTTCATTTTGAAGACTATGAAGTCTAAAACTCATCTTGCGATGACGGTTGATACCCAAATTCCGTGGATGGTGGCTGAACATAGAAGTAGGTCAAGTATCTATGTTATAGAGCCCCCACTACGGATCAACGACCCAATCGTGATCTATAGTTCGATGCCTAATGATCCTAGTTATGCTCATCCTGCTCTAAGAGTCTGTACCATAATGCCTCGATGACGCAATGCCTATTTATAGTTACAAAATGCGAAAACCATCTCATCTCAAACCACACTGACTTTTATGCATATGGGTTCATTGCATTAGAATCTAAAACATGCCAGGACTAAAAATGATCAAATATATTTGAATATATAGCTTATATGACATTATTATCAAGTCATCTAGATCCAAAACTTGACCAAAAAAGTCAAGTAACTCAATTTCCTTTACAGACCAAGTGAATCAAAATGGTATTTGGTGCTTTCTTTTCAATAAGCCAACCATTTATATAAAATCTTCATCAATGGCACCAACCAACATAAACTTAGATTTATAGGGTTCAAATATCAAAAACTTCCCAAAGGTAGAGAAATTCACATTTACAACCTTTCCGAGCAACCCAAACGTTTAGTTTATCCCTCAAATCTCCAAAATATCAAAAATAGGTCAAAACCAGTAATATGTAAAATACTACAAAAGATATGTTTAGGAGATTAAAATACATCATTTTGATATGTATACAAGTTTAGAAAAAGGTTAGGATGAACTCACAATGCTAGGTTTTGGTTAAACCTAGAAATTAAGAAAACCCTAGTGAAGAAGATGAGATCTTGAAGCTCCAACAACCGAAAGATTGAATCCTTGTATGTAATGTTCTTAAATGATCCCAACAATCTTCAAAATGGTGCCTTAAAAACCCTAGGTTCGAAATAAATGAAGAGAGAGTGAAGGAGAATGAAAGAAGTAGAGAAATGATGCCAAAATCCAGAAAAAATAACTTAAAAAGCCGCTCAGCACGCTCCAGGCGATCATGCTAAGTCGCAGTGTAGGTCGCTCACATCGCCCTTGGTGTGCTACCTCATAGACCCGCATGACTTAGCATTGCGATTTAGGTCATTCAAGACCCCACGTAACCTACAGTTTCAGGGCTGATATATAGAGACCCACACTACCTTGGCTGTGACTTAAGGTCGCATGCCAACTACCTTGGCTGTGACTTAAGGTCGCATGCCAAGTCAGTCACTTGTTGTTTTGCACTATTTTGTCCTCTTATACATCTTTTTCTAACTCAACACTATACCAATGTCTTTCATTAATAAAGAGGCTTGATAAGTAAGTAATTTAGGTTGAAGCACAAGACCAAATCTAATTATAGTAATAGAGAATTTTCGGATGTTAAAATCCTCTCAACTTTAGGAAATGATTTCATCCTCAAAATCTTACATCACACCAAATGGGAATATCTCTTTTTCATGTCCTCTTTGAGTGCTCTCATCTTTTCCCCCATATTTTTTGATTTTTGCGTTTATTTTGGCTTCGAACTCAGCCTTCATCACCTTGATATCTCATATCTTCTTCTTCTCAGCATCCTTCACCTTCTCTGATACATCAGTCCTTAGACTGTCAATCTTATCCATGAATTCATTCTTTTGCTCTAAAAGGTTGTCGATTAGGCTGTTGCCTGCTGTTTTGGGCCAAAAGGTCTTGCATGAGGCTCATCATATCATTTGTTGCCATCCTTTTGTATTTCTTGTCTCTTAATCTTGACACTGTCTTCATCTCGATCTTCCACTTTTCTCCCTATTCCTTCACCATTTGGTCTTCACAATATTGAGGAACACCATCCTCAATAAGCATTTTTTGTGATCAAACAAGGGAAATACAACTTTTCCTTATTTCTCCCTGCACATGTCCTTATACTTTTCTCCATGATCCTGCCCAGATTTATGGTCCTACCTGTAATCAAACAATACAGTAAACATTTTATCCACATAGATATACCTATCATGAGTGGTTGGAGCAATAGAATGCCTCAAGAAATTTATCCACACATTTGCATTGGTTGTGAGGTTGAATGCCTTGAAAGTTCTAAGCATGAAGTTTGAGTGATCTTCCCATTCTACCCCAGGTTTACCTAATGCCTCAGCCACTTCAATTAAGTCATCCATGGTGGCATTGTTCAACAACATGGATTAGTCAGTCTTTTTTTGGGGGGGAGGGGGTGAGTCTATAGAGTCTGTTGACTCTCTTTGATGTGAACTTTATAGTGACATCCTTAACCTTGATCTTTGAAGTGCTATTTGCTGACAATTCAGCATAGAATTCCCTCACAAGTGTCAAATTATAGGACGTAGGGACTTTACTAAGCTTTGACATCCCATGTGCTTCAACCAGGAGACCAATGTTATTTTGAAATCTAGACTGCCTTGGAACTGAATTCATTGTGAGCTTGGACAGGCCTAGGTATGGTAGCAAGTTTTTGTGCATTCTCACCTCTCTTTCTATTGGTTCTGTTTGAATGTTGCATCACTATTGTCTATGTGTGGGTGACTCATGGGGGGCCTCTACAACCTTTTCTTTTCCAGACCTGGTTCTCTTCCTATAAGGTCTTTATCAACTTGTTTGGTCTTCTTGGCATGAACTTTTCCCAACTTCTTTCTTTTCTTGGTTGGGACTACCACAGGGGGTTCTTCTTCCTCAACAAATTTCTCATTTAAATCTGGGTTGGGGTCATGAGGGCTTGAATATTACACATCTTCCACCCCTGTTTGCTTCCTGTGGGCAGTTAACAGAAGGGGTGTTCTAGGTTTCTCAAGGATAGTGATATTCATGATGTTGCAAACCTTATTTTCGCAAAACAGATTTATCTCATTCCTTGGTATTGTGGTTTCAACGGTTTCTTCTTCCTCCTCAAAGTTAGAAGTGAATAACTCATCAAGGGGGAGATGATCAGACAAAGAATGTACCTTTGTTGTTTTTTATGTGAATGCAGAGGAAGTGGCTGATTGAGGGGATTCACAAACTTGTGATTTTGACCTTGAAGCGCACCCCTTTTTGGAATTTTAGTAGTCTCGACATAGGGTACTAAAACAGAAGGTCCCACCAATCAAATAGAAGAAGCACCGATTGGTGATTCCTCACGCACAGGAGCATCACGAACTGGTGTTGGAGTGTTTTTGTCATCTTCAATGACCATGATTGAGGGGTTACCTTTCTTTTTGGTTGATTATGACGGTTGTCCATCTTGCTTCGGCGAGCAAGTTGCCTTCGAGGGGGAGGGTTTCGCACAGGGGAGGCCGGTGGTGCTGGTGGTTGCACCGACGGTTGCTCAGCCGGTTGTGCTGGTTGTGGGTCTCGGATCATCACCCATTTCACTCTGGCCATGTCAGTTCGTCAAAATTGGGAATCTTACTCTCAATACACCAACAACACGTTCGATAACTTTTCTGAGTTGTGCATGGGCATAATTGAATCTTTCTTCTTCGGAAAAGGCACATCGACGTCGAAAATCAGCTAGCCAATATCTTGTATTGCGATATGGAGTCAAAAATCCATGAGTGTTGGCATATGCAGCATTACAAAGATAATATTTTTCTACATTTAACATGTAAGAAAAAGTTATTGGTAAGTAAAATGTATAAGAAATAAATTATATTTAATATTAAGTAAATATTATAAATACCTAGCGAAGGAAATGGAAAGCCAGAAGTTGGGTTTAATGCAACTTCTCTTAAAACTGTAGGATCATGCACTACACTCTCCCATCCAACCCAAACATAAGTGAATACCATATTAAAATCATAAATCGCTAAAACGTTTTGATAATATTCACCTCTTCTTCTGATAATGAGCTTGTTGATCGAAAGATACAACTGCATGTATGAGAGTCTCATCTAATGCACCTATTACCCCCTTTATTAAAAAAAATATAAACTATAAGGAACTTTTTAACTACGTTTTGTTTTTGCAAATTATATACACGAAAACACATCAAAAATATTCTTTTAAGATCTCTTTGTTGTTCTGATATGTTAGAGGTTTCTTCATTGGGCATTGGTCCTACAACTTCTCTAGCAAATTCCATCATTGCTCGTAGTACTTGACGGAAATATCTATGGATAGTTTCTGTTGAGTGTTGAAATCTTCTTTTAATCATTTTATAGCGTTTATCGTGACCCATAATTGTAAAAAAATGTCATCTTTTCCTCAACACTTGCATTCCTACTATTTTGCAACCAATTCTTTTGTTTAAAATGGTTGCATAGTAGTATATAAGCATCACGAGAAAGAGTGAAAGACACATCGACTCAAGACATTGCGTATTTGATCCATTTAATAGTTCTAGAGTATAGGCATGTCCGGTCAACGATGATTTGTTATCTCTTATCCTTTTGATTCTTGATGTAGCTTTTTGTTTCAGATATAACCAAAAAGTAATGAAAACAAAAATTCTTCCTCAACATCCATAGAGCACCTTGCAAATAAAAGAATTACATAATGTAGATGAAAGGTTAACATCATATCAAAGAAACATCTTCATTCGAAAGTTAACATCATTCAAAAGTTGCATCATTCAAAAGCATATTCAATAGTTACATCATCCAAAAGTTATGTGTTTAAAAGTAAAACATCATTCAGAAGCTTGCATCATATCAAAACACAATGTTCAAAAGCATAATATGCTCCGACTACACGATCCCATACTTTTATTCTATCTTTCTAACCTAACCCGCACAACCTTCCGGCTTTAAACACAACCACATTTTCCTATAATCGGCACTCTCATGAAAGATAAAAGTAGTAACTTGGTACAACGGGTGATATGTTCCCCATCCAAGTTCATTCAACTTTGCCAAGCAAGCAGACACATCATTCGAATATTTTTCCATGATTGCTTTCACAGTCTTAGAAATATCTTCTTCAACTTGTGAGTTACTTGCTTGTTTACCTTTTTGCTTTTTTACTTGCTTGTGTACTTGGACGATAATCACACTCTTGTCCTAGAGTGGGTGGGGATTTGTTGAGTATTAGGAACTACCTCAACATCTTCAATCAATTGATCATAAAGTGGGTCAAAAATGTCGGGAATACCAGAACGTGACCCATGACTTTCAGTTCCCGTTACTTGAACTCCATCAAATAGTTGAACACAGAGATTGGGAAAAAGCACTATTGTACTCCTAATTGGCTCTACATATTTGCTTCTATGTTTTAAAAAATATTATATTAATAAATTATAAAGATACCAAATAAAAAAGAATATAAAATTATAAAGATACCTCAATTTCTATTTGTCATTTTCATCAGTTAGATTAAACGTGTTAGTTGTTGGATCATGCACGTTGCATGCTTTGTTTTTCAGTCTCAGCCATGCATTGTATTTGGCTTTCAAATAATCATAATGGTTTTTCATTTGTTTTTGATCTGCGACAAAGTTATGTTTGTTTTTAAGCATCTCCACAACATTCTTCCATGAATGTGGCTTAGACTGGTGCCATCTCATCTATGTATAACGACCTCATGTATATGCTTCAAGAAATGTTTGCACCACATTCCTGTTTTTCCAGTTTATTCTACGTCTCTTTGATTATGGACCATCACCAACAATGTCCACCTTACAAATGATGACGTATAACAAATCAAGATTGAAATCCTAACAAGGGACCACATATAAAAGATCTCTTATAATCCCCTATCAAAAGCATTTTATCACCAATTATACCATGGCTCAAGACAAATCAACTTCGTTGGATATTTACTGGTGCTTTTGAAGTAATCACCATTCACCCAACTCCCATTTTAACTACCAAAAAGTTGAAATGTTATTAGCAGATTGCTGATTTGGCAAGAAGTTAATGTAAATTTTTTCAACATAGCATGCTATGTATAGAATTTGGTTAAGAAAACAAATCAAAGGGTTATTTGGGTAAACAAATCAGAGGGTTTATGTATATAAATTTTTTTACCTCCAACTTTTTTTCATATCTGCAGATACCTTAACATAAAAAAAATTATTCACAATAGTGCAATGTCCAATGTCATTTTTTTTATTAACCTGGATATCCAACCTGCTGTGCGAGCCGACTAATCCCAGGTAGACTACCTGCTTTGCAGATAGCCCGGAATCACCGCATTTGAACCTCCGTGGCCACGAGACGATTTTTATTCCTTCTTGGATTTGAACCTGAGACCTCCTGGCACTTTTGACCTTTGGAGCCAAGCTCAAACAATGTCCAATCTCATTGTCACTAACATTTAAAGGCTAGAGTGATTATGTGTAAGTCACACGAGAAGGCAAGTTAATGGTATTAGAAAACATGAAAGTAGATTGCTATTTTGTAACTAATCTATAAGTAAACAACCTCTCAACTCTGTGCAATCCTTCTGATAACTATTACTAATCCTTGCCATCATGTACTGATCTTGTTCTTGTTTAAGTGGTATTGATAAAATAAAAACTCAAATGTAAAAAATTGTTTGACTAAATCAGACATCCCAAGTTTTGGGCATATTTGTAATGTAATGTGCAAGTGAATGACTAGAAATGATCAAGTAGCCATAAATGATTCAGAGTTGTAGATTTAAAAGTACAAATGTTGAGCATTTGGTGTCTTACCTAATGGTTTACTGCAAGTTAGTTACGTTGTTGCATATCATTCAAGTTTGGGATGTTATTTATGTTGATATTTAAGATCATGAGAAAAGCCTGACACCGTGTAAGGACCACCTTCTTTACCACTTAAAGTTTCTTTTTAAGGCAACCCTGTCATTAGCTCTCTATTGGATGTCCATTTCAACCAAATTTGACATTTTTCTGCTTTTAGGGAGATATACATAGATACCACATATTCTAGTTTATTTTAAGTTGCATACATTTCTGCTTCTAGAGATATGCATATAGATACCACAAAATCCTAGAATGTGCCTAAAGAATGTTTGTTTTTATTGGTTGTTTAATCATGTCTTTGGGCTGTGTTTACCATTTTAACATCCCTTTTGCACTAAGGAAGCATTAAACAACAGTGCTGAATAGCAGTGTGCCTAAAGAACATTTGCATAAACAAGGTTGGTTGTTTAATCATCCATTTCAACATATGTGTGCATAGACAAGATTATGAATGTGCCTAAAGAACATTTGCATAACTTTTATAAAGACCAAATAAATTAGGACTATTGTTGAAATAGATACAATTAAGGAAAGAATCAATTTGAATCAATCACTTGAATCAGAAATCAGTTTGTACCAGTTGCATGAATTAGTGAATCAGTTTGTACCACCATCAAATCAATTTTACGAAATCGAGAGGTCTTACCTATGAATTTATGGTATGTTACAAATAGGTGCATTGTTGGTGCGTTTCCTATAGAGGCTGGTGATTGATCGAGAGGAGGGAGAACTGAGAGGAAGGAGAGACTGGAGGGACGATTGGAGAATCGAGAGAAATGAAGTGGCGAGGGAAGGCAAACATGGAAAAATCCCATATTTGAATCGTATGGATGGCAGATAGGTGAAGGAGCGATTCAGATTTAATTTAATCATTCAGACCTTTTTACAAACCCATCCAAACAATAAAATGACTGACCTAATCAGACTTTTACCTCCTAAAGGCATCATTAAGAAGTAAACAAATATCCCTCTAGTTAGATTAGTTTATAAATAAGGTTTATTTGTTTTCATTAATATAAAGCTTATCATTGATAAATAAAATTATCTTTAAAAAAATTTCTCTAGTTTTAAGAGTTTTCTCTTAATTTTCCAAGTCTTACATCTGCCTAACTCATTATCTTTTGGGTGTATACTAAATTTTTAGGACAATGAAATAATAATTATCTACAGAAGCGCGTTAACTCTTGCACAATTTTCTCCTGCGTCAATCACTTACCATACTGGATGAGTATGCCAAGCACAATGAATCTTACTCTGTAAGAGATACTAGGTAAGTGACTCTTACCCTGTTAGCGCTTTACCAGATAAAGAGACACTTACGAGCAATCCGCAATTTGATGGCCACGATTCTTATCCAATATGATAAGTTTAGAGTGGTGACTCTTACCCATTAAGTGTTTATCCGGTTAAAGTTTGGTAAACAACCCCTTACTTTCATTTTCTTCCAAAACTACCCTTGTTTTTACTTCCTCTCACATTTTGTTTCCCTTCTATTTGTTTATTTTCATTTAAATGTAAGGAAAAGTGAATTAAGGGGTATTCATTTATACCTATTTTACTTACCCTCCATTGAATATCCAAGAACTTTGTATCTAATAAAATTACATGATGAGATTAGTCGGCTCGCATAACGAGTTAGATATCCAGGTTAATAAAAAAAATACATTATAAAAGCAAGATTTTGGATGTCATGACTCCACATGAACCATAAAATATTCACACTAAAAGTTTTATGATTTAAAATGCATTACATTTAACTAACTTTGTACCTATACATTTCACTATGATGTAAAACTTTACTATAAACCAAGAATAGAAAATTAATACATTTCCTTATTTAAAAAGAAAATCCAAAATTAATGAATTATTCTGTTATTTAGTAGGATTCAATTTTTATCTTGTATTTTAATCAGTATATTACTTAGGGGTTGTTTATCAAATACTTACCTGGTAAGTGTTTACCAATAAAATTTAGCATTACTATTTACTTATCGGGTAAGATTTTAGTTCACCAAAATGACATCGCATGCAACAATTTATCCGATAATCGCTACCGTGATAAGAGTCGTTGCTCTCACTTACCGGGTAAGACTCTTGGTTCTTGTCTCGCTCTTACAAGGTAAGATTATTGGTCCTTGCCATATTCATCCGGTTAGGTAATATGATTTGGTAAACACTTACCCAAGTAAGCGTTCGGTAAACGGCTCCTTAATTTTATAAAATTCAAACATGAAACTTTAAGTAGTTAATACTTGTGCGTTGTGGGAATAATAATTATAACATATATTGAAGGAGAAGGAGAGAAGTACAAGTATAACCAATGTGGGACTCCAACAATAATAACCCCAAGATTTATACCACAATAGTACTCGATCCGTCCCAAAATAAATGTCACAATGAATTTTGAATTAGCAAAAAGTCAGTTTTACCCTTAATAACAGGGAGGATTTTCTTCATCCCTTGATTAAGGGTAGAATTGGAAAGTAAACACTTATCCTTGAAAGAAACTGAAATAGAAATGTAGACATTTATTTTAGTACAGACGGAGTAACAAGCAGCAAAATCTGGGGTAATAAAACATGTAAGCAATCATCAGGACTAAAACAAACCAACCTCAACATAAACATTATCATCTTCAGAAGTCATGAAAACATAGCAAAAACTGAAATACAACTTTCCAAAAAAAGAAAGTGTGAATAGATAAAAAAACTGGCATAAAACTTGGCCGATCAGGCAATCATCAGATACAAAGATCCTACATTTTAGTGTCTCGGCAAACAGAGAAAAACTACTTGATATTAACAGCAACCGCAAACATGTGGTGCATGCGTGCAGCTGTTGCGGGAGCCTCGTGTTGTTTAGGTACAAAAAATGGCAAGTATCAACAGCAAAAAATGGTAGTAAAAAAGAATAAGCAACAAAAGCATAGGAGATGAAACAGAACCCGTGTTAAATTTAGCATGCGCAGCCACCACGTTGTTCTGTTTCTGTTACGGCATCTGGGACGCCCTGGAAGTATCTGTTGAACATGAAAATAAAATGAAAAAAGATTATAAAGATTAAAGAATGCACGAAACAGTTGTTCTACTCTTTGCGGTAGATATCAGGTTTGTGCCACACCCCACATCCAGGTGGGATATACTGGGCTCATTTGGTTTGATTTGGTCTTTGAATGATTGAAGAATGTCATATAGCCTACATACTACCAAGAATTGCGAAAATATGCTACTCACCCCGTCCCAAAATAAATGTCTAATAATGAAAAATGTATGCAGTATTAGAAATGCCATAATTATTACACTTTTTATGCAACTAAATGGTAATTTTACTCTTAATACTAGACGAAGTAATAAATCTTTTCATCTCATAGTTAAAGGTAGAGTTAGAAAATAGTTAAAGGTAGAGTTAGAAAGTGGACGCTTATTTTGAGACAAACTAAAATAGAATTTTGTACAGCATTTACCTCCATTTTGGGGGCTCCCCTCCTAATTATGCATTAGATGCAAAAATCTCATTTTTGTTTCTCCTAACACGATCTAAGAAATACAACTGTGGAAATGGTCTAGTAATAGAACCTAAAGTCCCAAGTCTGAAGTTGTAGATTTCATAGCAAGCTTTTCTTTATAAAAAACGAAATGGAAAGTAAACAGTTTTGCTTGCAATAAATAGCAAATGGTAATATTATTATTTTGGAACTTCATATCACTTTATGTTCTGTTTTTTAGATTCAAACTTTTTGGAACATACCAGCAAACATATGAAATGTGCAAACTACACCAAAAAGTGCAACAAGTTTGGAGGAGTGAAGAGTTACAATCAGGATTTGGAGGAGAGGAGTGTTATATCAAGATTTTTAGAGAAAGATGAATCTGATTGTGTTTTCGATTTTAGATTTTGTATTGTTTGGAGGGCAAATAAGCCTTTTTACGTTTTGTCCAAGGTTTTCTTCCTTTTTCCGTGGAACAAAAAGGAGTCTTTTTGTCCCACCTCCTACTTATGTGTTATTCCAAACATGGGACTATTTTTTTTTTGTCCCATCCAGTCTACATACCAAACGCATCCTTAAGAGACGAAGAGACCAATGGAGCAACAACCAATGTGACTAGTAACAACCTTGAAAGGTTGATGAGCCCAATAGAGCAATAATCCACATGGTCCCTAACTAATCCTGAAGATGCCTTCAAAAAGTTGTTGCAGGAACCACGTGGTTTAGTTATGAATCATGTTAGTTGTTCATCCATCGGGTTCCTAGCTCATTTGGGATTGTTGTGGACCATGTGTGTTGTTGCTCCGTTGGGTCTTTTTGCCCTTTCAGGGCTGTTGGTCCTTAAAATTTCTTGCTCCTTTTCGGGCATAATATGCCACAGGGTGGTCCCGTTGTACTCTCTGTTTACTTGTATTTAGATGCTTTTAGGTCCAAGGCTCTCCTACCGCACTCTTTACTCTCTGTTTACTTGCATTTAGATGCTTCTCGTCGATCTTTTCCCTTCAAGTATCAGACTCTTAGAACCAAATAGATATGACAGATATAAAATCCACAAAAGTGAACTGGAGGAAACCGAACCAAACAATCCAAGTCGATCCTATATCCTGTCTGAGATGTAAGCAGATCTGTCCTTTACCTCAAAAATGAACTAGTCACTACATAAATAATTTTAGCAGAATATTATTCCATTGACAAGAAAGACTAATATGCAAGGCCGTTTCTTGAGAACAAAACATCATAATCATACCTATATAAAATCACTTGCTAAGTGAACCCAGGGAATCACCACATCAACTAATATATAGTTCAATGAAGTATAGCAAGTATCTAGATTAAGGCATCTCACAAAGTGAAATAAAGGGAAGGAAATAAGAAGTATTTGGATCTGTTGTCACATATATTTTTCTCTCAAGTGTCTCTGATCTCAGTTTTGAGGTCTTTACTTCTCCATAAACCAAACTAAATGAACCCAGGGAATCTCACACGAAGAAGGGTCTGGGGAGGATAGGATGTAGGAAGACCTTACCTCTACCCTAAGTAGTAGAGAGGTTGTTTCCGTGTGAGCCTCCAGCTTGTAATTTTTTAGGATTTTATGGATAAGTAATGATCCCAAACGTTGATAGAAAAGTAAGGGATAAGAAATAGATCAAAAAAAATGTAGTATTGAAGGGTTGAAGAAGTAGAAAAAAAGCAAGTACAACCACAATGTTGCCTCGCACAGACGACGCCCCCGTACCAACCTAGGGTTCTGATACCTAGCTATACATCCTAGGGTCTAACCCTCCTCCATCCCCTCCCTCGTCTCCATTAGCCAAAAGTCCTTGCACACAATCTGGTGTCCTACTCTTGTGTCTCCAAGACTCCTATCTGAGCTCATGTGTTCCGGAATGTCTAAAACTGTCATGTCCAGTCTCGGTTGCTCATCCTACATCCTCCTAGGCCTGCCTCTCTTCCTCACACCCTCGACCATGACGCTCTCCACCCTCCTCACTGGTGTCGACATCAGTCTCCTGCAAACGTGACCAAATCACCTCAATCTTCCCTCTCTCATTTTATTTGTGATGGGCGATACTCTCAACTCCTCTCTGAAGACCTCCTTTGGTATTTTGTTTAGAATAATCTGGTCACAGGACCATCTAAGCATCCGCCTCCATCTTCCTCTCATGTGCCTTCTTTACCACCTAACACTCCTTACCATAATACAAGACTTTTTTTAGCACAAATTAACATTTTGTTGAATCATTTCATTTAATCATCTTAAAGAAACCCAAAATTGATGGCCCATAATCTTCTTTTGACCATGGCCAAAATAACCAATCTTTCATACTAGGTATATGTAGAATCCAAAATTATTATAGGGAAGTCATTATAGGACACAGATGAAATTGGTGATTCCAACGGGAAAGAGGGAGTACCATATTTATTTCCAATTAACCTTTTGGAATGGAGGATCCCTATTGGCAACACCCACAGTAGTAGTTGCGGTATTTCTGGGCCAGGGGAGGATAACCTTATAGTTGTACTAGAGCCTCCTATTGCAGCCTTTAGTTTCAAAGATTCAATGTTTTCCATCAAAAAGTAACAAACTTTGACTACCTTCATAAAAACCTAATAGTCAGTTGTTCCTCAACCAGCTTGTAATTTTTGTTTTTGGTTGTCAACATAAAAACACATCTATCATTCATGCAGACAATATATAAAAACAATAGTAATTTTGAAGGTTGATTATTGTTAAGTTGCACTTACAGATCCTGCTCGTGCTCGTTTGCCATTGCACTTTTGGCAATACATAGAAATGCAGCATCCACATTGTAGTCTTCCTTTGCAGATGTCTCATAGTAAGGTATATTCTCTTTAAAAGTACACCAGTCCAATGCCTTCTTCTCAGAAACCTAATTTCAGATTCATTCGAGAAAAGCAATGAAGGTACTGTAGGTTAAAACAAATTAAATGTGAACTCTTATGGCCTTACCACTCGGCTATTTCCACCATCTATATCAATCTTGTTGCCAAGCAATATGAATGGAAAAGAACTGGGATCTGATGGGTTTGCCTGCAAAACATTTGAGTTTGTATAACTATGAAGTACTATTCAACAGCTAGAAGTAGCTGAAGCCTATATTTCCCAGGCTTCCAGTGTCAGTTGATGAAATGCTTATGCTACATTTAACCCATACTTGGTCCCAAAATACAAATTTTGCTCACATTTAAAGCCATGGAGAAGAAAGACATTAGCCCTTTAGGGGCCCCTCATACTCTCACCCAAAAATTTGCTTCTTGCTTAGTGAAGCTTAAGTGGTGGTTTTTAATTTTATGATATGATGCTGCAAGTATAGACAGAAGACACATTTTTGTAAGATGATTAAATAACAAAAAAAACTTCCACTATGCACCAAGGATAGTTATGCTGCTCCTTTAATTCCAAGAAATAACACATAATTTGCCTTGATTATGTTTGTAGTTCTTTTTGGAGCTCCCACTCATCTTGTCTTAATCATTGACATTTTCAATTAGGAAATGTGTGTAGGAGATTCAGCTAATTCACTATGATATGCTGCAACTTCAGCATCTAAAATACTAAAATCTGAGAAATCACCCTAGTGCTGCTTAAAAGCGTGGACAGGAAGAAGGGAGTGGGAGAGCTTGAGGGTGGGATGAGGGGAGGGTTAGAGAACTGGCAGATAGGCTACCAGAGTCCTAGGATAGTTAGAGGGATGGGTGCTTTTCCTTGCTTTTTCTATCTTTCAACGTACCTATTTCTTACTCCTTTACTTTTTCTTGTTACTTGCTATTTTATTAGTCTTTGTTCTTTTTACCTTTCACTTTTTCACAAGTCGGGGGTTTTCATGGAAACAACCGCTCTACCTTAATGGGTAAAGGAGAGGTTTGCGTACACCCCCCCCCCCCCAAAAAAAGACCCTACTTTCAAGTGGGATATACTGGGTTCATTTGGTTTTATTTAGTTATAAAAAAAAGCATCTTATATTAAGTCCATACCTAAGCATAATTCATCCCTAGAGAAGAAAAATCTATCTTTGGAGATCAATGTCATGGATGTGGTGTCAGGATTTTCTATTTTACTTGCCAGTAGCTGATATAGATCCTATGTAAGTGGCAATTTCCCAGATCAAAATTTATTGCATAATATGTACCAATAAAAATGTTATTTAGTCAGGTCGATCTTGGGATTTTAAAAGTCTGAAGGCATCAGGCCAAATGCAGTGTGCAATGAAAAGTAATCAAGCAGTTAAAATGGAAAATAATTTGGAAATTCAAATTCTAAGACGAATTAGAAAGGCTTGGTGATCAAGAAACATAGGCTCAAAGCCAAGGTAATTCACCAAATCAAGCGATTTCTGGAATCCAATACAACAAATATATGCTTGTGTTACCTAATCCACATGCAAACCCCTGGTAGGTTTGTTTAGCAGTTCTCTGTGCTAGGCTTGGGGAGCACTTCCAGCAAACACTGTTTGCAGTGTGAAGTTCCACAAATTAGACAATAAATTAAAACTACGTCATCAAGGATGAATAAGCGACTGTCCACAACTAATTAGTTACTTGAAAGACCTTTTTGGGTTTTTCAATTGGATTCTTGAACAACTTCTTTAAAAGAAAATACACACTAAGATAATATACTACGTGCAGAAGAAGAAGTTCTCAACATGCCAAAAATCCAAAGACAAGTATCGAACAGTCCAAGGTGACTATTTATGCAGCCAAACAAAAAAAAAGGGATAGGAGATGTTAGTGGTTGGTCTTCATGCACCTGAGCATGCAGCATTGGCTCTCTATCCATTTCTTCCATTTGATACATTCACATTGGACTGAGGACTGATTATTATTGCTGATGCAATTCCTTTACATATAAACATGATAAGGTCTTGTCCACAACCCCTCCAAAATCCTGTCATGCCCTTTTTGCAATTGGGATGAGATAGAAATGAAGAGAAAGCAGCAACTGGCCATGAACCAGAAAGAAGTCATAGGTTGGAATATGGACATAAAACAGAAGTTGCCAAAACCTCAACGTAGCCTCTCTACATAAATATGTACTGTTGGTTATACATATTACAATTCAGTTAGGTTGGATATCCAAAGAAGTATCAGAATATCTGTTACTCGAACATCGATCAAGGTCCAGGAACAATTTATTTCTTAACAATTTAGGCTTATCAGTATCGTGGAAACAGTTGCAAACATCAGATCTGATTCAAAGTAACATGGAAAATTTTCTAGAAATCACTGATATCAAAAATCAGTTTGGAAGCAGTTATAACCATGAAAATGAGTGAACAGTTTCAGTAACTTAAACAAGTGGAGCCTTTAATTTATATTTAAGAATATGAGTGATTGGATATGCTAAGTAGTTCAGAAACACACATAATTTCCTGCCTAAATATTCTGTGCTTTTGTCAACTGCAGTAACTTGATGCCTTTTCAACTGCAGTGTCACTTCAAAAGTCATCTAAGGTTTTGAGTGATTACCATAGTATTAGGTTAGTGTTTAATGCAGTACGATTTCTCACAAAATGTGACTCTACTCAAAATCATTCAAACAAACTTCACAGTATTAAAGGTTAAGATTTAAAGGTCATCACCAAAGCAACTGGTAAGCATGGACCGGAATGGATATCTTTTACCTGCTTGAGAAATTCCTCATGCCAGTTGTCAAGTGTGTCAAATGATCGCATTACATTTACATCATACACTAAAACACAGCAATCGGCTCCTCTATAAAATGCAACACCAAGACTTTGAAACCTCTCCTGGCCAGCAGTGTCCCATATCTAACCGATTAATCAGCCAAAGATATCGTGACTTTAGATCAACAAAATGCAGAATAATATCAAATTAGTGGTCAGTTATAGGAACCTTACTTGCAGTGTAACAATCTTGTCATCTATCTGTAACTCCTTGGTCACAAAATCAGCTCCAATTGTAGCTTTATATTGTTGACTGAATCTCTTATGTACATATCTTTAGAAGCAGTAAAAGATAAACAATTCAAAGTCACATACCAGCAATTTCAATATCTAAATCTCTAAGGGGGAAGGGAGAGAAAGAGAAAGAAGAAGCCACATGCGTACGGCTCCTCCCTGCAGGTTGTGTAACAGATGAACATAGGCTTAGATGGAAAATTTTGAACTTGTCCAAAACATAACCTTGTGTAACAATTGTGTAACTGGATATGCAATTAATGCTCCAATATGAGGTTCATTTAGATCAATTTCTAGCAGTGCATTTCAGCAGCAGGGTGGTGTTATTAATCAATGTATGACTGACAGCCATACAGGTTACAACACAAGTAGAGGAGGTATTGTTGCTTGGCCTGGTCAAAAGTATTATCTTCACTCCGAAGGCAATATAAACTGTCTGTTAAACCTTACAATCCAAAATTGATATGATCTATCTTTAGATTTCAGCATTAGCATATTGCATTTGCAGCCTTTGTTGCTAACGTAAATTTAAATATAGTGAATCCCTTGAAAATATGTACGTTGGGATCAAAATATAAACTATACCATGTTTCTGAAACGAAGGGAATAAGGATCAACCACTATAAGTTCTACAATGCCATCAAGAAGTAGTCCCTCTTCCATCCAAACCTACAACTTTTCAAATGCAATGTTGATATGAAATTTGTTAGTAATTTATTATAGTAGTTGTTAGAACATGTGAAACCGCTACTTCTCTCTCTAAAAAAAACCATATAGAGAAAGGGGAGAACCCTACATATATAAAGGTGATTCCAACATTATTTATGCCAAGTTTTTCTGTACTTGTCATCTTTTTTCTAGAAAATTAAAATCAACATCAACCGTAAAGCTGAAAATAGACCTTCTAATCCTAAAAAGGAGTGTGATTCTTTCTTCTAAAAAGCATGAAACTACAAAATTAACTCTCACATTTCTGTTTACAGTAATTGTAACCACAAGGGTAGTGCCCGATTGGTTTAAGATTGGGCTCCAAAGGTCAAAAGTGTCTGGAGGTCCTATGTTCGAATCCAAGAAGAAATAAAAAGTCCCCTTGTGGCCACGGAGGTTCAAATGCGGTGGCTCCAGGCTACCCGCAAGGCGGATAGTCAGCCTAGATTAGTCGGCTCGTATAGCGGGTTGGATATACAGGTTAATCAAAAAAAAATATTCTAAAGCATAATGTAGACCTCAAAAGTTACACTATACTATTGAAACATGAGAAACAACTACCAATTTCAATTATGCATTGTTATACTAAAAGTAATTAACTCTGCGTTCAAAGCGGCTAATACTTCCGCAAGATGAATGATACAACGAGAGTTCGAACACATACAAATGCAAACATGAATTCAAATACTGAACTGCAAGAGAAACAACAAATTCTTCAAAACAATTGAAGAACATAAAAGAAATGACACAAGATTTATCTTCGCGTATACGTATATACATCTGGATCAAAGAATTAAAACTTAAAAGGATACTGATTCATCAATGACGTCTTGCCAACCCTGACAAAATCACAAATAATATCAACAAAAATAATCAAAACGAGATCCACCATAAACCGAACCCTAGATCATATACATACCCACTGTCGCCGAGGACAATAACCTTGAGCAGAGTTCGTTTACGGAAGGACATGGCGAACCAATCGATACCCACAGATGCTTCCAAATCTAGAGGGAGAGAGACAGATGGGCGCCAATATTCGATCCATTTCTAACCAGAGTTTTGAGTAAACTACAAATTTGGTCCCTCAACTATTCATCAACTTATAGATTTAGTTTAATAAAAATAATTTATTCTTTTTAGTCCAAACATTACTATTTCATCTTGAAAACTAATCCTCAATAAAAAAAAAATTGAAAATTAAATAGAAAATTAAAAAAAATAAGATAATCTTTTAGTTGTAATATAGCCTAAAATAGGGGTGCAAAAAACCCGACCAACCCAACCCAAAATAACTCAACCGAGCCTAATCACTTTGTAAGATCTTCAAACCGTGTGTATTTGGTTGAAATTGAGTTACAATCATTTGAACCAAAACCCAACCTGATGAACATGATACCCTTTTTTTTTTCTTGGATTTAATATGATTGTTAAATCCCTTATTAATATGTACATTAGACTGTTACACCATCGCTGTCTCCGTATACTTTAAATTTCTTCATCGTCTCTATATAACTCTTGAATTTGTTTTCATAAATATGTGCAGTAAATATGATTATATATATGCAAATTAAGAAAAACAGTTGAACCTAATATCCAAAAGAATAAATATGGTTAAGCTACAAGCCTATACCAAATAATTGATGATGCAAAAAAAAAAATCATTAGTAGAAAAAACACCATATTAAATATAATATTCAAAGTTCAATACCAACAAATGTATGAAGTACAGCCACAATGGTGGTGTCTGATTGATTTGATTTTGAGCTCCAAAGATCAAAAGTGCCTAGAGGTCTCAGGTTCAAATACAAGTAAGAATAAAAACCCGTGGCCACAAAGGTTCAAATGCGGTGGCTCCGGGCTACCCACAAAGCAGGTGGTCACCCTGAGATTATTCGGCTCGTTTAGCGGGTTGGATATCCAAGTTAATAAAAAAAAATGTATAAAATACAAGTAATGTAAAGAGAAAGTAGAGATACTTCACGTGAAATATAAGTGGTTTACCCAAAGTAGCGCTAGTCCATACGAAAAATTATTCTCGAGTCACTTCACTAATGTCGTTCCTTAAGGTAGAACATAAACCATACATATTGGACCTTACAACAAAGATATATAGTTCACTAATGTCGTTTTCATGTTGTTAAAAAAACGTATATTTAATTACTTTTTTCGTTACACGGGTAAATTTGTTATTAAAATGACTCAAAAACCAACCATTTTACCTTTCAATTTGAAACGGTAATACTCTCCAACAAATAAAAAACGAAGAACGATCTTTTGACCTTTAAAAAATCCAAATATCCTTATTAAAAATACTTTTATAAAAAAATAAAATATTTTTATAAAAATATAAAATCATTTTAAATATTGTAATTTCTCAAAAACGCTTTATTTTAGTATGGACAAAAAATTGCAGCTTTAAGAGCATTCACATTGGAGGTTCCTATTGGGGTTCTTACAAGAACCTTTGTTGTGGGACTGATGTTCTTGTCCAGACACATGTTCTTATTAGAATGCAGATGCTTGAACAAGAATCCAAGTTCTCATATACATTCTTTTGTGGTTATTTTTTATATTTATCGTTTTTATTATTTCTTAACTATTTTAATTTGTTTTAATAAATATATAAAGCATATAAGTAAAATTTGATTAAAAATATATAAATTAATTATTGTAAAATATTTTTATTTTGTTTCTTTTTTTTCGGTTTCTTGCAAATTTTTATACTAATAATTTTAATTTTTAATTATCTCATAATATTATTATATTTATATTATTTTTTAAATATTTATATGTCTTCTAACGAAATATAAAATATTAGTATTAATGTCTGAAGAAATGATGAATAGTTTATATCACCGTCACCAATAGAAGACCACCAATTGAGCAATTCCCCCCATATTCAACACAAGTAAGGTTGGAACAATAACCATAAGGATGATGTCTAATTGGTTTGAACTTGAGCTCCAAAGATCAAAAGTGTCTAGAGGTCCATGTTCGAATCAAAAAAGAAATAAAAAATCCCCTTGTGGCCATGAAGGTTCAAACACGATGACTCTAGGTTATCCGCAAAGCAAGTGGCCGCCCTAAGATTAGTCAGCTCGCATAGCGGGTTGGATATCTAGGTTAATAAAAAAAAAGTAAGGTTAGAACAATTTGTATAATTTTCCACTTCGTTTAATTGTAGTATAAGATTATATTTATATTTTAATTGTTTTTCAATTTGTTAACAAAATATATAAATTAACAAATTAATATAAACATAGAATAGTAAAATTAATAAATTACATTTAAATTTTTTATTATTTATAATATATATATATATATATATATTAAATTTATATAATAATCTATAAATAAAATTATATCTTATAAATTAAAAATAAAAATAAACAACCTTAGTGGGAGGGACGAAAACCAAAAGATTTTGCAAACCTTAAGGACAATTTTCGTTAAAACAAACAAAGTTCAAAGACCAAAAACAAAAATATTTATAAAGTCCAGTATTTCTCCCCACTGATCCGGCTTCAAAATCTCAACCTTAGTCCTTCGACTGGTTGAGGAAATAGAGTGCCGGTGGGCGGTGGATGCGACAAAGGACATAAGTGGTGCAAAAAGTAACAAAGGGGAAAAACACGACATTTCAAACTCTAACAGAGAGAGGGCGGGAGTTTTAATTTTTTTACATTCTGTAATAATATATACTTCTTAATAGAAAGTAAATGATATGGAAAAATAACCATAACACCACACTTTTAATTGGACTTAATAGAAAAAAGTTAAGTTCACATGAGACCAACTTGTTTTTCATGAGATCCGTGAGGAAGCAGTCGGAGGAACGAATACTGAAAGATTTTGCAATTAATTTCACAACGTTTTGCTGTGAAGTTTCAAGTGTAAAAAAAATGCCTCACGGGTTTCACGAAAATGGTCTCATGTAATTCCAAACCTATATATGTGTGTGTGTCTATATATATATATATATATATATATATATATAACATAACAGATAAGAAGAAAATGACCAAAATACCTCTGATTTAACTGAACTTAACAGAAAAAATTAACTGCCTAATATATATATATATATATATATATATATATATATAAAACACATAAAGGATAAGAAGAAAATGACCAAAATACCTCTGATTTAACTGAACTTAACAGAAAAAATTAACTGCCTTAGTCGGAGGACTAATACTGAAATATTTTTCAACGTTAGGAACAAATTTGTAATACACAAAATCTAAGGAAAGTTTTCGTTAAAAAAGACAAAATTGAAGGACCAAAACCAGAAATCCCTATAAAAGCTCACCATCAAGGTCTCTCTCTCAACCTCAGTTCCTCGAGCAGGAGCCGTCGTCCTGCATAACTCAGAGACAAAATCTTCAACTCAAGGTCTCAAGCCCTTGCTTGCTGCTCTGCTCACTGTATGCTCCGCTGCTCCGCCGCCCTGCTTTGCTGTTAGCCCTCGGCTGTTCCACCACTCGTCACTGTAAGTCGATACTTTTTAGGGCTTATTTATTTTTGCCATTTGTTAACAAATGGGTTTGGTGGTTTTTACCATTTCTTAACAAATCGTAGAATAGGTTTATTTGAATGTATGTTGAGCAGAAGAAAGCTAGGCAAATTAGACATAAATTGAATGCAAATTGAGAGTTTTTTTATGGATTTGTAATATGTTGGGCAAATTGACATATGATTAATGCAATTTGATAGTGTTTATTCGAGGTTAAGCTTCTGTTATGTTTTAAATATTATGTTGCACTATTTATTAAAACTTGTTTTCAAGATTATGTTGTGTAGAATGCATTTTTTATTTAGATATGCTTCTCTTGTTCTCTAACCACTGGATTTTTGTCCTTTTTTGCCGAGCGGATGCACCTTTAAGGTGTAACAAAGGCCTCCAAAATCGCCCAATGTGTTTTTAGCCAAATTCCACCGTCTCTAGGGACTCTTTTAAGGTTTTTGATTGATTTTGAGGGATTTTTAAGTTCTTTGGTTGATTTCTTGGGATTTTTTTAAGTTTTTTGGTTGATTACAAGGACTTTTTTCGGTTTGATTTCGAGAGACTTTTTGGGGATTTTGGTTGATTTCTAAGGGCTTCTTTGGGTTTTTTTCGTTGATATTAATTGTACTTTCTATATCCCTGAGCACTGCTCAAATTTTAGCGGGTGCATCTTTCATACCCAAATATGTTTTTACTTGTGAAAATCAGTTGAGCTGTTGCAAGGGATCCAGCCCAGTCCCTCATAGGTCCACCCCTGGTTGTCCATTATCAAAATCATTTCAAACAGACTTGGAAAGAAAATTGCGGATTTCATCTTAATTGTGTGTTTTATGTGATCTCAAGGATTAATCAGTTTTTTAACCACAAGGGTGGTGCATGATTGGTTTGAGCTTGACTCCAAAGGTCAAAAGTACCAGGAGGTCCCAGGTTAAAATCCAAGGAGGAATAAAAATCCCCTTGTGGCCACGGAGGTTCAAATGCGGTGACTCCGGGTTATCTGCAAAGCAGGTGGTCGTCCTGGGAATTGTCGGCTCGCATAGCGGGTTGGATATCCAGGTTAATAAAAAAAAAGGATTAATCAGTTTATCTTTCAACAGCTATGGATAAATATTTAACAATATCTAATCTCAATGATTATTTGATTTATTTAATTTAGGAGGATCACCATTGGTTATATTCCTGGCTCTGTCCCTGTTCTGAAGGGATAATAATGTCTCTAAAAAACAAAATCCATCCACACCCAAATGCACCTTTGACGATAGTCATTAGTTCTAGATATAATTTGCTTGACAATGTACTAATTGTTCATGGTATTAAGATATAATGCTTATCCCATATAGATGTTGGGCTTACTTCTGCTGAAATTTGTTTACATGTCTCTAAAGCTACATTAATACCTTCTACTTTTTTGTTAGTAGCATGGCCTTGCCGTGTTCCAGGAGGCTTTTACACACTCTGGGGACAAGTTATAAACTCCATTGGAGTAATCATCAGGATGTTGTGCACCAATCTATCCACACTCTTTCTACTGGTAAGAAATACTTATTCCATCAGTAAAAGTCTCTTTGTGTTGATCACTTGATTGTTATAGTAACTCAATAATTTTAGGTCTTATCTATTTTCTAATTCTGCATGCAGCCTTGCGTTGTCATGACATTGGTGGTAAACTATCCTCTATGGACTACCCAATCTTTAGACAGGTAAATCATTTCTATTATCGTTCTTTAGACACCGTCTTTAACACTTAATTTAGTTTTATGTAGTATCTTTATGTTTTTCTTAGCTTTCATAGCAGATCTTGTACTTCCACGGGTGGTAGATCGATAGTTTAAGGCTTCGTAAGGTGTTGTGAAGTGTTTTATGCTTCTACTAGTGGCAAGTCTTGTTTCAATATGCCTATGGGTTCTCTATCTGCTTTATACTCGAGGGTTTTGCAGTTAGAAATTTTTATTTGATTGTGGAACAGTGGTCTTGCAAGTCTTAACTTTGACTAGAAATCTAAATTTTAGCCTATTATGCATGCCGACTATTATACAAATAAAAACGTCTTAGCTTCAGTGAGGAGTCCAATAATCAACATTCAAACTGAAGTTCTTTCCAAAATTAGTTGTTAAGTTCCCACATGATAACCTCTTTGGTATATGAAAGTATCACCAACGCCTTCTGGATGATGTGACCATGTCGGTATGTCGTATGTGGCCATTAACTCCCACAATTTGAAATATCAAACTCATGAGGAAACTATGGTTAACTAAGACACTAAGCAGAAGATTGTGCATGCATATAATATTCTAATTCTACCCTGGAGACTTCCAAACCACATAAAGAGTACTCTCAGCTTCTACTTCCATAGAGTTTCTCCTGCATGAACTTCTAAACTTGTAGATTCCCAAACTCGATCATCCTTTTCTGTTTGAACTTTGCTGTAGTAAGAAGATGCTTAATTTTTGGGAAGGATGGAAGGATACTTATTTTGTTTGAACTTTGCTGTAGTAACTAGTAAGATGAAATATTTGTAGGTTTGGGTGTTCTTTTTCCTCTCAATGGTAAGTAATAGGTTTGCTTGTGCTTATTTCCAATGGGTCTGACTACAACCACCAAATAATTATCCCCAGCCTTATTGTCTCACTATGAAGGTTATGTTCATTGCAGTAACTCGAATATTTGATCAGAACTTATAATATAATACTGTTTTTCTTATTCATATACAATTTTGTTGATGACATTTATCTTAGTTTTAATTGATTAATTTAAGAAAAAAGCGTAGGAAGAATGGATGTTTTTACCCCCTTATAGAATG
The DNA here is from genome assembly GCF_001531365.2 of Cynara cardunculus var. scolymus. Taxonomy (NCBI): domain Eukaryota; kingdom Viridiplantae; phylum Streptophyta; class Magnoliopsida; order Asterales; family Asteraceae; genus Cynara; species Cynara cardunculus. The sequence continues at coordinate 10,392,991 of NC_037531.1, forward strand.
ATGATGTGGGATGTATTGGGTTTTGGGAATGGACGTTGGGTGTAATGTTGGCCCTATCCTATGCTGTTAATTGCGGCGCTATTGCGCTGCAATAGTGGATTGAAGACTAAGATAAAATTGCGGTGGTCAAATTGCGGTGAAAATTGCGTTTCCAATATTAGCGGCACAATTGACCAATATTTGAGGTGAAATTGCCGACCGATATTCTGATATTTAAGCTTGGGCCTCTTTAGAATTATGTTGACTCGGATGCTGAACCTATTGCTTGCTATTAGCTCATTTATGAACATTTTTCCTATTTTGTTTTGTGAAACTTGTTTAAGTTGATATTTTTGATGTTGAAACCATATTTTTAATTAATGCATATGATATGTTTATGTATGCATACATATACATATATATATTATATAGTTCTAAGAAATATTATTTGAATCGCTATTTTTGGACCGCTATACCACAGCTATACCACCGCTACAACCGCTATTTCAAATATCGGTCCTGACCGCAATTTTGTATTTTCACCGCTATAACAGCATAGGCCCTATCCTAAATTGTGGACCATGAGATAGAGGGCGCCAGAGAATTGGGTTAGTGGGGGGATGATTTGTGCTGAAATGGAGAGATGAATATTAAAAAGAAAATGAACTCAATAATGGAGACTTTGTTACATCTTATGCTTGGCATAGCTAACTAACAAATTCTTTTCTCTTTGTAAAACTAATAAGGACACACAAAGTAAAAGTACAAACATGATAAGGGTTGAGCTTGAATATGTTTCTTAGTTAACAAATTTTGAGATAATTTCTTCTTTTGTTGATTTGTTTTTACGCTTAAATATTATGCCTTGTGGCACGCATAGATACACACACATAGATTCATATGCCTGCGCGTGCACACGCACACATATGTAAATGCACCTTAACTTTTCCAATTATTGGATCCTGCTACCCAGATATTGCAGGACTGTATCCCCGAGTCTTTATCTTTGCATGTTGCAACAAAATGAAAGAGTTATTTATTCTCATGAAAATAGAATTCCATATGAAGTTGTTGTACTTGATTTGTTCTCTAACTTTCTTAAGAATAACTCTTTTGACCTGACAAATACCTAATATGACCAGGACAGTTCAATTCGTGTCATGTTTGAACACTAACATATTGTTTGCGTTCTTAAATGTGAGCTTGATTTGTTGCCTATTCTTTTGGTATTCTTCCACAAATTGAAGGGGTTTATGGTTTTACTGTTGTTTGCTGCACCATATTGCCGGAATTTTAGTATTTCTAGTTCTTGTCAAGAAGTTATTTCAGGTTCACTTGATTAGTTCATTTGACATGTATTTAAGTTCTTGCTAGGGTGGATGATTGAGCTTTTGGTATATCAATAAATTCTATTCTACATTTAATGCAGACAGGGTTTCCTTTGATGGGCAGTCGAGGGCTGTCTACTAGTGAAGCTTCATTCCCACCTGATCTACTATCCAGAAAACAAAATTCAACTTCTGAACGTGATATAGGTACGTATATTAAACTATGCTGTTATTTACGCTGCTATAGGGTGGTATAGCGGTTTGCGGTCTTCTGGAGAATAGTGGGTGCGAAGTAACAGCGCTATTCGTTGCATTTTGACTGCAGTTTCTGTTGCAATAGTGGTGGTAAAACTGTGATTTTGTTTTGCTTGACTTTTCTACTTTAGTAGAGTTATTTAGTGTTGAGCTCAAATCGCTGGGCTCTTGTTTAGGTTAAGTTTTCTATTCAGTGTTTCCGAATATAATCACGACCAATGCATGTCTCTCCATTTGATGCTCTTTTAATTGCACCTCTACTTTGAAGAAAAAGGTAAAGATTCACGACTCACGACTTCAATTCACGTCTCTTTGTCTCAACCGAGTATCTAACCTCACGACCAAAAAATGTATGATGATTGGACCGCAATGGGATCATGAAATTTTGTGGGGGTTGTTTTATGGTAAAGAATGTGTGATGGCGTGCTTGATGTTGATAAAGGTGTTTATATAGCTATCAATTTTTTTCTCCATCTCTTTTGTATTTGTGATTGCACTTAACATTCCTCTTTTATCCACCTAGCTAGTATCATGAAACTGTCATATGGGAGGGACTGTCATTTTGTTAGTGGTAGCATCTTCTAATCCTTCCTGGCCAGTTTATCTTTGCCATAGTCTTAATGAGAAAAGAAAATATGTTGTACTGTATCATGGTCTCAGTGTTTAATACACCCTTACTTTCACATATTAGATTTATTTGGAGCTGCATATTGTGTGTATATAGTTCAATTTTACTTAAACTGGTCTTAAATCTATGATTAGCCCCGCTTTAAACCCTTCTCCCTTCTGACTCTATCAAAGTATTGCTGGTTGCTGCACTGAAGTACTTGCTACATATTTGAGTTGTGTATAATTGTGTGTGTGTCATATATACTTGTTTCTATGAGATGCCCCTCACATTCCTGAGGCCTGTGCCTCATGCCTAGTCCCCGGGACCCCTTTGCTTCTAAGTGTGCGTTGAGCCTATAACAACTTTGGTCAAGAATATGAAAGTTTGGATGAAGATAATGTATATATATGATACGGTCCACCCAAGTGGCTTGTCACGTTGTGTATTAGGGAATTAGGATAAACCAGATACAAATAAAAAACCTCAAGAGTTATGATCATATGTAGAATGATGATGAGGTAGGCAAAAGTTTATGACATTGAAAGTCAGCAAAAATGTCTTGTTTATCATACTTTTTCTCCCATAAATGAGTTTCTATGGAGCACAAGAATTCACGAGTTACTTGTCTAATCCAGTCCTGCCATCAGTTATTGTTTTATCGTTTGTGTTCATTTGATTACACCCTCAATCAATTTTTCCAAAATCTGTTTGAATTAAACTAATGATCACAATTACCTGACATTGGTCAGGTAGTCCTTTTCATTTGTGACCTTATGTCATGAACAAGATTTTCTGTTAATTTTCAAGCATCCAAATTTTTCTTGATCGTATCGTCTGGCATATTGTGGTCTTATAGAGCATATGATATCACAGCAACATTTTAATATTTTTAAAATACATAACCAGTCTAGTTGTTCAACTACGTTGTATGCATTTAAACAATCCCTGACGGTTTCACTCCTAGAGAAACTTTTGACTTCTCTCCATTTTATTTTGTTATTTTGGAGATATATCTTTTACTTCTTCATTCCGTCACATTTTAATGGTGATGGCTGTTAAGAAAGGATGGCAGCTATGATGAGGAGGGTAGAAGTGTGACCGGTCATCGGGGACAGGAGAATGGTCAACGTCACATTTTATAGAACTTCCTAATAAATAAAATGTACATCCTGGTCCCAAAAAGAAATGCATCTTTTGGATCAGTGTTAGTGGTATCAATCTTTTATAATGATGACTAATGGACAAAGAGGTGCTTTTTGATAGAAACTTTGCCAAAAAGGTAAATATTGCATCAATTTTGGGACATCCCAAAAGAAAATTGTTGCATTTAGTTTGGGACGAGGGAGTAGCATTTATATTGAGATAGTCATTGCTGCTTTACGCACAACAATTGCGGTGGATTAGCTGTCTTGTACCAATTGCTTTATACTTCATATAATCACCAATTAGGAAATTAAGCAACAGTAAAATGAAATTATCAAATCTACCTGATATAATTGTATGCATGCTGATGTGTTTACTGAATCATCACACAGGGCTATTACAGGACCTGATGATTCCAGTCACAAATTTTAACAACGAAGATAAAGGATTCATGATGTTAGCAGGTGATGTTTTCGATATGCCCATTAGGAAGGATATTATTCACCGTGTTGTAAGATGGCAGCTTGCAAAACGACAACAGGTATTATAAACTCTAACCAGACAGATTTGTAATCCCTTCTGAGCTATATGTGGCGCATTCTTAGAGGCTGTTTGGTTGGTTTTCCATTAAATCCTGTATTGATAGAGTTATCTGTGTGGATTAATCTGTTTTGTTTGGGAGGGTTTTTTTATAAATGGAAGGAGCATATCTTTTAATGGGGAGTGACAGGTTTGGAAAAAAAACATGGCTTTCTGCATAAAACTCCCTCCTAAAAGCTTACTGAATAAGCCATTTTCTATATCATTAAGTCATGTATAGCTGATCGAATAAGCTGCGAGTCTCATTAAGCTCATTGAGCTGCTAACAAACGTGGCTGTTAGATGATGATAGTTACATGTTTCTGTTTATGCTCAAAAAAGTGAATGACCATGAGGCATAGGAGCAAAGCCCACATTTGATTTTGAAAGTCTACCTACTGCTACTAGTGATGGTGTATTCTATATATGAGATCCTTATGGCCGTCTATCTTGCTTTACCTCTCATGGTTCTTTGTTTTGGTCAATAAAAAACATCACTTTTCATTTTATCTTATTTGTTTACTAAGTTAATTTATTTTTAACCCCTTGGTTTTTTGTTCATTGCTTTATTTACCCGGCACAAGTCTTTCATTCGAAATTTTTTCTTCCTTTACTGTGTCCATTGTAAATTGTCAAATCCTCGGATAAATTTTGATGGTTTTGGTTTTTGTATTTTAGAAACCCATTCTGGAGTTTTCCATTTTTATGGTTGTTTCATTTTGTCTTGAATATAATATTGTTATATTCAAGTTGCATTAACTATGTGTATACTCCCTCGTTGACACCGTGAATGTTGCGCTTAACTTATGGATAAGTATTTATTATACCACTTGATAACAAAAAATAGAGAACTTTTTGGACCAGATCAATGCTATCAATATTTATAATCATCACTAATGAACATAGAGGTAATTGTTTTTTATCGAGACTTTGCCGAAAAAGGAAATGTTAAGATTTCTCCATATTGTAACTTAATTTCAGAAGATGGTTGAACTTACCGACATGACATTGAAATTAAAGTTATTTATTACCCAAAATTAGAACAATTTCCATCCCTCGTGATAACCTAAAGTCATGGCTCAGGCCGGAGGGTATAAGTATAATTGTCAACCAAGCCCCCAAAAACAACTAGGACGTTGGTCTTGTATTTTAAAATTCTCTATTTCATAAGTAATTTGTACTTCATTGAGAGTTATGAGTATTTGACAGGGAACTCATTCAACAAAAACTATAAGTGAGGTTAGTGGTACGGGGAGAAAGCCATGGCGCCAAAAGGGTACTGGCCGAGCAAGACATGGAACATTACGTGGACCTCAGGTAATTAATTTACCATCATATATATGTGTGTGTGTGTATATATATATATCGTCTTGGTAGGTTTTCTTTGATACTAATGTTTGGAAATTATGGTCAACAGTTTAGGCATGGTGCTGTTATGCATGGGCCAAAGCCTCGCAGTCATGCTTTTAAGCTCAACAAGAAGGTCAGGAGGCTAGGGCTTAAGATTGCGCTATCTGCTCGTGCAGCCGAAGGGAAGGCAAGTCTTTTCCCCCGTGTTGTTTGTATAGCATAAATAATTACTTGTGACTTGTACAATGCAAGTCCCTGTTAAGCCATAACCAGTGTTATAAAAAGTGGCCTAGGAGGCAAGGGCTTAAATCTCTTGTATAATTGAATCAGCAGCCATTAAGCTGTGTAAAGCTTAATGGTCTGGGCGGCTTATTCGCTCAGCCATACAGGAGTTTTCCTTTATGGCTTAATCGTTAAAGTATTAAGCCAAAATGGCTATATGGAATAAGCCACGACCCCTCACCTGTGCCGTTGAGCCACCTCAAACAAAGTAATACCAGAAATGCCCTAGAAATAATCCAACCCTCTCTCTTTGCTTGCGTTAAACCCATCAGTCTCCGATTCCTCAGACAGACAAAGTTATCCAGACATACAACTTAACCCATACAGGGCTTAATGGAAAAAAGGTAACCAGCCACTAACCAAATGAATCAATCTGAATTGTTGTTTAAACCCAATAAAACCTGTGTTTGGCGATCAAGTGACCTTCTAACCGTTAATTGCTTGCTTTAATGGGGATGAAGTTGAAGCATAAACCGTTGATTGAAATTTGTAGAACATAATTTATCTTAAGATAACATTTTAGAGCTAAAACTATTTCGACACAGTGATGTTCTTGAATGGTTTGTCTCTTTGTTACAATTACTTAGAAACGATTGGAAAAATCACCTCCAAAGTGTATTATCCCTGTGAAATTTGTTGAAGCGCATAATGCAACAATTAGCTATTGACCAAGCAAATAGAGACACTTAACTTTTAGGCGAGGCCTATAATTGTTTGAAGTTACTGAAATGCCAGCTACTTGAGTGGCCCTTGGCGCAAATTGTCATAACACTGAATGAAATAACAAAATTAGCCAGTTACAGAGGTTAATCTAGTGTCAATATCTTAACTTCCATAGATTCACATAATTTATTGATCTTGGCATGACCAAAAAGGGTAAAAATTATAATTTTAGAACAAGAGTTATGGTGAGAACGTAAGAACAAAACTTCAACTACCTTTATTTACCTATTTTTATCATCATGACCGGAGCTTTAACAAATTCATGCATATTGAAGTGATTAAATGTATGTAAAAGTTAGCGAAAGTGAAGATGAAGGTAGTTGAAGATAGATGAATGTAGATGAAGTTGCATAAAAAAGTCAACTCATCAAAGATTCTGAAGTGTTCTCACCATTCTCACCGTATTTGTTATTCTCACACGATCCCTAGTCTCTCTCTCTCTCTCTCTCTCTCTCTATATATATATATATATATATATATATATTGAAATTGGACCCATTAATGTGTTTGCTTAACTGATGTGAAACAACTCATGCCAATGTGCAGCTTCTGGTGTTTGATGATTTAGAACTCCCGACTCACAAAACAAAGAATATTGTGAGCTACATGAAGCAAATGGAAGAAACCAAAAAGCTTCTGCTGGTGGATGGGGGTCCCATAGATGAAAAGCTAAAGCTTGCTACTTCAAATCTTCATTATGTTAATGTTCTTCCTTCTATTGTAAGCCACCAACCCACCCTTTGTTTTTCCTTTTTGAAATATATACATATATATATATATATATATTTATATACTGCACATTTCTCACATTTAATGAGACTCGAGCCCCTGACCTTCACGTAGGTGGAGTTGCTGGGCCAATGGTCCTTTGGTAACCCTTTGCTGATTTCATGCATATAACAAACAAATGAATGATTCACCCTCACTCTTCATAACTATGCCCCTAGGCTTAAAATTACCATTGAGAGATTGGTTAAAAGTATTTTTTGGCTCTTGTATTTCACCTTCCAGCCAGTTTTGGATTTCTGCTGAATATTGAGATTTGTTACACTTGAAGCTTTGTAGAAAAACACGATTATATGGCCGGGGGGTAGCAAATGTTGTGGTCAATTAAGTAATCTTAGTTCTATAAAGCATATTACTAGGGGAAAGGTTTAAATAAGAAATACAGAAATGCCGAGAACGTGTGAGTAAATGTGATTCATATGTGAATCATTGGTAAACTCACGAAAAAATGTATTTGAACATGCATATGTGAGCTCAGGTTTGCTTACCTACCTTTTTACCAATTCTTCACATATGAAGATGCATTTGTGAATCCATGTTTCTTTTTACCAATGATGGACATATGAATCACTTGTTCGTACGCTCTCAACCTTTTTGCCTTTCTTATTCGAACCATTCTGCATATTGCTAATGTAGATATGAAACAAATAGTTTACCCAATCGGCTTTGTTGACATAATATTTATGCAACATTTATACATATTCCTAAGGTACCTCTTATTTGTTGTGGCCATTTAAAGTTTCCAATTCATAGGTCTTAATTTATACGGTATATGTGGTTTTCTTGCGGTTTTTTCCAGGGTTTGAACGTATACAGCATCCTTCTGCATGATACGTTGGTAATGTCTCGTGATGCTGTTAACAAGATCGTGGAGCGTATGCAAACTCCCATTAATCGATGATTCGGTTTCAACTTAAATGTCGGGATTATTTAAATAATCTAGGAAGGGATTAATTTCATGTCTTTTGTTGAGCTCAAGAAATTATATCTATTAGAGTTGGAAGACTATTTTTCTAAAGAAAGTTGTCGTTGAAGACATGATAACCATCCTTTTACATTAAATTTCATGCTCTGATTATAATTATAATCATGGTCATGAATATGTTTTTTAATCCAAAAATTATATTGATTTAGATTAGTTGAGGTGGTGTTTGTTTTAGCTGTATGATTTGTTTTTTTTATGTCTTATTAACTTCTTATGTGTTGCAGATTATGTCAATATTTCTTTTAGTTATGTATTAGGGGACATAGAATTTTTTTCAAACGGTGACATCATTTGATTATAAGAAAAATATATAGGAAAAAGATTTCAAACGATGACACCGTTTGACTATAAGAAGTAAATATATGGAATTTATTTCCAAACAGTGACATCATTTGACTAAGAAAATGACACTAACAGAATCCGAATTTAGGTCTGGAGTGGAACAAAAATCTTACCAAATAAAACTTATTGTAATTGTAGTTTCAAAATATATACGGTGACACATAACAAGTTAATACGGTTGCACCTTTTACGAATCTGATTTTTTTAACCATTTGACGGAGGAATAATACGGTGACAGCACTGTATGTCCGTCTCTGGTCCTTGTGTTCTTTCATCTACATCCTTGTTTAAAAAAAGAAAAGAAAATTACACCTTTATTTTGAATTTCTATCATTATGTGAAAAGATGAATTTATGTTGGAATCAGAAGTAATTGAAATGATTAATTTTATTGATCAAATCCCGTTCATGCAATTATTCATTATCTGAGTTTCGGTTAAGAATTTGAATTCCACTTGACAGAATGCAAACTTTGTGTTGTAGCAAGGAATTCAAATTCTTTCATCTCATATTTTAAGAAACGTTATATTTACTCCATCGCACCATGATGGTTGTCAGTCACTGTCGTCGACACAACCAACGTTGTTATCACTGTCGTCGACACAACTATCGATGTTACCACGGTTGCCGACACAACCATCACCAATGTTACCACAGTCATGGCCACTACCATCGACACCACTACCGCCCTACCCCACCACTACTATTATCTTCGTTCAGTCAAACTTGGTTAAATTTCATTCCAATTTTTTCAGATTCCAATTCCCTTGATGTATTTCCGTTCTGATAAATTCCATTTTGTGAATCAAACACCACGTCACATGAGAAAAAAGATTTTTGATGAGAAGGAGTGAAGATTATGTAATATCCTGTGAAGGTGTTTAAGGTTCCAGGATCTAAGTGTATATCGTCATCACGTTCTGGTCACTTTCATACACTTCACACAATATAAGAGTACCTTCACATATATAATATATCATATGAATGTTGTTTTTTCACACTTCTCAATGAAAATGATATTTTTAATACGAACCCAGCCCTATAATTTATGATTTTGTTGGAACTATATAATATGCAAGGAAAATCACATTTTTTGTCCCTGTGATTTGTTGAAAATTGTCATTTGTGTTGTGGTTCTATGGTTTTGCAATTTGTTTCACTTTTTGTTCATTTGACTAACGTAATTAAAAAAAGTTGGTTAAATTAGGGGTAATATGGTCTTTTTATCATTTTTATTTTTCATTAAACAAGTTTATTATTATGCTAGAAGGGTACTCACACAATACAGCGTGATACATCTTGATTTTAATGTTTTGTTTTATTTTATTTGTCTCAATCGATGTTATAATACGGTTTTATGTGGTTTTAAGAAAGCGTAATGTTTTTATTTGTGAATAAAATATAAATATGAAGATATCATAAAAAATTGAAAAAAATATTGATATTAGTACCAAACTAACTATTTAAAAATTCTTCTTTTAGTATTTTTTTAAAATTTTTGGTTTAATAATATAATTTTTATAATGATAATAATTAATTATTTTGTTAAAACTCAATAATTATTCTAATTATATTTTAGAATTTTTATATTCAGAATAATATATATTTTTTTATAAAGATAATAATTACGTATTTTGTTAGAACTCAATGATTATCTTAATTATATTTTAGATTTTTTTGTATTTAAAATAAGATGTTTATCCTCTGGATTATGTTTATCTGCAGTTTCCTACACAAATTCAAATATGAAGCTTTGATAAGTTGTACTTATGTACAATTTACTTGTAATTTTGAATTTTAAGTAATATGTATCAATAAACAGTATTCCATGCATAAAAAATGGTTTTTAAGAAATTTTGTCAAATGTTTTATAATATAACTAAAAAGGTACTCGCGTGATGCTGCGAAATATATTTCGATTTTAATATTTCGTTTTATTCATTCTTTCTGTCGATATAATACGGTTTTACGTGGTTTTATAAAACGATTAATATTTTTACTTTTGAACGAAATATAAATTTGAAAAAAATGTATCAATATTAGTATTAAATTAACAATTTAAAAATTCTCATTTTTATGTAATTATTTAATTCAATTTTTTTATTATAATTTAATTTAGATTTAATAATAAAGTAATTTATTTTTGTTTAATGATACAATTTTTATAAGGAGGATAATTAAATATTCTATTAAAACTCAATGATTATCCTAATTATATTTTAATTTTTTATATTTAAAATGAGGTGTTTATTCTGCATTTGATTATATTTATCTGTAGTCAGTTACACGAATTCAAAGAAAAAGTTTTAATAAGTTGTATTTACATAAAATTTTATTGAATTTTAAGTAATATGCATCAATAAACAATATTTCATGCATAAAAAATATTTTTTAGAGTTTTCATCACATGCTTTATAATATAACTAGAAAGGTACTCGTGCAATGCAACGAGATTTATCATGATTTGAATGTTTTGTTTTATTCCGTCTTTGTGGATATTTTAATATGTTTTTTATATAGTTTTGAGAAATAGATAATGATTTTATTTTTGAATAAAATATAAATWTGRAKATATCATAAAATTTYRAAAATAAATATATAAATATTAGTATCAAATTAACTATTTAAATTTTTTTTGTTTTTTTGTTTTTGTGTAATTTCTTTAATTTATTTTTTTATTATAATTTAATTTAAATTTAATAATGAAGTAATTTATTTTTGATTTAATAGTTTTTTATAAGGAAAATGATTAAGTAATCTGTTATAACTCAATGTTTATCCTAATTATATTTTAGATTTTTATATTTAAATTGATATGTTTATCCAATATTTGATTATGTTTATCTGCAGTTAGTTACACGAATTTAAATATGAAGATTTAATAAGTTGTACTTATGCACAATTTACTTGTAATATTAAATTTTAAGTAATATGAATCAATAAACATTACTTTATGCATAAAAAATGGTTTTTAAATTTTTTTGTTAAATAATTTATAATATAATATAGATATATAGATATAAATATAGATTATACTCGATAGATTTAAATAATGGGAGAGGTTGTTTGGAGAGTATTCTAACTTAAGTCTTGAAATTGAAGGGAAACATAAAATTTAAGTTTATACCTATTTTTTTTTTATAAATATCGTATATTATAATATTCTATTTATTTGAATTTTCACTTTTTGAAAATATGACGTGGATTAAACACTATAAATTTAATCGTGTGAAAGCATCTCTAACAGTTTTGTTAAATTTTTATATAATAGAGTATGAAATGTTAGAATTTAAAAAAAAAAAAAAATGCATCCAACTCCAACAGCTATTCTATTTTAGCAAGTCTAACATTAATTATATTAATAAAATATTCAATACATTTAATAAAATATTATTTCTCACTCTTACACATTTGGGTGTTGTTTGTTTTTTAAGAGGTGCTGAAGTCTGAAGTCTGATTTCATTTATGATTTATAAAGGTGGTGCTGAAGTATGATTTCACTTATGATTTATAAAGATGGTGCTGAAGTATGATTTCACTTATGATTTATAAGAGGTGGTGCTGAAGTCTGATTTCACTTATGATTTATAAGAGGTGGTGCTGAAGTCTGAAATCTGAATCAATCAAACTGTTTGTTTTTACATCTGAAGTCTGAATCAATATAAACACGAACAAAGTCTCATAACGACTAGCACCAATATTCATTTTGCATTAATTGTGTCGTCATCATCCCCTTGCTCGTTGGTTTGATCATACTCATAAAATAACTCATATATAGGAGAGATTGATTTGGATAGATCGATAGCTTGAGACTGAGCGAGAGATCGATATGGTGTCCAGATCGTATGACGTGGATAGATCGGTATGATTTGGTAGCTAGAGATCAAACGAGAGAGAGAGAGATCAATATGGTGTCCTCATGTGTGCATAGGAGTCCATTAAGGGTTTAGACTACCACTTAAAAATTCAGAGTACTATAAGAGGTTTTCAACTCTTATTTAAAAAAAATCAAACGGTCTAAAAATAAAAACGTCTGACCGATTCAGACTTAAGAGGTATTAAAAGTTTTTTTTAAAAAAAAAACAAACAAGCCCTTGATTTCAATGAGTTTAATTGGTTGCATATGAAGAAGGGGCTGCCCCTTCCCCTATCCCTGGCTGCTTCTTGCTCATCAAAGCGTATTTTCTTTTTCTGATAAAGGGGAGTGAGAAAGAAAAAGGAAATACACTTTGGTGAGCAAAAACTCTTAAAAACCATTTTTTATATATGAAATATCGTTTATTGATGTATATTACTTAAAATTCAAGATTACAAGTAAATTTTGCATAAGTACAACTTATTAAGGTCCATATTTGAATTCGTGTAACTGACTCCAACTGTAGATAAATATATTTTTAAAAACACTAACAATTTTTAACAAAACCACATAGACGATAATCGTAGTTTAGGGGGTGTTTGGGATTGCTTATTTGAAACGACTTATGTTTTTCTACAAAAACACTTATCAACTTATTATAAGTCAAAAGAGTTTAACTTCTTCAAAGAACTTCTTATTACTAGTTTGACACCGGTATAACTTGCTTATCCAAACACTCAAAAATGCTTATTACTGGTACCACACCAGAATAAGTCAATAAATTATTTTTATAAGCAATCCCAAACACCCCTTTACTCTTCCTAGAATCATCACATCCTTAACATCGTAAAGTTCGAAAATTTTATTGCCGATTTTTCCAAATATTTGTGTTCTCAACTAAAAGCAATGGTAAAACTACATGAAAATTCCATTGACCCACGGTTGATTCAAGAATGAAACCCATTTTCCATCGGATGCGGTCCTTTGCTGAAACTAAACCACGAATCCAACCATCCATGCGCCCTAGCCCGTTCGACCAGCGCGCCGAATTGCTGTTTAGCGTCGGGCACATCCAAACTCAAATCATCGAGCGATTCCGCCACCCTCCCGAACCCTTTCGTCATCTGAGTCGGAGTTATAAGCCCCATGTTAAAACACTCATCGAGCAGCTTCCAAAGCCGATCGTTCTTCTTCTCGATAATCGTCACCAACGACTTCTTAACGACCTCGTGGTGGAAAAACGGCATCCCGAGCTCCGTTATGCATCGGCACGCTTCCCGTGTGTCGCCGCCGGACTCGAACTCCTCCAGAAGTTTGCCGATCTGATCTTTTACATCTTCAATCGCCCATCCGTTTGTGTAACTTCCGCCGCCACCCCAGCACCGCAAGATCCGCTCGCCGGAAAGCCGAGCGTTCAGAAGCGAACGTGCCATTTTCAGAACTTGGTTTCCGACCGAATCCGGCCGTAAAGAGTCGCCACCGATTTCCTCCAAGTGTAGCGGAGCCAATACGTCATCCACCACCGCTCGAGCCAAAAACATTGCGAGATCTTCCACGACCACCGGAATATCCAAAGCAATATCGTCTGCGGATTCTATCAACATCGTGAATCCATTCACTACATCATCCGCCGGAAAATATAACGACGACAACAAAACCGATGCCATTTCCTTTTCTCGTTTTTTCCGGTCCATTGCCAGCATAATCAGCCGCTTGACGAAAATCGCTTTCAGTTCCGGGATCGAAGAAAGATTTTCCGATTCCAAACAACTATTTACCTCCAAAACGTCGCCTGTCAAAAAGTATTCTTGAATTATAGATTGCGCTTTTGCTTTAAACGCTCTCACGATGCTATCTTCGACCAATTTCTTTTCGGGCTGAAATGACACGGCTTTTAACGACGAAGCGCACAACCACCCTTCCGATGCAGCTTTCGAGATCAACGATTGTAGTAATTCCTTAGCATTTGGTATATCGAGCGATAAATCATCGATCGTATCAATAATTCGAGTAAACCCTTTTGAAATCTGGCTCGAATTTATCAAACATTCTTCCGAAGCCGTCTTTAACAAATCAAGAAGTTTACCCTCGGCTTTCTTTCGTTCCATCGCCATAATGATCGCCCGCTTAACGATCTCGTGATGGAAGAACGGAACTTTCAAATCATTGATGCATCTGAGCGCTTCCTTCTTATCACCGCTCACCGCATACTCCACCAACAGATTATCGATCTTCCCTTTCACATCCTCAACGGTTTTATTCCGGCTACCACCCCACCGCCGCTCTATGATCTCCGCATGAAGTGGGGCCGACAGATAACCTTTTTCCGCTCGTTTAATGACATCAATGCCCTTCGAGCCACTCGGCAAAGCATCCATTTCCTTCTTCAAGAATGCAGGCGGTAGAATGTCATCCACCACTGCTCGAGCTATGAACAACGCTAGAACATCAACAGTATCCGGAATATCTACAATCAAATCATCCGCGGATTCCACAAGCTTCCGGAAACCTTTGTAAACTTGTCGGGGATCGATAACATCAGCATAGAGCGACGATAAAAGAACGGCTGCCATTTCTTTCTCTTTATCATGCCTATCCATAGCCATGGAGATGAGTTTCTTCACAAAATAGTAACTGTAACTTGCCATTTCAAGGTCTTTTAACTCATTTGCAGTCGAGACAACATCATCAGTGGCGAAGTATTCTTCGACTATAATTGCAGCCTTCTTCTTGTACTCCTCAAATCGTGGACAAACTTTTCTAACGGATTTATCGTTCTCCTAAAAAGATAGCAGTAACCTCACATTTAGTAACGATTCAAAACCATAAGCACCACGAAATTGGACCAAACCCGTCAGCCAAAACTGTCGGTCCTTTGGTTAAATGACCTTCTAACATGTTTTTTTCTAAATCCATGACCTTCTGACATGTTTGGAATGCCACTGTACCACTTCCCTACACAGGAATGCCTATAAACCTGTCAAAAGGTTATGGATTTAAAAAAAACAACTGTCAGGAGGTCATTTAGCTAAGTTACCCCAAAACCGGTTACACTCCTAATTTAAACGAGTCCTTTGGATAAATGACTTTAACTGAATTTTTCATTACGAGCATGACCTAATTTTTTTAGCTCAATGACCTTTATCTGACCTGCCCCTGGTTCAAAACAGGGGATATAACCTTAAATGAGATTTTAATCAAATTCATGACCTTCTGACGAGTATGAAGCCATTTTTTCTTTAATAGGCCAGAAGGTCATGGATCTAATTAAAATCTCATTTACGGTTATATAGCTAAATGACCCACTAGCCCGGATTAAAAACAGTTTGCTTTCGTAAAAACTTAGATACACACTAGAGGGTCATTTTGCAAAACCGGCTTCTAGAGAAGGTCATTGAGCAAAACAGCCCTAATTTAAACGGTCACAATGGGTGAACTTCTCCAATATTTCCAAAAGCTAAAGATTTTTCGGGCAATTTGTTGAATGAAAATGGCGAAAAGAGACAAGAAGAATGATACACAAACCTCACTACTACTATAGTTTGGATCATTACTGTCAATAAAGTGATTATCATCCATATCAAGTAATCCTCCCCATGTTCCTTTTCCCCCACAACCACCTGCACAAAGATATCAATGTTGAACACGATGAAGGAAAAACGCCCTTGCGTGAAAAAAGAAACGAAGGAAATGCATTCCATTAATTGAGAAGCATCACACACATGAAACTAAAACCAAAAAATGGAACCAGACAAGCCTAGTATATCCTACCTGAAGGTAGGGTGGAAGGGGGGTGAGATGTATGCAGACCTGACCCCCACCCGAAGAGTAGAGCGACTTGTGCACGGTGTGGCCTTATGGGGAAAACAAAAACTTTCCCCATCACATAAAGATTATGTTGATGGCGTTTATCATTTTAAATCAATAAACCAAACAAGCCCGGTATGTATGTCCACTTGGAGGTGGGATCGGGTGGGGATGTACGTAGACCTGACCTCTATCTAAAGAGTAGAGGTGGCACTTCTATCTAAAGAGTAGAGGTGGCACTTCAATCATTTCCATTTAAAGTTGGTACTGAAAAACCTTCCAAGAAAAATCTAAGTGGGGCAAATGCAGCGTGATAGTATTATCCATATTGCATTTTCGGTTCACTGTTTTATATGAATTACATGGTTCACGAAATAAAATAAGAATTCTAGCAACGACCATATATTGTCTTCATCTCTTCTTCGTTTTCATGTATCTGCTTCTGTTTGTATGTCTTGTTTGTTTGTCCGTTTGATTTTTGGTTGCTTAATTCTAACTCGTTTTTCAAATTTTAGCACTTCTTGTTTTCAAGTTTCCCTTTTCGTAATTTCTTCTTATGTTCTTTTTTTCCCACACTACGCACAAGTAAAGGGGTCTTTACAGAAACAGCCACTCCTATTCCTACATGACCCGATCAATTCGATCGGGGATTGACTACGGATTCGAGCCATAGCACATGGTTTTTTCTTTGGGTGGAGGTCAGGTCTTCATACATCTCAACCCCCCCCCCCCTTTCCAACCCCACATTCGGGTGGGAAATACCGGGCTTGTTTGGTTTAGTTAATCTTCTATTTCCTACAACTACCGTTTGTGTGCATGTGTGACCATCGATCCTAAAAGTGGGGTAAGACTTATATAAAGTTAATATCGAACGATAAGCTCTAAAATGCAGCGACATGAGTAAGATCTGCTATACCTTTCTTAGGACGGCCATCAGTTCCAGAATGCGAATGCCGGTCATTTTTCTTTGGACTAATGCCCTTTGTAGGGCTCCCTTTGATCGGGCTTTCTTTACCATAACGAAGCTTTGGTGATTTGGGAGATGTAGAGATTCTCAATGGAGAAACAGATGACGGATCCGCACTTTCTGAAGCAGCATGAAGTTGTTCCTTATGCTCATTTGACATGTACCCTTCAGTCAAATCCATTTCTATTTCTCAAACATAGAGAGGATGCTACAAACTACAGTTTCATAATAATAATAATAATAAGAGAATCAGAAAATCTGGAGATAAAGGGTGGAAATTGGAGCCTCCTTTCAAAGCTTTAATTAGCTTTCTCTTATTCTTTAACAAGTTTTGGATCAATTTCCTGCAATAAATATGTTGAAAGGAGACCAAATCAATTCTCAAAGGACATGGATTGCAGTGATCAAATCATTCAAAATCAAACCACAAATTGTTAAATGGCATGTTATAGATCAAGATTTTCTATCCAGAATCAAGGGAAATTAAGCAAGAATGGCAATTACAATGACAATTACAACAAGAACTCCATTCAAAGCAAAAAGGGAAAGAAGCCACTATTACTACTCAATATCCATCAATAAACTTCAAATTGATTCAGAAAAATTGTCTGTATGAACTTCAAATCAAGAACTTGAGGTTGAATTATGGAAATCAGAAGTTGAATTCTTACAAATGATTCATGAAACCCAATTCAAATCCCTAAACTACAATTACTCAAAACCACATACAGATGATAGAAAACCCATAACAATTAAATACGTTGAGACCTGGATTTACCTGCTTATGAACAATAGATAATCAATCAGAGATTTGTTCAAACAAAACAAGGGTGTAGCAGATTGATGGGTTCTTTTCTTTTTAACGGTGGATTAACCCCAAGAAAGTTAGATGAAAGAACCCCAAATCAAAAACAGATCTGAAATGAATTTGTGTGAGAATAGAAATGGAAGAGGGAAAAGAAGAGTTAAAGAAACAGGTGGATTACATTTTCAAACAAGTAGGAGAAAATACCGGGCATTGGAGAGGGGAGAGAGTTTCAGACACGAATTCTCTCCGAAGATTGTGGATGCTAAAATTTGTGGCAAAAATTATGACAAACTTTTTTAATATCAACACAAAAGTACATTTTTCTTCCCAATCGTTTGTTAAAAGTTTGGGATTTTTATCCCTATGGTTTAGAAATTATAGTTTTTATTGCTATGGTTTGTAATTTATTGTTATGGTAGTTGCTGAATAGTTTAATGCAAAATGATAAAAAAAACTCTCATGATAGATATAGTGCAAAATGAAATATAACTATTTGGTTGAATGGAATTAGAGTGTTGAATGGTTGAGGGAGACCTAAAATACAAAATCATTTAGAGGGTTTTTAGAACCATAAGAGACAAACTTTTTTTTTGTCAAACAAGGTTCACTTCTTCTTAACAATTCAGAGGTTGTTTCTTAATATAACTATTAAGAGGTAAATGAACAACCCCTAAAACAACAATAGATTATAGATTTTTAATGGTGAAAATTAGCAATGATTTATAAACTATAGAGATGAAAATCGTAATATCTAAACCACAAGAACGAAAATTATAACTTTTAACAAACCACAAGGACGGAAAGTGTAATTTACTCTAATATCAATTGATTTTTTAATAAAAATATTTATGGGTTGATCCGACGACACGTTTTGCAAACCCGTTTGACATGCTACAAACAGGCTCATTCTTGACATTTTTTAGGCCTTATGTGAGATGTGAAAATATTTTTTTCAATATGTTGTTTTTATCATCATAAATAACATTGAATTCATATAAAAACCGTTTTCCCGAATATTCCTAGACGTAAAATCAATCAATAATCACTTCTAAGTTAATATTATCTATTAAAACATTTTTGTGGAGCATCTTCAATTTGTTCCATCATCAAAAACATCCTACGATATATGTTTGGTACATGGAATGACATAATTTGAGGTCACAATGTTAATTTTTCTGATTTTCAAGCAACACTATATAAATCAATGTAAATAGGTTGTCTTTCCATGTCACCTCATGTTAATGGTTTTTAACACCATTTTAAACTTTGATACTATGTTCTTGAATTTGGGAAGGAAAAAAAAGAACGAGAAAAGGAAAAGAAAAAATAAAGTTTTTTATTTGTGTTTGACAAGGAAGAGAGGAAAAAGAAAAATAATAAAATAAAAATAAATTTTAATATAATTTCTTTTTTTTTTCTTTCCTTTTCTTTTTCTTTTCTTTCCCTAAAAAAATCTTGTAACAAAATATTTTTTTTCCTTCATTATTTTCCTTTGTAAAAGTAAATTCAAGAACATAGCATTAGGGTTAAAACAAACTTTTCTGGAATCATCAATCTTATAAATAAAAAAACTAATTTTGGTTATAGTTTGAGATCTTATTTTCTTTTAGAGATACAAAAGTACATAACATTTATGCAATTAATATTAGATAATAAATAACAAGAATGAAAAAAACAATTATAGTTTTATTATTCTAAATATAAATATAAGTTGTACCGTCTCATACGGTTGGTAATTTTTTCAAAAGATGGGGATTTTGTTAGCTAATAACAAAAAAATCTACTATATTTTAATATAAAAATAGAATTCACGCGATGACGGAATAATCAAAAGAGTCGATAAGAGATGAATTATGGAGAATATATGAAAGTTTTCGGGACAAGTAGTTTTAGACGTCGTTATTAGATTAAAAAAACTTAAAGAAACATTAAACAATATTATATAATAAATAATAAATTAACTTTTTTATGTATTTTCTTCTTCAATATATTTAATTGATACATGTTTTGATCTCTAATAGTTAATTTAGTATCAAAATCTTTTCTAATACTATTAGATACTATTTTTTTTATATCTCTTCTATTTACTAATTTTTTTAAACTACTGTTATCTATACTATATTATAAAGCATTTGACAAAAACTCTTAAAAACCATTTTTTATGCATAAAGTAATGTATATTGATGCATATTATTTAAAATTCAAGATTACAAGKAAATTATGCATAAATACAACTTATTAAAGCTTGATGTTTGAATTCGTATAACTAACTGCGGATAAACATAATCAAATAAAGGATAAACATTTTATTTTAAAATATAAAAAATCTAAAATGTAATTAAGATAATTATCGAGTTCTAATAAAATAATTAATTATTATCTTTATAAGAAAATTACTTTGTTATTGTACCTAAATTAAATTATAACAAAAAATTACAAAAAAAATAAGAAATTTTAAATATTTAATTTGATATTAATATCGATATATTTTTATCAATTTTTTATGATATTTTAAATTTATATTTTATTCAAAAATAAAAACATCATYGTTTTCTCAAAATCACATAAGATCATGTTATAACATCGACTGAAATAAAAAAATAAAATAAAATATTAAAATCAAGATGTATCTCGATACATAAGTTTTAAAAATTTTAATTTAATTTTTTTATATTGAATATTTAATTTCATGAATTTTTTTAATAAAAATTATTAAACTTTCTCGTTTTAAATGATTAAGTTCCTGAACATTTTTTGTAAAAATAAATAAATCACTGAGTTTTTAGAAATTCGTTATCTACATTATTTTGATCCAAAAAAACTACTTGTAATGGGCTACTAAGTTTTTAAAGTAAAAAAACACTTAAATTAGTTTTACCGTTCTCAAACTCTATATTATTCAAACCTCTTGCACTCAACACCATTGTTGCCCCCTCTCGCCACCCTCACCGCCCCATTATCGTCTGCTCTTTATCACAGTCCATCACCATCGTTGGGCCCTGTAATCGATCTCCATCTTTTTGATCGATTTTTTTGTTTTTTTTTATTATTCTTTGGATAGTATATTTGTACTTCATTAAATTATTGTAAAAATGGAGAACTGAAAGACGAAAAAAGATCAAAAAAGGGAGATCGATGGCAGGGGTTAATGACGGTAATGGGCAGTATAGAGAGCAGATGATGATGAGTCAACAAGGGGTGGCGATGGAGAGCGATGTCGTTAGGTACAAGGGATTTGAATGGCTTAAGGTTTGGGAACGATAAAACTGATATAGATTTTCTTTTACTTTAAAACCTTCTTATCCGGTTACATCTAGCTTTTCTGGGCTAAAACGATGCAGGTAACCAGTTTCTAAAAGTTCAATGATTTATTTATTCAAAAATTTGTTAATGAACTTAATCATTCAAATGAGAAAGTTATTGTTTTCTTCATTCAATTTTTTTTGGGAGACTTAACTATTCAAAATAGAAAAGTTCATTGTGTTTTTCTGAGCTTTTACCGATTTATATACAGAAATGAAATTCACATGTACACGTCATTTTTGGTGAGGTTGAAACTCTTACCTCTATATAAATGTTCAAGTCAAAGGCCCTTTGGTTACGCTTTTATTCATGGATCAGTGTTTTTCTCACTTAAGCGTGCATTTGGTATATAGCTGAAAGGAACAAGGCATGAGAAAAGTCTTTATCTTACATTTGACATGACATGGACTTGGGACATGGTGCAGAAGAAACACGAACCTTTTTGTTCCACACAAAACCATCAAACAAGTTAAGAAAAGGATAATTTTTCCTCGTTTTACGAATCAGAAAAGATATATATTTCAGACTTCTTTCAGAACATTTTGTCGCCTCTTTTGCCTCTTCTCCATGATTGTTTCTTTCTCTGTCACGAGTAGTCACCACTTGCGTCTCCACCATCACCACCTGTGTTAGATATGTTAGTGATATGTCTAAGACTCAATCATTGGATAGTTGTATTTTTGGAAAAAAACAATGAGTTGTGATTAAGGATATGTTTGGCAAACTAATTAGTAAGCTAGCTGGTAGCTGATAAACTAACTGATGAACAAATCATGTTTAACTGAACTAGCTGATAAGAATGTAAAATAACCAAAAAAGGGTATCTTGAAAAAAATTAATCAATTATAATATTTCAAAATATAATTAAAACAAATCTTTAATAATATAATATATTAACTAATACAAACAAGACGGTAAA
>NC_037531.1:10415216-10417563 GCF_001531365.2 Cynara cardunculus var. scolymus
ATATATTTAATAATTAAATTAAATATTTTATTCAAATTATTTAACAAAATTTTATTATATATGAAACAAAATAAGTATAACTAGTACGTATACCTAGAAAATAAACCAACTTATTTTTACCAAAAAATGCCTAATAAAAAAGCTTTGTTTAACATAAATTATAAGTTGTTTGATGAACATAATAATAAACCTTAGAGTATAATTACAAAAATTCCCCTAGTAATCAATTATTTTGGACTTAGGCTGAAATAATATGGTTGAGACCAGTATGTATGAATTCATATGGCGTATATGAGATTCATGCATGGTACAAGATAATGAACCTGTGTATTAGAATAAACCCAGTGGCCACCATTAAAGTATTACATAAGATGTCATATAAGTAACATAAGTGTTTTTATTTGGTCATATATAATAATATCAGTATACTTGATGTTTCTAAAATTTGCTACGGTTAATTCATATATTTTGATGTTGGTTATATTCGTGTTGTAATTAAGTGATGCGACTTAGTTTACTAGAGATAAGATGCATGCCTCGTGCATGACATGACGGGACACCTTGATAGAATATGATTGAAAGAATGCATGCGTTCTTAGATAGTCAGTATGTATGTGTAATAACCCAATTCATGCAATTATAAACCCACCCCCACATTTAGCTCATACATTGTTCTCAACGTATGTATTATGTAAAGGACACTCAATAACAGTACAAGAAAGGGGAATGGATCACTCCCTTAATTGGTGAGTGGCATCCCAATGTATGATTCCATATGGCGGTGCGTGCATTTGAGCTCCAAATCTGGGGTGGAACCCGAGAACAGAGATATGAGCTTGGGACAAAATGGAGAATCAACGAAAAGAAACTACGACTAGAAATGAAATTGCATAAATGAAAAACCCCTGGGTTGCCTCCCATGTAATGCCTTTCTTTTACATATTTGGCTAGATGCCTTCCCGTTTCAATGTCCATCAGGCTTCCAAGCATGGGTCTTTTACACTATAGCAATATATCACTTTTATCTTTGTAAAGGTGTTTTGAACTCCAGGGTTTACCTTCTCGCCATTAACCTTCGATTTTTCAAGTTTTGTGAAGGCTTTACCGATTCCCTTAAATTCTTTCTCCTCCATGATCAACCAAAGGCTTATGAAAAAGAGGAGGGGTCACCACCATCAGATTCCGAATTTCAACATCTTCTTTCTTGGTGTTACCGATATGTACTTAAGACCACTTCTTCGTCATATTCTTCGATGGAGGTCTTTATTTCCCACTTATCAACCAATCCTAGCTCTTCATTTTGATCTTCCCACCGACTTTTAGAAGATATGTATGCAATAATCTGATTATCCAAAATCCGAATTTGAGCCCTTATCTCCTGTTGGAACTTAAATGTTCATGCTGAAATGAATACAAAGTCATGCTAAGGGCTATTAATCGGACCATCTCTTCAAGCCATGTGTGGGACAACTTTCTATTCCCAATGCATACAGTCAATACTGCCTATCATACACAGGAATCCACGTTGATCTCCAC
This sequence comes from Cynara cardunculus var. scolymus, assembly GCF_001531365.2. NCBI lineage: Eukaryota > Viridiplantae > Streptophyta > Magnoliopsida > Asterales > Asteraceae > Cynara > Cynara cardunculus. The sequence goes on from NC_037531.1 coordinate 10,416,753, forward strand.
CATAAGTAGCTTTGCCAAATCAATTTCATTAGGCTTTCTGAGGTACTCGTCGCCAAAACATGAGATAACACCATTTACGAAATGCATGAGAGATTTCCTTGTTATGGATCCACTCATAGAGATTCCCTTGTTATGGATCCACTCATTCTCAAATATTCATCAACCGGATCAACTGATGCCCCATACGCCAACACCCTCATGGCTCCACATGGACGAAAATCGTAATTTGCTCTATAATCTAATAAAAAAAAGGAAAAGGATTAAAAAAAGTAAAAGAACCAAAATACCCATAAGTTAACCAACTTTTTTAACTAGAGTTAGTCAGAAGGATCAAAGATGAAACAAAATGGTAACCACATCGACCAAAACTGTAATTAATAAAACAAGAACCAAACTTGATAGTGAGTGGTAATTATAAGGACCAAAATGTAATTTACTCTAAAATTATTTAGATATATATAAATACAGTTCGTCAATCATATTAATATATATATATATATATATATATATACTATGTTATAAAGTATTTGACAAAAACTCTTAAAAATCACTTTTTATGCGTAAAATACTGTTTATTAATGCATATTACTTAAAACTCAAGATTACAAGTAGATTGTGCGTAAGTACAACTTATTAAATCTCTATATTTGAATTCGTGTAACTAAGTGCAGATAAACATAATTAAATACAAGATAAACATCATATTTTAAATATAAAAATCTAAAATATAATTAGGATAATCATTGAGTTCTAACAGAATACTTAGTTATTATATTTATAAAATGTTATATTATTAAATCAAAAATAAATT
>NC_037531.1:10417823-10424999 GCF_001531365.2 Cynara cardunculus var. scolymus
AAATCGAGATGTTTGAATTAGTGTAACTAACTGCGGATGAACATAATCAAATAGAGGATAAACATTTCATTTTAAAATATAAAAAATCTAAAATATAATTAGAATAATTATTGAGTGACAAACATTTGTTTTGAAACATCATGCTTAAAATCTCTACTGAACATAAATTGGACTGAGCTACAATCAGTCTTTATTAAAAACTTTTGATTGTAAAGATCATCTTGGAATTTTAAAACACATTTAACAATCGCAAAGTGTTCTTTAACCATAGCCGAATAATTTAACTTAGCGCCTTTCCATTTTTCAGAATAAAATCGGATAAGAAACTCTTGTTTAAAAATCGGATTAATTTGTTTGAGGATTCCTCCATATCCTATATTTGAGGCATCTGTTTCAACTATTTTATCCCAATGGGGATTTGGAAGCATAAGGCAAGGAAGGTTTTTGACCTTCTTCTTAATTTCTTGTAAAGTTTACAATTAAAACATCCATGTAAATCTGTAATTATATCTAATTAAAACCATGTTTTAACTCAAAACCCCTTACTTAGCCTATCATTTTATTTAAATAATATATAAAGATATGATAAAGGTAAGATAAATATGATAAAAAGAAACTTACCAAAGCCCACTGGATGGATTGATTTCTTATTCAAAAGCTTCAAATATTTACAAACTGGAAAGAGAGAAAAACTGATAAACTTCGTAATGAAAAACCTACCTAAGAAGAGAGACAGACCTCCCTTTTAAAGAAAAAAAATACGCTGTTTGGGACAGCTGTAAAGGAAGCTTTATAAAAGCAATTAGTAAAGACAATAATTTTGGCCCAAGGACAATAAATCTTGTCCTACAATGATAGAAAAATTCCAAGCTTTATTAAAGCTACTTTGAAAAAGAAAACATGCCTTGTCGGCTATTTTTTTACTTTCCCTGTTTCAGATAATCTTTTAAAGTCTCCAGTGCATCATCATTTTAATAATAATTGGATTCCTAGGAATATTCCTAGTTAAAGTCCAATTTTCTGGAAATATTATTTCATCTCATTTAATAGATCTACGCGTAGTAATATTAAATCGGTTAAAATTAGTTTCTATGAGAATAGTCTCGTTAAGATCTTTATCAATCCTCTTACACCTAGGGTTAAGAGTAAAAAGGGGTTTAAAATATATGCGGTAGCAAATACATATAACCTCCGTTCCCACAACATAATTATAACCATGGGTTTTAACATTTAATGTTAAAGAATCAAGAATATTGATATCTGATAAAGATAAACATAAATTGGGATAGACATCAAAATAGACTGGCCCATGAGCCAGGCTGGATTGGATCATTTCAATCAAAGATTGTTGCCAATTAAGATTTCTTCCATCTCTAAGAGCAGCAAGAAAACTTTCTGGTAATCCTTCTAGAGTTAAAGGTCTAAAAGCAATTTGCACTAGACCAATATGTAAAAACTTGTGAGTTTTTAAATAAGAAAAAATATCTTGCTTATTAAGAAGACGAATCATTATCTCATCCTTATGGAGAGGAATTGAAGATTCAATGGTTTTAACAATATGTTTAAAACCTAATTTATCAAAAGTTCCAATTTTATAAATAAGTTTGGGTTCAACTTTTGGAATAGTCCAATTTTTTAGAAGGTCTAAATTTTGGGGAATATCATATTCCTCAGTTATATTGTTTTGAACAGTATCATCATTTTCTGATCTGAATAAATTCATAAGCACAAAGAGATAGGAGAAGGAAATGAGTTAAAACAATATTTTTTAAAATGGTATCAGAGCCAGGTTTTTGTAAAAATACAGGCAATACTGATAAAAATATTGCTAAAATGATTATTGCCGGTATAACTGAGGAATATGATATTCCCAGAAAATTGGACTTTAACTAGGATGTAACATCTCATTCTAACAGGTTAGATAAATATTTAGTTGTTTGAAAGTTTGGGGTAAAATTGTTTTATAGTGTTATAGGGGGTTATAATGTCTATCTCTTAATTTAGTATTAATATAAATAGGGGTTTTAAAAAAAAGAAAATAAAAATACTAGAAGTAGAGAAGGGGATCGGGAGAAGCCGAGAAGGAAGAAGACGTCGATGGAATCGATTCAATCTTGCTTGTTTTTCATCTAATCGTCAAATTAAGGTAAGTTTTTCATGTCTTAGCTTTATTTCTTGTTGTATTTGATGTTTAGGTTGGTATTGGATTCGATTTTAGGAGTTTTAGGGCTCAAAATCAAGTTTTAGCGGCTGTCATGTGGACAGCCGTGTATATGTGTAATTTCTTTGAGAAACCTAGTTTTATGATGTATATTTTTAGCCCCAATTGAGTCCCAATGTGTTATATCTTCACTTTGTTGCATTGGAACCTAAAATCCTTCAAGGATTTGAACAAAGTGGGTGTTATACATCTTGATAGTAGAAGTATTTTGTTGGGTAAGTTTACTTCATGTTTAGGATAATTTTGAGTTTATCTAAGATGTTCAATCATGAGTGGAAGTTGAGAAATTATTATCTTTGACAATCTTTAAAAGTCAAAGTTTAACGATGAACTTTAAGACTTTGAAATCTTCATAAAAATATCAAGATGTTTGTTATGGTTTGTTTCTTTGTATCATTAAGATGTTATTAGATGGATTGAAGAAGAAAATTTCCATTCAAGCATGTTTTATTGATAGATTAAAGGTTATGTTCAAAACAGTTGACTTTTTCCAAAAAGCCAAACTGTTTTGCTTAATTTTTAAAATTGAGTTGTTAAATGCAAAATTATGGATTGAAGTTCGGTGGATATAGTTATGATAGGTATATAAATGTGTTACATTGATTATTTCAATGTTCCTTATAGGTTTTGATGGATTTTCAAAGTTAAAAGAAGTTTTTGTTCGGTTTGATCAATATATGAAAATGTATGCATTAGTTAGATTGTGAGTGCATAAATGAATGAGTGAACCTTATAAGCATATTTCAATGTGTATGATAAGCATATTTTGGAGGTTAGAATGTGAGCCTAGAGCCTCGGGTGAAATATGAGCAAGTCATCGGACTAAGTTAGTTTGGTGCTGAAAATTTGTAAAAATTGTATAAAATCACTCGTAACTCGGATTTAGATGTGTAATATCAATCTGGAACTGTTATGAAGGCTTCTACAATCAATATGTTTTGATCATGAGGTAGTTAGGGCTCTAAATAGGTCAAAAAAATGGGTTTTTGCACAGCTGTCCATTTTTGACTCAAATAAAAGTTTTGTTTTTTTTAAACCCATGTATGAAAAGGTTCAAAGTCCATTTTTGAGTGGTTCTTGTCGGTATGTATATTAAGATAAGTAAGTTGTCTAAATCTTTTGTTAGGATGTTTGTATTGATGTGAGAACCGTGCGTGTGGATTGTTTAGTTAGCACGGTGGATAAGCAAGTTGGGCACCGACGGGATCTCAACTAAATAGGCTAAGGTGAGTTTCAAGTAGATTTTAATTGGGTACACGTCAAACGTAATTACCTTTACATAATTTATTTTGTTGGACGTATTTTAGTGATTAAAGTAGAAAATGCATGATTTTAAATGATGTTATGAAATGAAGGTATTGACGTTTATACAAAGTGATTTTATACATATTAAAAATGCATTGTTTCTTTGATAAAGTATGTATGAAATACTTTGGTGACTTGGAAAGATGATATGCATTTTTGTAAAAAAATAAATAAACATGTTTTGTATCCAAAGGAGGAAAATCTTACGTTGTATAAATGGGGCATTGTGATTTATATATTTACTCACTGACATGAGAATGGTAGATCCAGATCTGGCGACTTAGGGTCACCCTCTTTGTTGCGTTTGTATTGTGGTCGCTCCCTTTACAGTAAATGGGTTGCTCCCATTGGTAATGTATTGGAGTACCGTGCATGGATATATGCGCCAGGTACTCGGCTAATAGGTATAGTGTCAGGTGGACACATTGCGCAATGGTGATTAAACTGAAATTAGCCTAACGGAGAAGTGGACTGCTGGGTAGTGCTCCTCCACTGATTCCGGTTGTTATGGGTCACCCCCATACTGTGTGGTATTCATAGAACTTTGTAAATATTGATTGACTGCTAACTTATAATGTTTTGGTTGGACTTAACATTTATTTGACACATCACATCAGACATATATAAGTCATGCATTTTTGTTTGATAGTATAAATTACTTGAAATATTGTATTGTGAAAACTTTTGAATTCACCAGGCATGTAGTCTGATTTGTTTTGTTTGTCGACGTGCGTCTCAGGAATCGGTTCAAGTGAATGTGCTAGCAACATTCTTGGTTATTATAAGGCTAGCAGGTAAGTTCATAGGATGATGCAATGATTGGGACTTTTGGAAGCTTAATCTAGTTTGGGGAAATGTATTTTTTTGGAAGAATATGAAAGTTTTTACTTTGTAAATAGTCGTCTTTATTAAAACTAGTTAGTAATCATAGCTTTTGTATGGTCAGTTATTTTGCAATCATTACTTTTGCAAATGTTTACAGGTTTAAAAAATGGCAAAACACGACTTTTCGAAAGGGTCATGCCGAATTTTTGCCAGATTTTAAAAAAAAATCTAAGTATAGGGTGTTTCATAGGAATATTCCTAGGAATCCAATTATTCAAAGTCATTTTAATAATATCACTCAAACTAATGAAGGATTTGTCAATATTCAATTTAACAATGAAAATCAGAGAAATATTTCCTCTGAAAGAAAATCTCTTCTAAGATCTAGTTCTATGACTCATAATCACATATCTCCTTTTGAGTATATGGTTAATCAACCTTGGAGGTCTTCTACATCCTATATGCGAGATACTAGGATGCCTATATCTCCTCTAGATGAAGAAGTACAAAGGTCTTCTTTGGAAGACCCTGTTAGTAAATTGAGAGTTCACAGAAATGGCATTGTTGATAATGATGTCCAGAAGGCTAGAAGGATTGACACTATGTCAGATCTCAGTTTTTAATTTAATGATTAATACGACTAAAAGAAGTTGGTTTATTGATGGTGAAAAGATTGATTTCACCAAAGGATCTCCTGCGAGACAAATTATTTGTAAAAATTTTGAAACAAATCCAAATTGGAAGCCTTTTTCAAAATGGTATTTTCAAACCTTTACTGATTCTGAAATCAAAGATTCCGCAGATGAATTTTATAAATTTTGTATAAAGGAAAATGAATTATTTTCATTCACTCCTTGGTTTATAAATACCCATGTAAAAAATCACACTGAAATTATTGAAAGAAATTATCAACTTCTTTCAGGGGAAAATCAAACTTCTGTCTTCCCACTGCAATCGGCTTTCAAAATGAAAAAGAATGATACGATAATAAAATTTTCAGCTTTTTCTAAACTCATTAAAGAAAATGTTTTAGTAATAACTGTTGCCCATATTAATGAGTTACTTGACAAACAAAATTATACAAATATTTTTCTTTCAATTATAGGAGAACAAATTACTTCTCTTCAAGAGAGTATAGAAAAAAAAATTCTTCTAAACTTTTTATAGAAGACAAAAATGAGGTTAAATATATTATTCTAACTTCTTCTTCTATCCAACCCCCTCCTGAAATAAAAGATTTTAAGTTGAAAAATAAATATGATGATTTCATAGAGCAACTTGAAAATAAGTTGAAAGGTTTACATATATCTAGGCCTTCTGTTTCTATCCTTGATAAGGATAACGAAGATTCCGATGACAATCAGAATGACGACCAGATCTATAAAATAAAATGGGCTAATAAGCCTAATTTAAATAAATATTATTATGATCGACCTACTCCCATGGATGTTCTTCATGAAGAACAAGAGTACATTATTAACAATAGTTATAATGGTAAGTGTATCTATGAATGGAGCTTAGACGGTTTCACTGGCAAACATATTTATAATATGGCTTATCGCATGCTTATGTATAGCACTGTTTGTAAAAATACAAGCAATACTGATAAAAATATTGCTAAAATGATCATTGCCGATTTTACTGGCCAGTTAAAAGGCTGGTGGGATAATTACATCCCACAAGACCAGAAAGAACAGATTTATAATTCTGTCAAAACAGAAAGAGGAGAAGAAGAGACAAATGTCGTTTATCCTCTCATTCTCACTATCATTGAGCATTTTACGGGTAGATTTTCTGATGATAGTGAAAATATTAGAACCCTGATTAGTAATCTTAGATGCAAGACTCTTAGTGAATTCAGGTGGTATAAAGACACTTTTTTGTCTAGGATTTGGAACTCAAAGACTGCAATAACAGTCATTGGAAGGCCAAATTTATTGATAGTCTTCCTCATCTTTTTGCTGAGAAAATCAGAAAGACTCTATTATCTCATCCTTATGGAGAGGAATTGAAGATTCAGTGGTTTTAACAATATGTTTAAAACTGCTGAGAAATTCAGAAAGACTCTTAAAAAGGAAAATATTTCTGTTAATTATGACCATTATACTTATGGTCAGTTGATCAACACTTGCGTTGCTGAAGGTCTTTCCCTCTGCAATGATTTAAAATTAAACCATCAAATTAAAAAGCAAAACTTTCTTGAAAGAAAACAATTGGGAGATTTTTGTGATCAATTTGGAATGAAAGTTTCTCATAAAAGACCTTCCAAAAGAAAAACCATTCAAAAGAATTCCAATTGAAAAGAAAACCCTCACTCTTTTAGAAAGCCTAAAAGAAGAAGAAATTTTGAAAATAACAAAAAAGGTTTCGAGGACAATAATCCTGTAAAAAGAAGTCTTAAAAATCAAATGATTTTAAACCCAGAAATTTCAAAAGAAACAAAATTGTTTGCATAAATTGTGGAAAGATTGGTCATTCAGAAACAAATTGTTGGACCAAAAAGAAAATAAACAGTTTGGAAAATGACCAAACTATAAAAAACTCTCTTTTAAGCATCTTTCTTAATTATAATTCTGAGAAAGAAAATTCTAATACAAATGAAGACAAAGATTACTCTCAGAGTGAATCTATTTCTTCAAATGATTCAGAAGATGATATATCGGAATGCAATACTTGCACTGAAGGTAAAACATGTTCAAATGGTTGTAACCAGCTTGACAATATTGAAGAAAAAGAAGCGGATGAGTTTTATAAACTCTTTTCCCAATTTCAAGATTTAAATATCAATGTTATATCTGTTGGACCGGTAACTGCACTAGGGAGCC
>NC_037531.1:10425324-10470565 GCF_001531365.2 Cynara cardunculus var. scolymus
CAACAACCCCTCACGGTTTTGTTTTCTAAAACGCGTCACTGGTAGGAGAAGACTCCCACTTCCTTATAAGGAAGAGAAGACTCCCTAGCCTCACCGATGTGGGATGCTCCTGCATTGCTACAGGAGCGGTGGGTTTAAGGACGAGGATTTGACCTGCCGAGGGAACACCGAGTCTGCTGACCCAACAATATCAAATGAAAATATTTTGAAATTGTTAAAGAAAATCAAAGATCCAACCATTTACAATGAGATCCTTGATAGTCTTGATGATGATAATGCTAAATTAAGTTACTTCGTTACGTTAAATTAAATTATAATAAAAATTTTGAATTAAAAAAATAAACAAACAAGAACTTTTAATTAGATAATTTGATACTAATATTGATATATTTTTTGCAAATTTTATATGATGTTTTTAAATTTATATTTTATTCAAAAATAAAAACATTATCGTTTTCTCAAAACCACATAAAATTGTATTATATCGACATGGATAAAAAATAAAACGAAACATTGAAATGAAAATGTGTCTCGATGCATTGCACGAGTACCCTTATAGTATATATATATATATATATATATATATATATACAAGCGGTTCACTTGGTTTAAACCACTAAGGATGTTGGGAACCGATACTCAAGATCACTAACACGAACACATCGACGATAAAGTAAGAATAGAAAAAACACACACAGGATTTTACGTGGTTCACTTGATCGGTTTGAGCAAGCTAGTCCACGACCACACTAGTAAGGATTTTATTGATATGACGGTTGGGATTTACAATTACATAAGATTGAATTTATAGAAGCAAAATAGGTTAAATTCCCTAGTGGGTCGGACCTAAAATCTTGAGAGTTTCCTTTCTCAAATATTTGGCCCAACTGCCAATTAATCAGACTCCATACCTTAACAATCTCTCGCTTGGAGGTTGATCAGCTCCACTGCCATCCATGTTCAGTAACTCCAGTCAACCCTTAACATGTATAAGTCCCTCTTACTAGTGCAACATCTTCTTCATCAATCGTCTAGAAGGTCAGTTCAAGTTATGCAAAGCTTCAACTTATCAATTGTCACCACCTTGGTAAACAAACCTGCAAGATTGTTGAAACAACCCACCATGACAAATGATAGAACAAATTCACAAAATATGATCATACAATACCATATTCTCCATACTAAAATCATAATACATTCTAAAGTATGATTACATGTCAAGAGAAAATATGGATTAACAAAAACTTTATCAGTTGTAACACTTTATTTGGAAGTTTTCATAAACGCATTTTAATCCCAATACGAGCTTCAGTGCTTCCTTCCAGTCAAAGGTTTGGAGAACTTTTACATGAGACGTAGGCTGGTAGGAAACGTTTCTTTATCTAGGTTTGATAATAGGGGTTTGGCAAAGGTGTTGGGTCGGGCATACCCAAAAACTATTCCTTACCAGATGGATTTCTTCATCGTCTGAGTTATCGTTTTCGGGTATATTCAAAGTTTTTGCTGCAACAGAAACATCTTCATCCATATATACCTCTTATAAAGTTTTTGACTGTTCCGGAGACTGGATCAGGTACTGGTTCGGAGACTGTCTCAGAGACTGGTTCAAATTCAAATCTTGAATCAAATAACTGTCATGCTCAACATGATTTTTCGGTTCAAAATATGAATTCCCACCAACACTACCAAGGAAGAAAATGTTTGGTTGATTTATTCCGACCAAACAATATGGATTTCCTCCACTACCACTAGGGAAGAAATAATCTGATTGATTGATTATGGTAGAACGTATGGATTTCCATTACTACCACCGGAGTAAAAAGCACCTGTTTCATTGATTCCAGAAGCACCATATGGATTTGCACCACTACCGCCGGATAACATACTTGGTTGATGGATTGCTGCACTTGATGGATTTCCAGACATAACCACCATCGTCGACAACAAATAGTGTCAACATCTCCGGTAAATTTTGATGAACAACTTTTTGGAACATCATCACATCGTCGTCGTTTCCTAACTCATATAACTTTTGACTGGAATTATTTTTATAAAAGAACCTGAAAGAACTATGTAAACTTAAACTTTTCGCAACACGTTTAACCAAACCAGAATGTGTTATTGGCGAAGGCAAAAGTAATATACTTATGGGGGATCCTGACGACATATACTCTAAGGCACTATTTTATCGTCTAGAATGAACCGTCACTTTGAACAAACACGGAAACATTATCACTTTGATGTGATTTCATATTTGCGTTTAAGGGTGAAAGGTTGTGATGGTAGATTGTGTTTAATGGGTTAAGAGTTGTGATGCTAGATTGTGTTTAAGAGTTCAGAGGTGTGAGAGTAGCAGTGAGAAAAATCTTCCTTTTTTCCTTTGTCAATTTAGAAGATATGAGAGTAGAAGTGATGAATAAGGTATGAAGGAAAATGAATGAGATGTTGCAAGCTATATATAGTGATATTTTGTGCATTAAAAGACAAAATATGGGTCAAATCCCCCTCGAGGGCGATCCTGGGGTAGGTGGGGGTGATCCCTTCTTTTAGAAAACCAGATTTCTTGCCCCCAAATCAAATCCATGTGGCCCCCAAATCAATTTAGAAGATTTTTTTGGGTCATTGCCCCCTATGGCCAACATGCTATGGGGGCGTTATTTTGTGTGAAAATTATGAAAAACTGACTATTTTGTTAATACAATATATATATATATAAATCGATTATTTTGGTGATTTTTCCATGTTCTAAAGGGAAGTTTGAGATTGCTTATAAAAACAACTTATTAACTTATTCATATGTAACATTGGTAATAAACACTTTTCAGTGTTTGGATAAACAGCTTATACCGATGTTAAACTGGTAATAAGAAGTTTTTAAAAAAATAAATCATTTTAACTTATAATAAATTGATAAAAACTTTTATAAAAAAATATAAATTATTTTAAATAAACAATCCCAAGCAGCCTAGGAGGCTAATGAAAAAATTGCAATTGAAATAGAAAAGGTGTAAAGCGTAAATTGAGGGGATATGGGCTTGCGATTGCGACTCCTTAGTACCCATTTTTGAGTCTTTCTCGCATTTGGCATTTCATAAAACAAGAGAGGGAAGGAGGAAGTTAGGGAGAAAGCAGAAAACCAGTCCCGGGAGTGTCATTGCCATGGATGATAATCAGAGTGAGCTTATCATGGAGTTAAGGTCGAAGTTGTCTTCTTTTGAGCAAAAAGTAAAGGTATATTCATTATACTTTCTCGATTCATCGTTATTGTTTTTACCTTCGTTTTCATCATCAGTTTGCTTCACAGGAGCTCGAATCAGAGAACGCGAGATTAGCATCTCTTGTTTTAAGCTGCAGCTGCCACAAGGTTAGGCTGCGTTTTCCTCACAACCATTTTCTGCTTTTTTTTTTGTTTTCTGTTCTATCTGCAAGTCGCGATTAATAGGGTTTCTTGCCATGGGAGGCGTAACGATTTTGTTTTCTCCTTGCTTTCTTGAAAAGTACTTCAATTGAACTGTGTTTGAAGGATTTAATTGGGTGTATGTATTTTAAAAGTTTTGCTGCCTTTGTAATGGGAAACTAGTTGTGGCTGCCATAACTGGTTTTCTCAAAGGAAAAGATGTACAACCAAAATTTGGAGTATATATATTTTTTGAAGTATATAACACACACAGACGGTGGAACATTGATCTCTATAAAAGATTGGGTTACCAGTATAAAGTATGAATTGAGATTTGACTTTCGAAGCCAATTCCCAAAAACCTTGAGTTCATAAATTATTATGATTTATTATTTATGTTTGAAGAATGATCAGTATAGTACTTAGTAGTGCTTTTACATTACTTTGGGTATGCACTACTATGAAATAAGCATATTATAGTTTGGAATTTTCCGGTCTTTCAATCTCTTCAACTCAAGTTTTATCTCTAATTTAAAATTCATGTCGTAATAAATAATGAGAAATTTGGTGATGGTGAAGTTTTTGGTATTTCATATTCGATTGTGGAATTGTATGTCACTCACAATTGCTCTCTCTTTTAGTGTTTGATAGAAAGGAAAACATTTTTCTGTTTGTGAGTAAGACTACAAGGTTAAACCTATTTTGCAGCAATTATATTGCCTACCTTATAGAAACCAGCAAGAAACGATGAAATGAATTGGTCATAGTAGCTTATTTGTCTATCTTATTCACATAGGTAAAGCATGTTATTAGGAATTTCACACCTAAGAAACTTTAAAACCAGTTTGTAAACATATGTGAGAAAACAGGCATTTTGAAAGTTTTTAGTGGGTGTAAATAGCACCAACCAAGTGATTCTGTAAGAATCACAGCTTGGAAATTCTTCTTTTCTCCCTTGTGCAGGTCGAGGAAAATTTTAATACTAATTTTACAGACAGCAATACTTTTTCTGATAAATTGGAAAAGTTGAAGCTAGGAAACTGTGTCGGGAATGGAAAAAGGAAGCCAAGGAAGAGACTGTCAGGTCTGTGTTTGCTTTGTATATTTTCTGAACTGTGAATCACTGACTAGTTACTACTACAAAGCATGTCATGTCCATTTACAAGATTAACGAGAAAACAAAAGCATTCTAATCCCAAAGCTTCTTCATTGCTGTATCTTTCACTTCTATTTGTTTGTCGAAATAGTTTTGCCATTTGCAAAATTGTAAAAAGACAATTTCTTTTTTGAGTTTGAGTCACCAATTCTCCTTTTGACCGGAGAAAGTAAAGTAGTCATCAAGGTTGAGTCAGTGAAAGAAATTGGAATATACCTTGGCTAAATAGTGGAAAGTTTTAGTATGGAATTGGTAATTTGATGAGAAAAGGAAAGCTAAGGAAGACGGTGAATAATATTCGATTTATATTAGTTTAAACTTTTATAATACATATCCTTCATGTAAATCACAATGAATCGCAATTGTTAATTACACAAATTTATAAGTGTGGAGGAAATGCCTCTCATCACTCATGTCATGTATTTTACTATTTTTTATGTTGAGAAGTTTTATCATTTGCAAAATTTTGCTTTAGAGGGAAATTGAATTGAAAATATTTTGAGTTCAAGTCTCCACACCTCTCTTTACCAAGCAAAGGAAGTAGACATCAAAGACTGGGCTCATAGTTAGGTGGATATATCTTTTATCTAATTAAATTTCTATTAAATTTCTTACCACTTTGTGCAAATATGAATGTATTTGCTATGAGAACATATGAACCACATTTTTCAAACACCATTAAGGGAAAATGATGTGTCCAAGTAGGCTAAGACGTGGAAAAGGTAAACTATGGACCTAAATCATATTGTTGCATTGATGATGAGAACCAGAGACCATTTGAAAAGTTTTCTATGTCAGAAAAAGGCATAGGGACTACTCTTGTAGGTTGTTCAATGGAGAACTTGATGATTCTTTTGATGACACTAATTAAGCTTTGTACATATAATAAAAGCATCTAAGGTGAAGAATGTTCTATCACGCAACGCTTTGTCTGCTAATACTAAGTTTAATGGGTAATGAATATGAGTTTGAGCGATAGTCATATTATGACTTACTAGGTTGCTAATGATATCTTTAGGATAATGATATTTAACGAGTGAACTACTAAGAAATTGTGTACACATGTTCTTGAGCTCAGATTGATGTTAGGGTATAGTGTGGTGAAAACTTTGTTTTATGACAGCTCAACGACTAAGGTTGTATTCTTTATAAGGAAAGCTATGGAAGTGTAGTCTACAAACATACATTGATCCATGAAATATACGTGACAGGGTGACAAATAGATTATGTGGTAAGCTTTTGAGAAGAAAGTCTCTACAAGGAATGTTGAATGTGACAAAATGATGTATAGAAAGGATTATTAGATGTATTAAAGGACCTGCTAGTAGGACTCGTGTTTTTTCTGTTACGACTTCATATTGAGATCATTGAGGGCATTTGAGGCAAAAACCTTGTGGATGACCTGATTATTGGTGTTAATAAAGAAACCAGGCCAGATGCTAATGGGCAAAGCTTGAGTTGTGTGGAAAAATCATTGGAATTCTAAGGGTTAAACTTTGTAAGACTGCATTTGCAAGGCGTAACCTTGCCCACGATGGTAAATAATGTGAAGATTTGAATTGGAAGGAATGATAAAAATTGTTATTTGGATCATTATTGAAGAGGAGATTGGCGAACATGTTAGTGGTTGGATCATAGTATGAAGCATGAGGAACGGAGTGGTTGCATGCAGTGAAAGGTAACTAAGATTCCAGTAAGACATGATATGATTTATTGCGCAAATGTTGGGCACATAGAGACGATATATTTATGTTAGTATTGTATTTTTCATATTAGGTTTCCATTATGTATTATTAAGGTTTAACTGTGTACTATTTTAACTAGAATCCATTTCATGTAATATAGGGTTCTCCCTCAATAATAAAGCATTGATTGAGACCCAATTCATGTTATTTGGATCATTATTGAATACCAGTTCATTCTAGCCGCTACAATGTAAAACCTCGATTGTAGCTTGGTGTTGCCTACAGAGGATAGTTGGTCTTAGCTGAACCTATCTAGACTTTTGTATGCCCCTATCACACCACCAGACGCCTTTTCTGATTGCTATGTGCTCTTCCCTCACCTTATAGATGCGATGGGTCCTCACTAGCACCGATAAGATAGTGGTGCCACCCACATGCTAGCCACTACAATGTAAATCCTCGATTGATGCTTGTTGTTGCCTACAGAGGATAGTTGGTCTAAGTGAGCCTATCTAGACTTTTCTATGCCCCTATCACACCACCATACCCCTTTTCTGATTGCTATGTGCTCCTCTCACCTTATAGGTGTGACGGGTCCTCACTAGTACCGATAAGGTTATATTGCTTCTATTTGCTCACTTCCAATCGATCAATGCATCACTTTCCTATCTCCTTTGGCAAATGTGGTTCCGAGTTAGGGATCCTAACGAGTTTCATATCTATAAGGCCACCATGCGGAGCTTTATCTATTCTTGAATTTATGCTTTGGATTTTTTTCAGTCCCCTTGCATCAGTAATTGGACCTTGGACTTCTATGCATATTCATTTCAATTTAACATGTTTCTTTACAATTTGTATCATCCCAAATATGTTTTCGGACATCTGTCCATATCCATGGTCAAGAATCAAGAAGAAGCGGAGGCCTTTAATTCAAGAGGAGCACTGACCTGCTATGTTGCACGAAGATAGGAACTCTAATGAATGTGTGGATGCTATGCGATTTTGATTAAAGATTAGGAAGTTAAACCAACTAGTTTATCAATTCTTTCTTATTTATTTATCAAAGTTCATATGAACCATGGCCTACCTACAATAGAATTGTTTACTTTGGACCAAGATCTGAATGGTCTAAGACTTGAACTTCTGTTTACCACATTTATGTTATTATAATTTTCTTCTGCTGTTTGATAGGTTAACATCACGTATAACAAACTTGAAAACTTCATGGTTATTGATTTTATGTCTGTGTACTAAATAAATGTGTAAGCTACTCAATTGAAGCAAGCCTACTTAGTTTAGGCTAATTAGATCTCTTAGTATCCAACCCAAACCAAAATATTTTATCATGAGTTGATGTTAAGCGATTCAGAAGTTGCTTCGCTGACTGTCTTTTGAGAATATGTTTTCTTACTCATGTTTCAGTACTGTAACCTCCTACTGTCTTGTTTACAAAATGCACTCTTTCCTACAGGTTATAACTTGAACTCCATGAATCATCACTCGCAAAGATTTGTGGCACTCAAAATTATGTATTTTGGTCAGAGGTACAAAAATGATGCTTCCATCCAGTCACTTTTCTTTAATAGTTTACTATGATCATGATCCCACTGCCTGGTTATTAGATACTTAAGTGCATATCTGTGATATATTCTCCTTAGAAGAACTTCAGTTTACAATATGTGTAATGGTAACTTGCATACAATATTGTAAGTGTTACATAAACCAGGTATGGTGAGAAAAGAGAATGTACGGAGGATTTTCTTCGGCAGCTGTTAGGCATGACTTCTGATGTTAATATTTTGATTTTCACCCTAAAACTGTAATATCATTCATTTAGGATCACTTTGCACATGATCATGGTATATGACAGATGGTCTTGTTTTAAAGTTCAAAAATTACTGATAAAGGATGCCGACAGAAGTTCAGTTTCTGACTTTCTTATCGTGCTTATATCCCGAAGATTTTGCTGTTTATCATGAATTATGATTTCCTATTTTGTTGTTATGGAAACATGTGTTGCAAAATGCAAGTGAAAGGCTGTATAAAGAATTCCCTTCCCAGCCCTTACAAAAGCCGGGTAGCCTTGGTAAACCAGGGTTACCGACTGCTTCATGATTTTGCTATTGACACTTACCATGTGCAAACATGACAGGTTCTATGGTTTTGCATCAGAAGCGCAGATGGATCCAACTATTGAGGTCTGTCTTTGGATCTTTTGGTTTAATCTGTTTGTTAGCATTGTAATTTACGCAAAAAGTAATGAGGTTTGCTATTTTGGTGTCCATTATCTAATTACCATGCCACCTCTTATACGAAGTTCAGGAAAATATCCAATTGACATCATGTTCTAAGGCTCCTTTTAATATAGTCCAATCTAACTTGGAAGTCTAAACAGGCGACATTGTATGTTTCTTAAAGAGTGTAGATTGTTTATATTGAATTTAGATGGCATAGTATCTGTGACTATCTTGACATTATTTTCTGTCTTTATTGCAGTCCGAATTATTCAAAGCCCTTGAAAAGACAAGACTTGTACTTAGTGACAAGAAGGATTTGCAGTATTCAAGATGCGGTAGAACAGACAAGGGTGTTTCCTCTGTGGGGCAAGTAAGTTGACAAAAGAAGTAAGTTTCATATCTTCAATTATTTCTATTATATGAAATCACACTACCATTATTAATAGGAACTTCGATCACTATTGGTTTATTTATTCGATTATGTTTTCTAAATTTTATTTGTTTTTGTCCCACATAGGAGACTTGGGTCTTTATATTGTTTTGTGGGCCTATGGATGAGCCATACTACTACTATCAAGCTATTTGTAAGCAATGATCTATCATATGGCCTATCCTTTTCAAGTTGAGTTTGTTAATCTTGATACAGAATTAAGCATCTTGAACTATTATAGGCTCATGAGTTACAAATAGAGGTTGAATCCTCAGGGCTGGATTTCAGAGGAAGGATGTATTTTCTGGCTATAGCTATTAACTGTTGAGCAAGGATCCCTTCTGTAGTGCTGCCAAGAGATCTCTATCTGCTTTATCGCATGCCTTAATCATAGATTAACAATTTAATTAAACCTGCTAAAACAGCACATCTATGTAGTATTATTTTTTAGCCTGTGGTTTACAGTCTAGACATGTGGTTAATCCAGAATTTAGAAATTAGCATCTCATTTCTTCTTATGATTCCAATCAAGATTTTTTTGTTGTTGATGTAGGTTGTTTCGTTACTATTGAGGTCAAAACGTAAGGAACATGGAGGCAATACGTATGAGGAACTTGTAGACAAGGGTCAGTTACAGTCTTTTCTGTGAAATTTCTGTTTAAATATTAATCTAGTGTTGGTTATGATGTTCATCCCATAAAAGTTGAATCTTACGTAAGGTTGCTGCACTCCTTTCATTTTCGCTTTCAAATTTTCTGTGCCGTGCTTAAGCCTTCCTGGTTACTTGTTTGGCTTCAGAAATACATGTCTTGGCACTTCATGGATATTTTATGTACTCCTATGTGGCTATGTCCTGCGGAAATTGGAACTGTTTCCAATATGAGATGCCCAATACTAGTTGCAACTTTCCTTTTGGGCAAACTAATTATTCATCATGGGGGTGTACAAAAAATCCATCAAACCGCTCAACCCGTCCAACCCAACCCGCTAAGAACCCAATTGAACCTAACCTGCTAGAGCCGCCAAACCACTAAACCGCCAATTAAAAGGGTTGAAGTTGGGTGAGGCTAGCTCAACCCAACCCGCCACCTCGCTACTAATATATAATTTCAATAAAATTTTATTTATATCTATATTATATAATAGTTTGTTATATATATTAATAATGTTTATTATATAGAGATATATTTATATATATTAATAATGTTCATTATATATAGATATATTAATATATAATGTTTATTATATATAATAATAATGTGTAAAATATTATTTAATGTTTATTGAGTTTATGTTTGTATTTCTTTTTAGCTATATGTATAGGTTACTGAAAGAGATTCACCACCCAAGAATGATGCCAAAGAATCTAATAAGAGAATTATTGGAATCGTTTTTGTAGCAACAATAAATGGATGTGTTGGAGAATATGAATGATGTTGGTAGATAATAGATACCTGGTTGAAGAATCTATCAATTGAAAGACTCCCTCATTTGATGGTGTACTTTGGTGGAAAGAAAATGCTAATAGTTATAGCATTTCACTACAACGACATTAAGTTCATAGGACGTCTAAAATGTCTAAGCGTCGTAATATGATACTTTATAGAACTTAAGTTTATAGAACAAAACAAAAAAGCGTTCTATCAAAAAGTGTTACAATATGTTTATAGGACGTTTTTGAAAGTCTTAACAAGTTTTTAGAACTCTGTTAAAATAAAGTGTCGTTAGTTATTTAATACGGCACGACTTGAAAAAGTGTCATATAAACACGAGTGTTCTATAAATAGACGGGACTTCTCAAAATTGTTTTCATGAAATAGCTAATACGACACCCTATTTAAAGAACCTCCTAAAAACTTGTTGAAACATCCAAAAACATCGTATAAACCTATTGTAATACTTTTAGATAGGACACTTATAGTTTGGTCCTATAAACTTAAGTCCTATAAAGTGTTTCATTTGTCAAATTTATGTAACTACTAACCCGTTAACCCAACCCAACCCAACCTGCCTCAACCCGCAAGCAAGGGTTGGATTGAGATTTTTCCAAACTGCCACAATTGGGTTGGGATGTATAAATACCGTAAACCGCCCAACCCAACCTGTGTACACCCCTAATTCATCAAAGAAAAAGCGGTTATGTTGTTTGAAAGCATCTCTTAGTAAAGGGCAGGTGGTGTCACTAATTAGGATATGCGTTACTCTATGATCACCAAGCTTCATGCCATTCTGTGTTACACTAAGTATGGATTACCTGGAGCTGTAAAATAGATTTCTGCCACAATATTGTGCCAATTTGGTTGAATTAGGCTTTGATGAGATGATCTGGACTTAGAAGATAGTTGCAACAACTAAAAGATCATATTGTTTTTAGCAATTAGCAGAAGCTCTTGGCTTGGCTTTTACTTTTTTAAATTGTTTAGATCCTTATTATCTGTTTTTTTTGGATTCCTTTTCTAGAGGGAGAGCTGGATTATGTAAGAATACTGAACGGAGTTCTTCCTGATGATATTCGAGTGATAGGCTGGTCTCCTGCTCCGGTTAATTTTAGTGCAAGGTTTGTTGTTTGGCCTTTCAGATCTTTTCACTCATGATCTCCCTTTATTGTTTCTATGATGTGCTTCAGTCAACTATTTTTTATGCAGTAATTACGTTAAATTTGAAATCAATTTAAGATAAAAGTTATTGCTTAGAGTAGACCATATAATTGTTGTCCCGACTAGGAAGTTCAGTGCAGAATGGTAAGGTTCCTGGGCATTAACATAAAAATTGGATGTCAAATGCTTTCATTATACGTTTTCGTGTTAAACCTCTTTGTTTGTCCACCATTTATGCAAGGTTTGATATCTCAATTCCTCTTGCTTTCAATGAGTTTTATCTTAAAAGAAGCCTTAATTCAGTACTGAACTTTACCACTCCCTGTGTATCCTCGACATTCATGAATTTTTGAAATGATCTCTAGTTGTGGAATGAGGGAGTAAGTATTCAAGATGAACCAGTATTCTTTTCTGTTTTGGTGGCAAACAAGAAGCCTTAAAATTGAATTGAAGAAACGTATTTGTTTGTAGAGCACGTTTTGCACTATCTTCTTCTTTATAGACTTGATATGTAAAGTAAATGCTTGATTAATTGCGGTTGGTTGTTTGCAGGTTTAGTTGTCTGAGTAGGGAATACATATACTTTTTCTGGAGAGAACATTTGAACATATTGGTATTGTGGTACACTTTACACTTACTTTCATGTTGTAATCAGGGATTATATTATTGTTTTTAACTTTTTTTTACACAGAAAGGATACAAGGATATATATAGACAGAAAACCTAGACAAAAGAGAAACCCTAAGGCCTATGGGCTTAATGGGCCTAAGTAAATATATACCGTATTTACATTCTAACACTCCCCCTCAAGTTGGAGCATAGATGTTAATCATGCCCATCTTGTTACAAATAAAAGAGATTCGCGAACCAGGTAATGCTTTGGTAAAGACATCAACAAGTTGTCTTTCTGTTCGAACAAAGGGAGTTGAGATGATTCCATCTTCTAGCTTTTCACGAGTGAAATGGCAGTCAACCTCGATGTGTTTTGTTCTTTCATGAAACACGAGATCATTTGCAATGTGTATAGCCGCCTCATTATCACAATATAGGTTCATTGGTTTAGATTGAGCAAACCCAATTTCACCTAGCAGATTACGCAACCATATTAGCTCGCAAGTGGTTTGAGCCATGGCCCTGTATACAGATTCAACACTTGACCGGGAAACGGCATTCTGTTTCTTGCTTTTCCACGAAACTAGATTCCCTCCAACCAACACACAATAGCCTATCGTAGACCGCCTAGTAGTAGGATTCCCATTATAGTCGTCATTTGTGAACCCTTCTATGACATGATGATCGTGATTTTGATAAAGGATACCAAGACAAGACTAGGAGCACCCTTTAGGTACTTCAGTATATGCCTAACAGCGTCCCAATGTGGAGTTCTCGGAGATGACATAAATTGACTTACTACACACTGGAAAAGCGATGTCAGGACGTGTAATCGTCAGGTAGTTTAGCTTTCCCACGATTCTTCTGTACTTTTCTAGGATCCTCAAGTAGATCTCTATCGCCTGCTTTGAATTTCATATTTGGAATCATTGGGGCCTCACAAGGTTTTTTTTCAATCATACCAGAGTCATTCAATATATCAAAACAATATTTCCGTTGAGACAAACATATCCCTTTCTGTGTACGAGATACTTCAATTCCCAAGAAGTATTTTAAAGGACCTAGGTCCTTTGTTTGAAACCGAGACGCAAGGAAATCTTTTAGCTTCTTGATCCCAGTCTCATCACTCCTCGTAATCACAATGTCATCAATGTATACCACTAGTAGAATACATCCGGAAGATGACGAAGTAAAGACACAGAATGATCATAAGAGCTCCTCCGTAAGCCGAACTCAGTCACTACGGCATTAAACCGTCCAAACAAAGCACGACGGGATTGCTTTAAACCATACAATGATTTACGCAGTTTACAAACTTTACTAGACTCCCCCTGAGCAACAAACCCAGGTGGTTGCTCCATATAAACTTCTTCATGTAAATCACCATGCAAGAAGGCATTTTTCACATCCAGTTGGTGTAGTACCTAGTCGTAAGTAGCGGCTAATGAAACAAACAGGCGGATGGAGGGTACCTTAGCCACAGGAGAAAATGTCTCGTGGTAGTCGACTCCATAAGTCTGAGCATATCCTTTGGCTACCAATCGGGTTTCAGATGAGCCACTGATCCATCTGGATTAACTTTCACAGTGAATACCCATTTACAGCCATTTGCCTTTTTGCCTGCAGGTTACTCTACCAAATCCCATGTATCATTATGATCGAGAGCATTCATCTCATCAGTCATAGCATCCCACCATCTAGGATGGGCCAAAGTTTCACTAACCGTTTTAGGAACAGATAAAGAATCAAGTGTAGAGATCAAAGAACGAGAATGTGAAGAAAGTTTATCATAGGAAACAACAGAAGAAATAGGGTTACGTACATGAGTGCTTGCCTTTTCGAAGAGCAATGGGAACATCTGGATTAACTTTCACAGATGAGCCACTGATCCATCTGCATTAACTTTCACAGTGAATACCCATTTTTACAGCCAATTGCCTTTTTGCCTGCAGGTTACTCTACCAAATCCCATGTATCATTATGATCGAGAGCATTCATTTCATCAGTCATAACATCCCACCATCTAGGATGGGCCAAAGCTTCACTAACCGTTTTAGGAACAGATAAAGAATCAAGTGTAGAGATCAAAGAACGAGAACATGAAAGTTTATCATAGGAAACAACAAAAGAAATAGGGTAAGTACATGAGCGCTTGCCTTTCCGAAGAGCAATGGGAACATCAAGATCAGAACCTGTGTATCAGAAGGTGGTGGATCACTCGAAGCAAGAGGATCATCATTAGGCGGATCTGCAGACGATGATGAAGATCATGATGGGTCAGGATCTGATGTAGGTCGTTGCCGTCTATTATATACATGAACTATCAGTGGTTTAGTAAGCTCTTGGGTTTGTATCAAGTCGGATGGGGTAGTAGACTCGGGAACAGGTATGGTATATACACCAACAAATCATCACCATCTCTTGGGTTGCAAGGAGTGGACATAGGAAAGAAGGGTATATTCTCATGGAATGTAACTTCTCGTGATACAATGTACTGATTAAGCATGGGGGAAAACACTTGTACCCTTTTTGAAGTCGAGAGTAACCAAGAAAGACACATTTCAGAGACTTTGGATCCAACTTAGTTATGTGAGGTCGGGTATTGCGGACAAAACAAGAACTAAAGATCTTTGGGTCGACAAGGAACAATGATTTTGTAGGAACATAACTGAGAAAGGAATTTTACCATCCAAGACAACGGAAGGCGTTCGGTTGATAAGAAAACAAGCGGTAGCAACTGCACAGCCCAGAAGACTTTAGGAACAGTCATGTGAAATAATAAAGCCCGAGCAACCTCTAGGAGATGACGATTCTTTCTTTCCGTAACCCCATTTTGGGCTGATGTGTCAACACATGAAGACTTATGAAGAATGCCATTTTGAATCATATATGACTGAAATGTTTGGGACAAATTTTCTTTTGCATTATCACTACGAGGAGTTTGAATGGAGACTTCAAATTGGGTTTTAATCTCAGCATAGGGTGAACAAAAATGTGTGAATACCTCGGCTTGATTTTTCATAAAGTAAAGCCAAGTAGTGCGAGAGTAATCATCAACAAACGCAACAATATATCTAAACCCAAGTTTTGAAGTAACATGACATGGTCCCCAAACATCAAAATGGACCAACTCAAATAGGGATGAGGCACGCTTATTACAGACTCTAGGACTTAAAATGAATACGCTGATGTTTGGCAAACTGACAAGACTCACACTGTAGAGAAGTTAAATAAGAAAACTCAGGACATAACTTCTTCAGATTCTGTAAAGATGGATGACCTAATCGACAATGAACTTCAAGTGGAGATGATGAGCTGGAACAAGTCAATGAGGAAGGTACTTGATGTTCAAATATGTATAGGCCATCAGTCTCCCGCCCTCTACCAATAATCCTCTTCGTCGACAGATCCTGAAGGACACAAAAATCAGGAAAGAATGAGACACAACAATTCAAAGCATGGGTAAATTTGCTGACTGATAAAAAATTGAACGAGAAGTTAGGTTGGCTCAATACGGAAGATAACGGAACAGTCGGGGTAAGATTGATGGTGCCAAAACCAAGGACAGGTGTGGTAGACTCGTCAATAATTGTGACATGGGAATTTGTGTTTATTGAAATTAGAGAAGATGGTGGGATTACCTGTCATGTGATCTGAAGCACCTGAATCAATGACCCATTTGGAGGCAAAAGATAATATGCATGTACTAGATTTGCATGTCTCAGCAAATGCAACAGTCGGAGCAGTGGAATTCTCAGTACCTAAAAGTCGAGCATATTCTTCTACGGGTATAGTAACAGTACTATCTGAGGCAGAGGCAACGTGCGCTGATGAACTCCTCGAATGTCTGGCCAAAAGCTTCTTACATGTGCGTTTGGTGTGACCTAACTCATGGCAGTAGTAACACTCAACATTATCAGAATCTGGAATAGTAGCCTCGGAGTCAGTTGTTCGATCACTGTGGCCACCTCTAGACCACCACGGTGACCCCCACGAAATCCTCCTCGGTAGCCACCATGAAATCCCCCTCGACCAACTAGAGCACTCTTGTGATCAGAAGTTTGAGAAGCCTGAAGATTCTCGTCCCTAAGAACACGGGCAAATGTTTCTTGAAGAGTAGGAATAGTAGATTCATTCAAGAACTGAGATTTGATCGAGTCAAATTCTGATCGCAAACCATTCAAGAAACTGATAACAGCCACTTGTTTCCTCTGAGTGTGCATGGCTTTGACATCAACACTAATGGAAGAAGAGAGTTAAGCTTCTCATACACTTTTTTGACATATGTAGTGAGTGATCGGTCCTGTTGTTTTCTATGATCAAAGGACTTACAAACACTATAAATTCGAGAGATGTTACTTTCTCCATAATACAAAAAAATCAAGATAATCCATAAGTTCCTTAATATATATATATATATATATATATATATATATATATTTTATTAACTTGGATATCCAACCCGCTATCTGAGCCGACTAATCCCAGGGCGACCACCTGCTTTGCAGATAGCCCGGAGTCACCGCATTTGAACCTCCATGGCCACAAGGGGATTTTTATTCCTCCTTGGATTTGAACCTGGGACCTCTTGGTACTTTTGACCTTTGGAGCCAAGCGTCAAACCAATCAGGCACCACCCTTGTGGTTTGTTCCTTAACATATTCAAAGTGACTAACCAGAGATGAAATAGAAGGCTCGATAGTATTGATAATTTGCTAGTGCAAATGAACATCATTTTGGAACCGTGAATCAAAATCGTTACCTTTAAGAGGATCCGACTTGAGATGAGAAGCCATTCCCATGTCTTGGGTTCTTTTGAATTTAGTTTATGGCTTGCTTCTGCTACAATGGAACATTTTTCTTTTTCTCCTTTTGATTCTTCTATGGTATATGATTTCTCCAGGCAATGCAGAGTTCATGTAAAAGGCTTATTGGCGAACATGATTTTAGAAATTTTTGTAAGATGGATGCGGCGAACGTGCATAATTACAAACGACGCATAACATCATTTGATATATGTCCTTGCAATGGAAGGTCTGGAGCATATCCACAACTTTATTAATATTGATCTCATGTTATATGTTCTTTGTGTTCCTTTATTTCCAAGTTGAGTCATTAACGATTATATGACATTCATTAGTTCACATCATTGGCTTTCTGTATTACTCATATCAAGAAGAATTACAAGGTCTATAGCTCAAAATTTAACTGTAACTCTTACGCTGTGTTCTCGAGTTTTTTTTTTTACGAAGGAAAGGAAGGGAAAGGGAAGGAAAGTAGGGGGAAAGAAAAAATCTTGTGTTCTCGAGGTTTTCAATTAAAAATATTTATAAACTTACACGTCTACCCATCAATTATAACACTTATAAAATAAATAAGGGTATATTTGTAAAAATGATATCTTTCCTTTCCCTTCTCTCCCGCTCAAGAACATGAAAATTTATTTTCTTTCCTTCTCTTTCCTTCCTTTCCCTTCACTCTCAAGAACACAAATAAAATATTCTTTCTTTTCCTTACTTTTGTTTTCTTTTCTTTCCTTCCCAATGGCGTAGTTTATGAGACACTCATACGCTTGTCTCTGAATATTGCCAAAACCAAAAAGACCAAAGGCTTATTTCAAGTGATGAGTAACCACCCCACATTTTGGGGGGCCTGCTGTAATTGGCAGGGACTACCCTGACCATGGTCACCTCACTACAAATTTATTGTTTTGACAATGGTTAACCAGGGAGTTTCTCCCTTCAAGCAGATGGTAAAGAAGTGATGACCAAATGTAAAGTACCGATTGGCCCAAGGCTATAAAAGAGGAATATTGAACCACATTACTTTTTCTCGTAAAATAATTTTCAATGAAAATTGTGTCGGGTTAAAACGAAAGAATAATGTCCTTCCCTCTCCCCCTCTCCCCTCTTCTATATAGCATGTTTGATAGTTATGCCCACTGTAGCTGAAACCCACTTTCTGTGTCTACTGGAAAAATAAGCAGCCCTTTGATTTGCATTTGGGGTTGGTTCAACAGGTGTAGACGTTATGTTTGTGTGTGCTAGTGTTGACGTTGGGGAAAGAGAATTAAATGTATATGGTGCTTGGTGGTGACAACAAATTGGGTTGTCATTACCAAAGGGCCTTTGATCTAGCGGTATCCTGGCCTTTGGCCTTCATGCGGGGTCACGGGTTCAAACTTCACCAAGGTGAGGAGGGTGTGTGAGTTTAATGGCATTTGCCGTATATAAATATTATATACTTCAAAAATAAATTGGGTTGTCATTGCCATTGGTCGATCTTAGGGACTGTAATGTCTCATTGAAGAGAATGTTTTGATAGTGGTGATTTCTGTATGAATAGAGCACCAAAGGGGAAGAGGTAAACTTATCTTAAGGCATAAATCTATGGCTTATGTACGGAGCAAATATTTCACAAAGCACTATTGTGATTGGAGGTGTTCTTTTTCTTGAAGGGACTGCAAGGTCCTGTAGCTTATGTGCCTGCTGCTGAACTTATTACCAGTTATGATGATTATTACAAATGATAAACGATTAGTTAGAAGCAAAGATGCAGAATGTAGTGCTGCATAAAGTTCTACACTTTGGGCATACACTTAGATATGGTCTGATTTAGCTGTTGCATCACTTCTACAAGTTTTCTAACACTCATTATTACATACATGCTGGATAAGCAAGATGTTCAATTAATTTTTATTTCTTTGCTTTTATGCTTCTTTCATATACTGAAGTTGGGACAAAAATAATAATTTCTTTACTAAAGCTCTTTAGTTAAACAATAATTATTGTACCTATGTCGGTTCTGCTGACTAATTACTAACCTGAGGATTTTACCTATTTGCATGTTTAACAGTGACGAGCTCATGTTATTGAAAGTCAAAGGCAGTGCTTTCTTGTGGCACCAGGTTCGGTGCATGGTTGCTGTGTTATTCTTGATTGGCCAAGGTCTCGAATCACCTGATGTACGTAATTGAGGCCCATGTTTATTGATTTGATTTCTCTTTAATTGGATGCATTTAAATAATAAAATGTATAAAAGGACCCCCTGGTTATTTACTATAATATCCATGTATTCGCCTGAGGTAGGTTGAAAGGATGGAATGGAATGTTTTTCTGTTGGCATGAAGCAGGTTAGGCTGCATAAGACAAAGGAAAGGGTCCAGGTCACTCTAGTTAAGTAGGTTACTATCTAGTTATATAGTTTTGAGACTAAATCTTCTTTTCCTTTGTACCGGTATCCTTGTAATCTGTTTTTTTCTCTTCAAAGTCTCCACCGAAAGTTATCTGAAGATATATAAAAAAGTTGTCAGGCAGATTCTGTGATACCTACCACTTCTTGCCTATTTATGATTCTTTCCTCTTTAGGCTTCAACATGGTTTTGAAATCCAGTTGAGGTGTATGCCTCAAGGCATGAAAATCGTTCTTATGGTGGCACCTCTCAACCCCTAGAAGATGTGTACATCGCTGAGGCGGTAAGCAGAGATGAGGTGTACGTCTCAATTTAGTGTGTGTCCATATGGTTCTTTATTAGAAAAAGGGTTGAAAACCCTAGAAGTATTTTTTTCCTGAAAACCAGAAAAGCCAGCGGTTCTCTCCGTTAAACAATGTGTAATTTCAGAGAAATTCTCTTGTTATTCTCATTGAAAAGCAAAAGGGGTATTTATACAGCTTAGAGACCTAACTAGAATCCCATAATTTAAGGGATATGATAACATACAAGGAAACTTACCAAACTATACAAATATCTACCAAATCTGTTACAAAAGGAAAAATAATCCCAAGAAATCAGGGTTATATTCATTGTATCAATTCCACACTCCCCCTCAAGTTGGTGCATATATATCATACAAGTTCAACTTGTCTATAAGACGATTGAATGCCGGTCTAAATAGTCCTTTGGTTAAGATATCTGCTGTTTGCTCTTTGGAAGGGATGGATGCAATGCAGATAGTCACATTGTCCAACTTTCCCCTTATGAAATGTCGGTCCACTTCAATGTGTTTTGTCCTGTCATGTTGGACTGGATTTTGTGAGATGCTAATGGTTGCTTTATTATCACAAAACAACTTCATAGGTAGCTCAACCTTTAGACGTAAGTCAGCAAAGACCCTTTTGATCCAAATTATTTCCCATATGCCATCTGCCATTGATCTTTCAGCTTCTGCACTGCTTCTGGATACAACACTTTGTTTCTTGCTTCTCCGCGTGACAAGATTTCCCCATACACTAGTACAATATCCCGATGTAGATCTTCTGCTCATGTTTGGGTATGCCCAACTTGCATCAGTGAAGGCTCCAATGGTTCAGTTGTCTCCTTTTTTAAAGAGTATTCCTTTGCCTGGACAACTCTTTATTTTTCTAAGAATTTTGTGGACAGCTTATTCATGTTCTTCATGAGGACAATGCATAAATTGGCTCACCATGCTAACTGCAAAAACAATGTCAGGCCGTGTATGTGATAAGTAAATCAACCTTCCAACCAACCGTTGGTATTGATGAATATCGACCTACTTCTTATTAGTAATGCCATCTAACCTTTTGTTGGGGTCAATTGGAGTATCTATTGGTCGACATGCACTCATTCCAGTATCTGGTAAAAGATCCAGAACGTATCTTCTTTATGACAATACAATGCCCTTATTTGACCTTGCAACTTCCATACCTAGAAAGTATTTCATTTCTCCAAGGTCCTTTACTTCAAACTCTATAGCAAGTCGATCATTCATTCTTTCCATCTCCTCATGGTCATTACCTGTGACGAGTATGTCATCTACATAAACTATTAAGGTTGTAATTTTTACCTTTTGAGAAAAATCGAGTGAATAGAGTATGATCAGATTGAGCTTGTTTGTATCCATGACTTTTGACTACTGTGAGTGAAAAGTCAAACCATGCCCTTGGGATTGCTTGAGCACATACAAAGCTTTCTCTAATTTGCACACTTTTGTGCCAAAGTTACTTTCAAACCTAGGTGGTGGCAACATATAAACTTCTAGTTTTCTATTCAAGAAGGCATTTTTCACATCAAATTGCCTAATTGGCCAATCAAGATTTGCTGCTACTGAAAGTAGAATCCTTATGGTATTTAACTTTGCAACTGGAGCAAATGTTTCTGTATAATCAATGCCATAGGTTTGTGTGAAACCTTTGGCTACTAGCCTTGCTTTATATCTTTCAAGGGCTCCATCAACATTAAATTTTGGAGTAAATACCCGCTTACAACCAACTGTGGGCGTACCTTTCGGAAGATCTTCAACACGCCACGTCTGATTCTTCTCAAGAGCACTCAATTCCTCTAGAACAACCTTTTTCCACTCATGACTTTTAAGGGCTTCCTGTATAGTGTTAGGAATTTGAACTTTGGACACATTTGAAGTGAAAGCAAAGTATTTTGGTGAGAGTTTTGAGCAAGACATGTAATTGGACATAGGATATTTAACACATGCACATTTTTCTTTTCTCAATGCTATTGGAACATTCAAGTCACATGACTTACCAAGAGATGGTTCCTTCCTCGGTTCGGAATCAGGAGCTGAGATTGTGTTGAACTCTTTGTTTGGTGGGAACCTTCGCTCATACACTTTACCGAACTGTTTTTTTTTTCACTACAATTCTCTTGAGTAACTTGTTGAGGTTCAAATGGTACTTCAGTTTATTCAGGAGGAATATTATGTTCACTTTCTCGATCTAGTGGTGGTTCTATTGGAACATCTACATTTTCCTCGTGTTCAAAGATTGGACAATCTTTGGGATTTGAGTCAAATGCACATGGCTCAAATGTAGTTGGAAATACTAGATATGAAAATTTCAAGTCTTTTTTTTATTCTCCCCCTGAAGACGAGATTTAAAGAAAGGAATATTTTTAAAAAACTTAACATCCATGGTAACAAACATTTTTCCCGTGTTTGGATGAAAACATTTAAATCCCTTTTTATGTGGCACGATTCCCACAAAGATGCATTTGAGGGCTTTGTGGTCTAATTTGCCAAGGTTGACATTGGTGTTCTTAATGAACGCGGTACAACACTTTTAAAGGCATGGAACAAAATAATCGTGACTTTGGAAAAGAACTTTCTAAAACAGATATGGGTGTTTGAAACTTTAAAGCTTTAGATGGCATTTAGTTCATTAAATATGTAGCATGCAGAAGAGCATCTCCCAATAAATATTTTGGTATTTCAGTTGAAAATAGTAAAGCCCGAGTGATTTCAAGCAGATGTTTTTTCTTTCGGCTATGCCGTTTGTCGTGGATTATCTACGCATGAGCTTTGTTGAACTATGCCTTGAGCATCTAAAAAATTCCCTAGAGTTTCAGTAAAATATTCCCTACCATTGTCACTTCTAAGAATTTGAATCTTAGTGCGAAACTGAGTTAGAATCATGTTAAATAATTTTTTGAGAACATGTTCAACTTCTGATTTTTCTTTATGCAAATAGACCTAACAAACCCTTGTATGATCATCTATGAAGGTAATAAACCATCTATTCCCATGACACGTAGTGACCTTAGAAGGACCCCATATGTCACTATGTATCAAAGCAAAAGGCATAGATGGTTTATATGGTTGTGGATGATACATACTTTTGTGTAGTTATGCTAACGCACAAATCTCACATTGAAAGGATGAGGGATATTTATTACCAAATAACATAGGAAACAAATGTTTTAAATAAAAGAAACTTGGATGTCCAAGTCTAAAGTGCCATATATAAATCTCATTATTACTCAAATCAGATGCGGTGAAGAAGCAAGAAGTCTTCTTATTAGAGTGGATTCCCTCATCTAGTATGTAGAGTCCACCACATTCATCAGCACATCCAATCATCCTCCCCCGAGTCCAGGTCCTGAAGAATGCAAATGGAAGGAAAGAACAAAGCACGACAATTGAGGTTTGCAGCGAGTTTATGAATAGAGATGAGATTACTAGAGAGTTTTGGAACATGTTGGACATTAGAAAGAATGAAGTCCGATGATATTTTTATATCACCAACTCCTGCTATTGTAGAAAAAGTGCCATCAACAATTCACACTTTTCTATTTCCTGTGCACAAGGCTTATAAGAATTGAAGAGATTCGAACAAGAAGTCATGTGATCAGATGCCCTGAATCAATGATCCAGGCTGATGTATTTTGTAAGCAGCAGAAGAAGACATAGGTGTGGTTTTAAGTAATTTTAGGAGCTGCTCCATTTGATCCTTTGTGAATTGAGACTGTCATGGTTGGATTTGAGTGTCTTGAGTCGTTTCAACTGTGGTGTGTAGGGTTCTTCAGACTTACTCTTCCAGCCGATAGGCTTGCCATGAAGCTTCCAACACTTGTCCCGAGTGTGCCAAAACCTCTTACAATCGTCACAATAAGGTTTCTTTTTTGTATCTCCCCCTTGTTCTATGCCACGGACAAGTAGGGCTGCTGTGTCCCCGACGTCAGTAGGTTGGATCCCATTCGTCAATACTTATCTTTGGCTTTCTCCATCTTACTTCTAAAAAAACTTCTCGGATGGATGGAAGAGGCTTTCGGCCAATAATTCTTCCTTTAACTTCATCGAGACTTGGGTGAACACTAGCCAGGAACATGAACACACGATCATTCTTCTCTTTCTTCTGCTGCCACGTACAATCTGCAAAACTCTTCTACACATCATCGTGGCATTGATCCAATTCTTGCCATAATGCTACCATCTCATTATAGTAAGAGGTAATATCACGGTTATCTTGTTTGGCTTGCCACACATGTGTTTTAATTTCAAAGATCTGGGAAGAATTCTCCATGTTTGAATATGTCGCTAGAGCAGAGTCCCACACACTTCCTTGGCGGTTTTCATGAACATATATGGCTTAGCAATAGACATGTCCATTGAATTGAGTAGCCATGCAGTTACTAAAGAATTCTCAGAACACCATTTACGGTATCCTGGATCAGATGAGACCGGTTTTGAAGTTTCACCGGGTCAGGAAGCCCAACTTACCTTGACCTTCAATGGCGAGTTTCACAGATTGTGACCATTCCAGACAGTTTTTCCCATTCAAACAATGAACAGTGATTTGCATCGGTGATTGAGAGTAGTCAACTACTGGTGTTGATCGATCGGTAGATGTGACGGTGGAGTTTGATTCGGACTCCGGCATATTGAACCTCGGTTATTCGTTCTAATTATTAACAGCAATTAAGTTGTTGTTAAAACAGATACCTTTGTAGCTCTGATACCATGTAATTTCATAGAAATTCTATTGTTATTCTCATTGAAAAGCAAAAGGGGAACTTATACAGCTTAGAGACCAAACTAGAATCCCATAATTTAAGGGATTTGATTACATACAAGGAAACTTACCAAATCATACAAATATCTACCAAATCTGTTACAAAAGAAAAAATAATCCCAAGGAAAATCAGGGATTATATTTACAGTATCAATTCCACACAATGCAATTGGTTCTTCCTTCTCCTGTAAAGGACTTTACAGTGTTGTGCTTGTATATATATAATATATATCAGTGTCACTTTGTGTCCACTGTCACTGTATTATGGTCATATGGGATTATGTTTTACATGTTCATAATTTTATGAATTTAGTTGTTTCCTGCCTTGGTGCTTACCCCTTATCCCGCCTCAAGGCTTGCGCCTCCCCTCGTGTTCCCGTACTTTTTAAATTGTACTACAAAGTCCTAAGAACTTTGAAAATAATTATTAACATATACTTATACGTCCTTGCAGCAACTGGTATTAAGTTTTTTCTTTGTAGGTTATAGATGCTTTGCTTGACGTTGAGAAGACGCCTAGGAAACCTCAGTACAAAATGGCTCCAGAGATACCACTAGTTCTTCAATCTTGTGAATTTGAAGGTCTCAAATTTATCTGCTCCTCAGGTACTTGATTAAGTTAATAGAACCCCTAGTTTAATCCTCTTCTTAATATGATCTAACAATATAATTGTTTTCCATAATAATTGTATCCATTTTGTAACTGTTGCTTATTTAGCCAAGATTGTTTCTGCCAAAATTTGCATACCCTCCTGCTCATGTTTTATTTCCCAGCGAGCACTTCTTACATGTAGTGTATTCTTTTTGTATTTGGTAACCATGAGTGTCTGGGTCAGCTTGTCCGCACCTCGACTAATCCCATGGGGCCCTAAAGATAACGGCCAGGAAAATCCCCAGTATCCCCCAGGAGACTCAAACTGCCAACCTATGAGCCTTTATTTGCCAATTGAGCTGCCTCCAGTATCTGAGATATTTTCTTCTTAGCTTTTCATCTTCCACTTCAGCTTTGGTGTTCCTTCACATTTACCACCTCATTTTTTGTTTATAGATGAATGATAAATTCCATCTTGATTGGCTCACAGTTTATGTTGTCTCACATCCTTCCCACTTTACTTGAATTTTAATATTGTTTTCTTTAACATACCTGAACTGCAGCCTAGTTATCTATTTAACTCGGTTACACTTTCGATTGTTATCTGGTAATTTGTTTTATTTATTACCAATTTTTCATCCTGTACTAATAAAGGTAACTGGAATATATGGGTCTATTTGTTTTATTCTTATTTTAATTTTGTGGGTTCCATTTCTGTGATACGAGTATAAATAGAGAAGTTACTCCAAAATTGAAAAATGAAAAGTGGAGGAAAATGTGCTAAGAAAGATATGGTGATATCTTTGTGGTATTTATGAGCCTTAACGTTATCTAAGGGGCCATTTACCAAACGCTTTCGGGCAAGAGTCACCGCCCTCACTTACCTTATCGGGTAACATTCTCGGCTATCAAAATGGATTGTTGGTCAGCATCTTTTACCTGGCAAGTGCTTACCGGGTAAGAGTCTTCTCCCTCACTTGCCAGGTAAGATTTTCAGTGTTTGCTATGCCTCTTACCGGGTAAGATTTTTGGTCCTTGCCATGCTCACCCATAAGGTAAGTGACACTTGGTAAGCTTTTGGCAAACGGCCCCAACATTTCTATTTGCATTCATCATATTACGTTTTAAGATTTTCTATACGAGGGTTTGCCTAACCTTAGTTAACAAAGATGACTAAAATAGAACTTGGCTTACCTTTTTACCAATCAGCCACCACCATGAACGCAACAACGAAAGAAACTAAATGAACATTTTTGGCTAGATTTTCAAGGATGGAGATCTCCCATGTTAATTTTCTCTACATATGCCACCTGTTTGCTCACACTATTGCACATGCTGGGGATCTTTACTGAAACAGCCGCTCTATTCTTTGGTGTAAAGGTCAGGTTTGTGTACATCTCACTCCCCCACCCTACTTTCGATTGGGATTTACTCGGTCTGTTTGGTTTGGTTTCGTTTTAGCTCCAATATAGCATCTTAAAAAGTCCATGTAAAAAAAAAAACCAACCAAACCGGTATATCCCATCCTAAGGTAGGTCTGAGGGGTAAAATGTGCATGACCTGATCTCTAACTGAAAGAGTAAAACGGTTGATTCCATGAAGAACCCGGGAATGTGAAAGTATGGTCCTATGTATATATCAATGTGATCCCATTCTTCCCAAAAACCTACCAAATTATGTTCCGACCAATCAACAATAAGGCTTCTCTAAATCAATAAGCCCATATGCCAATCTTTAAGTAGGTATATTAATCACTTTCTAGTGGGTTGCATCTCGTTTCTGTTCAGCGGAACCATTTATGTTGCCTCAAGTCTTATAAAATTGACTTACACCGAATCACTGGTACCAATTGCGTTCAGCTCACCTTGTATGTTTTATTCTGACCTTTACGAATAGATGCCAGACGAGCTTTGCAGTTGCATTTAGAGAAGGAAAGCCAAACATACAAACTTCAAGCTGCGATTTTCCATGAGGCTCTAACAAGTCTTTCAAGCACCGAAGATGGTAAGAACTTCCAATTGAATGGATTAAAACCCTTGGTCCTTCCAATTATTGCTGATAGGATTTCAAATGTGCAGATGCTGGTGCAACAAGTAACAAGATCAAAAAGAAATTTTCGTCTCATGTTCCTCTTATGTCGCGTCCTACTGAACGTAAGTCCCATCTTTAGTGAAGTAGTTGCATTCTGTAAGTTGATCGCTATTCTCATTGGCAATTTTCAGACCACGTTATCTATTTGTTTATCGTCAACGTTACATAGAAGTGGTAGTGATTCTAGTCGACAAGATTTTCTTATTTTATCATTATTGAAAGGATAATTGAACATTTAACTTATGATCCTACCTTTTATTAAGGGAAAATGCAACATACTTTGGCCTTATTTATTTTGTGTAATGTACTTTTAAAACTTTTATTTGGACCTCATATGTGATATCTCAAACATTTAGACTGAAGCATGTTACACATAAGAAGAATTAGACCAAAGAACATTGCATTTTCATGCATCTTCGTATATAAACCAGGTGTACCTAAATGTTTGATACGTCACATCTGAGATATACCAAAAGGAAAGTTTTAAAAAATATATAGGAATCGGATAAGTAAAAAAATGGGAACGGGCCAAAGTACGTTGTAGTTGCAATTTTGAGGGATGGGACTTTTTCTATTACTATAAACCAAACCAAACCATACGAGGCCAGTATATCCAACCCGGAGTTGAGGTTTTTGGTTGGGATGTACGCAGACTCCTCTACCTCAATTTGTAGGGTGGTTGTTTATGTGAAAACCCCTGGCTTGTGAAAAGTGTGAGGGACTGTTTGGTTGGTTTCCCTTTAAGTACTATATGAATAAAGTTGTCTGTGTGAATTAGTCTGTTTGTATAGACTGTGGAGGTTTTTGTTTGGGAGGGTTTTTTTCATAGATGGAAGGTGGGTGTTTTTTAATTGGGAGGGATATGTTTGGAAGAAACTTGGTTTTCTGTAACCCCAAGAAGCTTATTGAATAAGCCACTTTCTATATCATTTAGCCACTACCAAACACTTGTATATAGCTGACTGAATAAGCTGGGAGTCCTATTAAGCTCATTAAGCTGCTAATAAACAAGTCTGAGAGTGAGATATATGCAGACTTGTCCTCTACCTTAAGGAGTAGAGCGGCTGTTTCTATGAAAACCTCTGGCTTATGAAAAGGTGTTTGAGGTGGGTTGTATGCAGACCTATCCTCTAACCTAGCGGTCTTCTATTGCTATCTGCTTATGTTATTTTACTAACAATTCAACGTTTTACAGCATCTTACGACGAGCGACGTGCTAAATTAACTTCTTCAGCAGCAGCACAACACAAATCTGTTGTGGCCAAGAAGATATGAACACTAGATGAAGCTGTGGAATCTTCTCTGTTTTTTTTCCTTTTTGTGTTCCCATCCCATGTACCATTTACTATTCCTTTTGGATTTTTATTTTTGTAACTTAGTCTTGATCTAATGTAGTGTACTTGTTAAAAGTTGGTCTGTGTGTTTTTCACACACCTTTGGTACTAAAGATGCCCAAATTCCGGGTCTTCCAAGCCCGTTTTCATTGAGCAAAAAAAGAGGCACGGGCTTTTCTTGAGCCGAACCAGGATTTGGAGGTATAGTATAAAGGGCCTGATCACGTTTTTTAAGGCAGAGTTTTCAAGATTGGGCCTAGGTGCGGGACTGAACGGGTTTTGAGACCTGGCTTTGAGCTTGGGCTTTCTTGTGCATCTCTAATTGGTGCTACCGGCAAAAACAGTAGATCAAAGATGGTATTTACATAGCTTAGTAATACGTAACACTTGTGAGTTTTGGGATTTGAAACAGGTTCTAGATCGATGTCACGAGACCAATTGGCAATAGATTCTAATCGTTTGTTTCCATTTTTAGAACACGCTTTTTCTAATACGATGGAATAAATCAATCAAGTTTGTGAGAAATGTTACGATGATTCAATGATGAAGTGGAAGTTGCAATATGATATCTTGCTTCAAAGATCTCGAGTCAAGTAGAGCACTTGTATTTCCGTATAAATGTATTCACGTGCTTTACAATTGGTCTTATTTTGTATATTGAACTTCATTTTTAATCGTTGAAAATTGTCGTGTTATAATTCTCAAACCGTTTCACCTTCTAATTTTTTGAGTATTCGATGAACCTTGAGTAGCTTAATCGATTCTAGTGTATATGAATCGTATAACTTGAACATTATTTTAAATAAAGTTTTTAAAAGTAAGGAACCGTTTACCAAATATTTACCCGGGTAAACGTTATCAAGTCACATTACTTTACCGGATGGATATAATAAGGACCAAGAATCTTGCCCAGTAAGAGTGAAAGTTACATCGAAAGTCTTACCCGGTAAGTGAAGATGACGACTCTTACCACGATTAACATTTATTGGTAAATTATACAGTAATAGGTAATAAGTTGTAAACTTGATTTTTAAAAAATTATGCATTAATAATCAGTTAATAAGTTGTTTTCAAAAGTCTTACCAAATGACGTGTTCTATGATATTGCATAGATAATTGCAACGAATTGTATTTTATTTAATAGGAATTTACGGTTCATAAATAAGCCGCAATCCATTTGAACGTTGAAGGGTTGTTCGATATTGACTTAATAAGCTTAATGGTTTGTATGGCTTATTTTGTAAGTATATATACCAGATATTTGTTTGTTGTCTATTTGTCTATTTGGTATTGGCTTAATGATTTGCATAACTTTCAGTAAACCATAACACAAGTGTTTATTTATGGCTTATTCTTTAGTTTGGTAATCGTTGGCCATGCTTAATAATTCGTAGGGCTTTCGGTAAGCCATACACGTGGTTGTTTATAGTTTATCTGCAACATAACTCCTATATCAGTTTTCTCTTTCTGTCCTATTAATTTTATCTTTCTTACATATTTCACAAACGTATAAATCTAAATTTATTTGGTTGATAATTTATAGACGGGCAGCACAAATTCGTTTAATTTATAACTACATATACCTAAACAATTTAATTTGTTTCGGAGAAAACTACGTTTTTGATCCCCGTGTTTTCGTCCCTACAATTCATTTATTCCGATTTTGTCATCATGGTTTACAATTCGGTCGGATTTGGTACCTACCATTAACGTTTGTTAACGTTTATTTGTTAAGTGAGGAGCACTTTGGTCTTTTCCGTTTCCTTCTTATTTTATTTTATAAAAATTTAATACACTTTGGTGATTAGCGAGGGCCCTTTTTAGTGACGGATTAGCAAGGACCCTTTTTAGCGACGAAAATTCATCTCTGACTTTTTGTAATTTAAAAAAAAATAAAATTATGTATTTTATATATATATATATATATAAGAGAGATGAAAGTTTCGTTAGAGTATCTCCAATGCAAGGTTCTTATAAGAACCAACACTGTGCATAATTCTTATAAGAACCTTACCCTTTTTGAGTTCTTATACAAGAACCTTGATTCTTACTTTGAAATTGGTGTGAAGTGACAATCTACACGTTTTTTTTATGTATTTTAAATTAAAACTTTGATATTTATTTATAAATATATAATAATTATTGATGTTGAAAAAATACGTGGGATCCACAAAGGTTCTTATAAGAACTATCATCGTGGACTTTTCTATAAGTTCTTAATTTGATGAGTTGGAAGTAATGTGGCAACAAAAAGGTAGGAACCCAAAATTGTTTAGCAGCCCGGGAACCACCGACAACGAACCATGTGTTCCTCTTCAAAATGAATATTCATCATTAGTAACACATTAACGATGGATATAGAAGTATTATTCATCATAAATCACACATTCATGATGAGTATGTACATGTTACGGACGTGTCATTTTTTATGAATTACACATTCATGATGAACAAACGTCATATTCATGACGTATATGACATGTTTCGCGTTATGAATGAATTTCGGGCTTCTAATCAATTTTAGGTTTCTAAGGGAACCTATCCCTATATATATGTATGTATACATATACATATACATATACATATAGTTTTGGTAATTTGCTTGAAAAGTTATACAACTAAGGAGTTGTTAGTGCCATAATGGCACTTTGAGGGAGGAGGCATGCTCTACATTCGAGGATTGATTTATCGGTGGTGTTTGACTCTAATGTTAATTGGTGATGGCCAAGCCAAAGCTTTTTAACATCCGACTCTGGGTGCTTATAAAAAAGATATGAATGCAAAGATACTTTCAAACTATACTTTCATACCCAAGTGAACTTTCAAATTACATTCAAAGTTGCTTGCAAAATTACTTATTTTCAAATGCTAAGCATCCCTCCTTTATATAGCAGAAGGAGAAGGGAGGACAAAGACTCAAAAATAAAATTAATATACAATTATTTACATTGTCCAAAAGGTAAAGCATTGTTTATCCAAAAGATAGTCAAAGAGAAAATCTTCAACATGTACCATGAGATCTTTAAAACTGCAGAAGATGGATGAGCTGTCAAAAAGAAGGATTAGACATCAAAAGATCCTCTGTGCTATTATTAAAAAAAGCCCTTGGAATCGTCCTGCATCACATGTTGTAGCATCCTTCAACCAAAACACCTATTAACATGGGTTTTCCCAAAAATCAACACATACTCAAGAAGTAAACATGTTTATTACATCAATTTAACTCTAATATAGAAAAAAGATAGAAAAATAAAATAAAAAAAAACTCAATTTGTGGAATTTTGGGAACCCAACCCAAACCGTATGGACTGGTCAGGTTGATACTTTAGTACATTAAAATATTCTTCTAACCTTGAATATGTTATTTCTCTACTTATATAATCTTTTTTCATCATAAACCATTTGATACAACTTATCCATAGTTCTTACGTATATCACATTCAGTTAATTTTCACAATTTACATACATATGTTCACAGTTACTGAACATATATACAAATGATTTATAAAGAGATGTGAATAGATTGAAAATATGTGTTTATGAAAAGCGTACATTATAGTATAATTGTCTAATGTATATATATTAATGGAAATTCAACAATCATATTAAATCCAAAAAATAAAAGGATATCAGGTTCATCGGATTAGATTGAGTTCAAACAATAGTAACTCAATATCAACCAAATACCTAACGTTTGAAAATTTTATAACTCGATTAGACATCGATTACTTCAAATTGAATTATTTCACCTTGGATTGATCGGAGTCGTCGGGTTTTTGAACACCCTTTTTATAACATATAAACCCAGGGACAAACATGTAATTTACTCTTATTGTAATAAATATCAATGTGGTATTGTGGTGGGCCCTAATGAACCGGTTGAACCTTCTTCTTCCACGTTGGCATGCAGAAATTTCAGAATCGCTCCCCCAAATAAACCCCCTTGCCGCTGCTCGCTGCTCCCTCTGTCTGCCGCCTCCGCCGCCGCTCCCTCCTCCGCCGCTGCTACCTCCTCCGCCGTCTGTAACTCCTCCTCCGTTGGATGCCGTGCCGTTCCCTAAAATCGACCCCTCTTCCTCGCCGCCTTCTTCCTCGACAGGTAGACTTTCCCTTCTGCTCATCATTGGGTATCATGTACATGGCTTTGTAGTCCTTTCTTTGCAATTTTTTTCCATTTTTTGTGCGATTTATTCCTTGCATTGATTGCAACTTCAGAAATCATTCAAATGTTTGTTTAGGTACATACATTTAATTTGATGGGTTCTTAACTGGAGCACGATAGGTAGAAACATCATATACTTTTTCCAAGTTTTTAGATACTAAAGATAAGCTTTAGGTGGTTCA
Organism: Cynara cardunculus var. scolymus; assembly: GCF_001531365.2. Classification (NCBI taxonomy): domain Eukaryota; kingdom Viridiplantae; phylum Streptophyta; class Magnoliopsida; order Asterales; family Asteraceae; genus Cynara; species Cynara cardunculus. The sequence continues at coordinate 10,458,061 of NC_037531.1, forward strand.
ATTCCTGTTTGGGTCTCTGTTTTGGTTATTACAAGACAACTATTTAGTTCCAACTAGAAATAAAATCTACAATTAAGAATTCAGGTTCTGTTTCAAATCAACTCGTCTGTTTAAGTTATGATGCATATATAATCAATCATTGATTTGATGTTCTTGAGCCATCATGTAGCCCTGGAGGCCCTAGCGCACAAATATTACACAGTTCATCAAGTGCAGTCTGAATTCTTTCTTCACTCTCATGCAATCTGCCTTACATATTTCGACTTCAAAGTCTGCTTTCAATTTGGGCTCGCAATGGGAACGGCGAAACAAAGTTCAAACCTTTCTACCATTTAAGCAAAACCTCTGTATTAGAAGAATCTCGGAACTGCCAAATTCGTTGACGACTTCAATCCACTTCGAATTTGAAGAGGAGAAATTGAGAAAAGAACTTGAACCCACATCACCTACGCTACTTCCGGTTGTTATTCGACAGTCTGATGGTGTTTCTCAATACTTTTGGGATGGTAATGCTATAAAATTGGTTTCTGTTGACGGGAAGCCAATTTATTATGATAATTTTGATGATTTAAGAGATGGGTGTCGAAGGCTGTTCAGAAGTTGCAGTTTGGGTGTCAGAAATTTCTTGCTTCCCAGAGAAATTAATGAAAATTATTTGGAATATGTGAAATGGAAGTTCTTGCACAGAGTCTTCAGTTCTGCTCTTCAAGTTCTTGCTACACAGGTATAATACTCTCCAGTTATATGGAAGAGAATGTTTCTTTGCAAATTTAGGAACTTGATGCCGAAATCTATATGTTTTGAATGGATTCTTATGAGCCTTTTATGTATTTATGAATAAAAATGCCATAGTTGTGGATGCATATGCATATGATGTAGGATGGAAGCACACTAGATACATTGTAACAAATCATAGATAAACACATGCTATAGAGAGGACAATAAGCATTTTCGAATAATTTTGTAGGCATAGTGCTGCTAGTTTTGGCCAGTTTGGCCAAATGTTAAAGATTAAAAAATGTGCCTAAAATATTGAAATTGTTAATCCAAGATAGCGCGTGATTGATGGAAATCCTTGATTTCACACGATTTATATTGAAAACCAATTAAAAGAATTTGAACTGTTTAGCTTGTCGAGACTTTCCATGAGCTGGTCGTGGCTTTGTATGTGCTCCTGAATCAAAAGTTACACACTTTTGAAGTTGGCAAAATTTCCAACGCATTTGTTATGTTTCCTGTTCCATAAATATCTCGGCCTGCCATTCAATATGTTTCGCCATGTGCTTATATGCTTTTGGATAGATCTTTATGACACAGTTTCCATCTTTGTTCAATCTTGTTTTTAGGCAGATTGTTTTTGTAGATATGACAACGAATTTGTTTATGTGTGTGTATATATATATATATATTATAGTATATAATATACTCATGCACACTTCTGACCTTTGGTGAGGTTTGAACCCTTGACCTCCCAGGAGGATAGGATTTACCGGCAGTGGTGGACTTGCATTGTTGGGTATGGGGGGAAGGCCACACTCAAAGTTCAAATTTTCAAGTAATTTTAGTAAAAGAATTACGCTTATGTCCTTAGTTCCCCCTAGTCACTTACGATGGTTCCCCCGATTCCCCAATCCGTTTTGACGAAACCCCCCACTTTCTTGCTTGACAGTTGTTCCCCTGCACATTGATTGTTTTGTTACGGCTAGTACTTGCAATCATGCTATAATGATAACATTGGTTGATGGTTTTATTAAATATATCTCATTTTCTTGTTCTTTTAGTTTAAAGATAAACCAATTCACCTAATTTTAATTTTTATATATGCTCAAACCAATTCGTCTGGAAGGAAAGCATATATAGTAAATAATAGTATAATTTACTATCTATGCTGTTACAATGGTCAAATTCTGAAATAGCGGGCAGTTTCCAGATTTGATATAGCGGTTATCGCGATGGTATAGCGGTCCATAAATAGTAGTTCATGTAATAATTACAATATACATAAATGTATGAATGTATACATAACGTGATATGTATTTTGAAGACGAATAGAAGAGATGAGCAATCTATGTTGGAAGATAATGTTGTTGTGAAGAGAAGATGCAAAATAGTAGACTGGAATAGAAGAGACGAGAGAGGAACCTAGATACCGCTGGGGCAATGACTCTTTTGGTGGATCTATTTTGAGCATCTCCAGCAAATTCTCTATATTGTTCTCTAAAATAGAGAAAATTCCAAGTTTAGAGAATTCTCTAAAACTTAATGTGTGAAGAGAGAAATTAATTTTTTATTCATTTTTACCAATGAGGTTGAATTATTATTATTTTATATAAATTCTTTTTAAAAGTGTATTAGGATGATAAATTTATAGAATATTTTAATAATATATTAAATATTGAAATCTCTAAAAGAGAGAATCTGTTGGAGTTAAATGTAATTCTTTTTGGAGATTTTGACTGTTGGTTCTGTATTTGAGAAATTATAAAGAATCTGTTGGAGATGCTCTTTTATTGCTGTAATGAATGTGCTTTTCTTTGCTTTTAATTTTTAACTCTGTGTATTATTCGATCAGTTTTGCTGGTTGGCATGGAATTGACAATTATGTCCTTTCATGGGGATTTTAGGCAATGTTCAGGGCAATTGGAATTGGATATGCTCGCTCACTTCCATCCGCAGCAGCTCTGAGTTGGGTTTTGAAGGACGGACTTGGACGGTTAAGTAGGTGCATCTACACAGCTAGCCTGGCGTCTGCTTTTGATACAAACCTGAAGGTATTTGCTGATCCATAACCATCAATCAAGATTTTGTTTGGTATATGTTTGACTTGAAAGGTGATATTAATTGTATTAAATCAACGTTCTTTTACCTTGATTGAAGAGAGTTAGGTTCTCGACATCTGTTGTTTTCAGTTTGAGCATTGGACTTGAGTTGATGACTCCTGCTTTCCCGCAATACTTTTTGTTTCTTGCATCAATTGCCAACATCGCTAAACAGATCAGCCTTGCTTGTTACCTAGCAACTGGTGTAAGTTTAAATCTTCCGACTTTCTGAATGTATATTTATATAGTTTCATTCCTAAGCATATGATTATAAATAAGATCCATCCCTGTAATGTAATTATGCATAGAGAGTAGATTCTTTTCTAATCCATGTTTGATGGAACTGCTTATTTTCTTGAACTTAAACAGATAAGAATATGCCCCAACAAGGATAAACACGCTACTTTATGGGAAAAATAATATAACTAGAACACTCTTCTAGGCATACAAAGGGTCCTTTTATATAGGACGTTGCCATGTCGGGTACAACCAAAAACTCAAAATTATGCCTAAAATGCTGAAGTTATTTACCTAAGAAATTGTTGATTAAAGGAAATCCTCTATTTCATGCAATTTGCATTAGAAAATCGAAGTACATGAAAATGCAAAAATCTCTAAATTTAGGGGAAATCGATATTGCAGCCTCATACGATGAAATTTGGGCCCGGTAGCTATGCCTAGGCGTGCGGCCCGTCAAGACCTAGTCGTGGGCTGGTAGTAGGTTCCTTAACTCCTCCCTAATTGAAAGTTATGCGCTGTTTAAAGTTTTCGTTGGCTGGTTGTAGAACCCTATTAGATCACTGTCCAAAAGTGCCCTTGAGGAGAGAAGGAAGGTTCAAACATATATTTTGAAGAAATGGTCTAAGTCTAACTGGTATGGGACGCTGACACGCCCCCTCCAATGGCGCTAGATGAGCACATATTGTCCCAGAGTGGGGGACTAGACGCTAGACGGGCACAAATTATCCCAAAGTGTCGAGTCCCTACATGGCCTTGATACCTGTGAGAATATGTGGAACCTCATTAGTTTACTCTCCAAAAGAGCCCTTGAGGAGAGAAGGGGACTTCAATACATATTTAGGAGAAATGGTCCAACTCTAGCCGACGTGGGACTCAAACATTCCTACTATTCTATGATTGTCTCAGTCAACTATTCAATTTTTTTGCATTTAGCATGTATTTCGTACTCCCATGGAATTTTATTTTATCTTGCTTTCTGACTGGCAGACTGCTGTGCATCGAAGTTTTGCAGTAGCAGATAACCTCGGTGAAGTTTCTGCCAAGGCACAGGTTGGTTCATGTTTCACTCGGGTTTTTCCTCTTTCTTACGGTTTATATAATCTTCTACGCGATCAATATTTTTCTTGTTTTAGATTCAAACAGTCTGCTTCGACAACCTTGGTCTTATGCTGGCTGCAACCTTAAATATTATGTTAAAGAACAACCAAAGGTTCGTCTTTTCTAATGAAGGATTTATAAGATTTTGATTTGATCACATTTTCACATCACCTAACTCTGATTATGCAAAAGATTGCAAGCAGGTTTACCCTTTGTCATATACCCAATTTTCACAGCCATCGATCTGTATGGTATATATCAGAGTCTGAAACACGTGCATTTGCAAACGTTAACAAAGGTTAGACTAAATTTCTGCTACTAACTTCTACAGCCTAGAGATGGGCATGACAGTCCTACGAAATCTGGTCTAGTCTGGTCTGGTCCAACCTACCCGCTCTTTTGTTCATCTCTCACTACACACAAATTGGCTTTATAGGAAGCCACATATGTCTAAATGTCCTAATAGACTGTATTACAGGACTTAAGTTTATAGGACCAAACAATTATGGATCCTATGTAAAAGTATCACAATTAGTTGATAAGATACTTTTTGGCGCCCTCACAAGTTTTTCTGGACACTTTGAAATAAAACATCCTATTAGGTGTCTTACAAAAACAACTGTTTTGAAAATCTTGTTTGGACGCTCAAAGGTGTCATATCAACTTATTGTAACACTTTTACATCTGACGCATAATTGTTTTCTACCATAAAGCAGTCTGTTAGGACATCTAGACATATTTGACGTCCTATAAAATAGATTTTGTTGTAGTGTCTACTACATGCCATGTCAATTACCTCACTTTTTCTGAGTTTAATGTTTAGGATAGGCTAGAGATGATTATAGACACATGGATTCAGCTGGGATATGTTCCTTCACCCGCAGAAGTAAGTAAAAGGGAAGGAATCAATTTCTTTTCAAGGAAAGGTTAGATGATGGTTTTTCTACGTTTAAAACTATAACGTTTAGCTGATTTAGGATTTAAGTGGTTCGATTATTTCAGGTAAACAAAAATGGCTCATAAGGATTGGTTGCTTGAATCCCAAAGGCCAAATACCAAAGCTATCAATGATGGCGATGCAATCTTTAAGTAAAGACGATTTTTACTTTGTATGCACGGAAATCGGCTTCCATGGCTTTCAAAGACATGAAGTACGTAAAAATTCTTTTTCGCCCTTTTGGTTTATTACAACATCAAGATCTTATTATGATTACCAATTCGCAGGGTATTCTTCTTTGTTTACGTGAAGGAGCAAGTACTGCAGATATCATCACGGGTCTCTTACAGGTTCGAATTTTTCTTTAAATTTCCCATCGTTTCTAATTATTGCCAGATAGAACTAGGGTCGTTAACCTGCCGAGTCAAGTCGTGTAGCAGGATGTTCAAGCTCGACTCGTGCTCAAATAACTTTATCCGTATTGTACTCAAGCTCGGTTTTTTAATGTTTGAGCTCGAGCTCAATTCTCGATTAACAAATCTGAGTTATAAGTCATACCTAAAATTCAAGCTTTTTAAGGTCGTTTATGGGCTCAAACTCGAGATCGATTAACTCATTTATCGGCTCGATCTCGATAAGTGAACACTCGAATGGCTCGACATATGTAAAAGTGTTACAACAGGATCTATTTGGGTATCATAACAAGTTTTTAAAGTTAGTTTTGAAATAACGTGTCTTGTTAGCTTTTTTGTAGGAAAGTTTTGAGAATGTCTAACTCTTGTTTTTACACTTTTTCAAATAATGTAATATAAAAAGATTAATAGGACGTTTTATTTCAATAATGTCGTAAAAAATTGTTAGTGCGTCCAAACGCGTCCTATCAACTTATTGCAAAAATTTATGTAGGACGCACAATTGTTTTGTCCTATAAAGCAGTCTATGAGGACATCTAGACATATTTGGTGTCCTATAAAGCCAATCTTCTTGTAGTGGCTCAACTCAAATTGAAACATTTGATTAAGCTTTCGAATGAGCTGAGTTGAGCATTGGTATATGGAGCTCGACTCATTAAATTAAACGAGCTATGTTTTGTGTTTGAGATCTACTCATGCCCGAGTAGCTGGTTAAAAGATTGAATTGTCAACACCCCTAGATAGAACAATGCTTTTAGACAACTGTCTGAACGATGTACGTTATTCATCAATTTTGCATCAACGATCTCAAGTTTGATTTATCTGTTATATGGTGAAGGCGTGCTACATCCGTGAGCGGTTGCCATACGGGATGAAGAAACGAATGGAGATTTTAGAAGGTTGTGACGATTCACATTTGGGTATCATCAATTGGTTTAAACTGGCAGATGAATGCAAACAATATGCAAAAGGAGATGTGAAGTTGCTAAAAGAGAAGATGGTTGAATTAGGTTGGACTTGTAAGAATATTTTGTTGAGCACCGATGAACAAACGCGATTTAGTTTCGTAGATGATTAAGATCACACTTCCACCCGAGTCGCGAAAACGGTCTTTTTGTGAAATATAACGATGAAAGTGAAGACTTCAGAGCATCAAGAATGAGAGGTTGTGGAGGTTCTTATAAGTCACTACCAATGGTACGATGTTTTATAGGTCACAAAATATTTTGAGTTAGTCTATACAAAGTTTTTTTCATTTCTTGATTATTGTATCAAATGTTATTTTATTAGTTTCTTTATATTCTTTTTGACATATATATCCATATTAAATTTAGCAAAAAGTGGGTTTTTTTTAAGCACGTAATATTTATATACGACAAATGAAGTAGTAGGTTTGTTGCAAGTCACTGCTATTTAAGTTGAAAGTTGTATGGAGGTTTTGTGGTTGTTGAGTTGGCAATTGCGTGACAGGAAACTAAGTGGACGTTTGGATCACGGAATTTGATGGAATTGGAATGATAAATTTTTTTGACCAAATTCTAATTCTTTTGTTTGGTTCGTTTATTGAAATGGATGGAATTCTTCAAATTTCATTGAATTTCACGTGTTAATGAATTCATCATTCCTTGACATAATGGAAGGAATTGAATTCTATCACCACCCACCACGATCATAATACTATTATTCGTCATGCCTCTCCCCTACCCTCCCACCACCACCACACCACTACTGTCGCTGCACCCACCCCACCTACCCTAACCACCATGCCACTACTGTCGTCATCACCACCCACCCCTAGTCATTCACTACACATCCCTACTGCAATCATGCTACCACCATTATCATCACACCTCTAACCTAACCACTCCCACCGCCTCGCCCCACCCTGTCTGCCCCCAACACCTATGGAGCAGGATGGTGGGCCGGGTTGGGGTGGGTTGGGGCGGGGTGATAATTGTGATAAAGACAGTAGTGACATGGTGATTGGTAGGGTGTGGATGGGGCGATGGGTGCAATAGTCAAAACAAAAACAATTGTTCCAATTAGGGGTGCACGCGGGTCGTGTTGGGCGGTTTATAACATTTTTACAACTCAACCCAATTATGGCGGTTTGGAAAAATCTCAACCCAACCCAACACATTCAAAAGTATAACCCAACCCAACCCTTGCGGGTTGAGGCGGGTTAGTAGTTACATAAATTTGACGAATGGAATAATTCATAAAACTTAAGTTTATAGACCATATTAAAAAGCATCATATCTAAAAATGTTACAATAGGTTTACATGACTTTTTTGGACGTTTCAACAAGTGTTTTAGAATGTTATTTAAAGAAAATGTCGTATTAGTTATTTTATATAAATATTTTGAGAAGTGTCCCTAAAACTCATCTATTTATAGGACACCTATGTTCATATACATTTTTCAAGTCGTATCGTATAAAATAATCAATATGATACTTTATTTTAAAAGCGTCATAGAATTTGTTAGGACGTCCAAAATCATCCTATAAGTATATTGTAACTCTTTTAGATAAAACATTTTTCTTGTTTCGTCCTATAAAGAACCATATTAGGACGCTTAGACATTTTAGGCATCCTACAGGATCTAATGTTGTTGTAGCGAAATGATATAACTAAACATTTTATTTCCACTAAAGTACAACATCAAATGACGGGGTATTTAGATTGATAGATTCATCAACAAAATAACTTTAGTATCATTCATATTCTCCGACATATCAATTTGTTGTTGCTGCAAAAAAGATTTCAATACTTTTCTCTTATTAATTAGATTATTTGTCATTATTCTTTGATCATGAATCTCTTTTGGTAACCTATACGTTTAGCTAAAATGAAATACAAACATAATATCAATAAAGATTATACATTATTAATATATATATATATATACACACACACACACATAGACTTGGGATCATGTGAGACCAACCTGTTTTCGTGAGATCCGTGAGACCATTTTTTTACACTTGAAGCTTCACAGTAAAATGCTGTGAAGGTAACCTTCACAGTGTTTTTGCTGTGAAGGTTCAGATTTTTTTACCTTCACAGTGTTTTCGCTGTGAAGTTTCAAGTGTAAAAAGTTGGTCTCACGGGTCTCACGAAAACAGACTGGTTTCACGTGAACCCAACCCTATATACATAATAAACATATATATAAATATATGAATACAATTTTATAAAAATTATATATTAACGGCGGTTTGACGGGTTGGGCGGGTTGAGCTAGGCCCAGCCCAATTTCAACCCTCCTAATTGGCGGGTTAACTGTTTGGCGGGTGGGCGGTTAGACGGGTTGTGTTTAATTGGGTTGTTAGTGGGTTGGGTTGGATGAGTTTTGCGGGTTGACGGTTTTTTGTGCACCCCTAGTTCCAATTATTTTGAGAGATTTCATTCTAATTCCTATCAACCAAACGTGTGGTCAAATTCCAGCAAATTCATTTCAATTCCTTCAAAGTCAAATTTCTTTGATGGATTCTAATTCAATCAAATTCCATTTTGTGAACCAAACACCCCCTAAAGGCTCTTTGGTTCGCAAAATTTAAAGGAATTTGGTGGAATTGGAATGACAAATTTCTTTGACCAAATTCCAGTTCATTTTTTTGGTTCATTTTTTGAAATGGATGGAATCCTTCAAATTTCATTGAATTCCAGAAATTAACGAGTTAATCATTCCTTAGCATAATAGAAGGCATTGAATTCCATCACCATCCACCACGACCATGCTACTATTGTTCGTCATGCCCTACCTGTAACACCTCAAGATCACATTTGCATATAAACACATATTTTCATATATCAATAAATATAATTTATACATCTGGTCTCAATATCTAAAAAAACTACATTACAAAGTAACTACCAAATTTTTCCGCAAAATCCCTACACAAAACTTGTACACATAACAAGTATTCAAATTCAAAAGATAACACATCATTCCATAATTCCATGTAAACAAATATAAACTCTTCATAATTTTCTCTTCCCCTTATCATCTGGTTGTGCCCAACCTGTAACACACATTTTTCAAACACCAAAATGAGAGTTAGACCTTGAGGTCTAGTGAGAAATCATTTTGTTTGCTATTACAGGGTGAATAATTATCAAGTCACATTTATAAACTCATATTTGTATAACAAATAAACAACATTTTAGTAAAGCAAACCTCTATTGTCGCATAAAAAAGGATGATACATTATTCAATTATCGCATCAAATAACCTAATAACTCATTTATCACATTATGATAAAAGTCATCGCATCATATAGATGAAAACATAAATTCCTCGCATCACATGGGAGACAACCCCATCTCATCGCATCATATAGGTGCGATAAATCCAACTTGTCACATCAATAGGATGTGAAAAGTTCATCTTGTCGCATCACAAGAATGCAACAAACATACTCCTCGCATCACAAGGATGTGATAACAACTATTCATTGCATCAATAGAATGCGATAACTTAAGTCATCACATCACACAGATGCGACAACTCAGTGTCATTGCATCATAAGGATGCGACAACAGTTAACAATTTGATCAAAAACCCAGATTTTACATTATGTTGATTATGTCACCTTTATCCTGATATACACTTCTCCTTGACATGTCATCCTTATAACCAAAATACATATCTCCTTGATATGTCACCCTTATAACCAAAATACATCTCTCCTTGATATGTCACTCTTATTCCAATCACTTGATATAATCATATCAAAACACCAACTCATGTTAAAAATTAGCATAAACTCAGTTCCAGAAACTTCCACGTAACGAACCATATAATTCTAATTTTAATACCATAAAAGGAAAGTTTGTAAAATAAACCCGTCGTATGATCACAAAAGATGAAGATATGAAGATGAACATCAACAAATTCAATTAAGAATCACATAATCCTTCTTCTATTTCTTCCCTTCTCGGTTTTGTGATCCCCGGCCCCGGTTTGTAGTAACACCCCCCGGTCCCTGACGGGTACGGGGATTATCATCCCGTCCCTAGTCAAATCTCTAGATATCCCCGGTCAAAACCCGGTAAAACCCCGCTCAATTTCCGGTCAAACCCCATAAATAGTATCCTTTAGTTTGATTCTACCGGGGATCCCCGGCCCCGACCCCGACCCCGGTTTGAGTAACATCTCCCATCCTCGGCCCCGTCCCCGGTTTGAGTCTACCGGGGATCCCCGGCCCCGACCCTGGGACCCGTTTTAGCGGGGAATCCCCGTCCCCGTTTGGGTCGGGTGAACCGGGTTCCCCAGCGGGTCGGGGTAAATCACCATCCCTACATGCTACTACCTTTATTGTCACACCTCTAACCTAACCCTCACTACCACACCATTATTGTCGCCGTCACAACTGCCACTCACCCCCACCCCACCTTACCCCAACCGACCCTACCCCAATCCACCACTGACCACCATGCCACTATGGTCGTCATCATACCCACCCATTCCTAGCCACCTCACCACCATTCCACCATTTTCGTCGTCACAGCTACCACCTTGTCACCCATCCTAACCGCCTCGCCCCATCGCTCACCCCGCCCCTAACCTATATCGCCACCCCATACCATCTTGTCGTCTTCACAATCGCCACTCACCTGCACCCCACCATACCTCGACTCACCATAACACTATTGTTGTCGTCATACCCACCCACTTCCAGACCCCAACCACCCGACCACTATCACACCACTATCATCGTCATAGCTACCACTCTGCCACCTACCCCGCCCCATCTTACCCTACTCCAACCCACCACTAACCACCATTCTATCACTATAATCGTCACAGCTACCACTCACTACCCCACTCTGGCCCCACCCCCACCACCCCCACACCGCCTGTCCCCAACCTATAGAGTAGGGGCCAGGCAGGAGTGGTGGGGGCAGGGTTTGGGTAGGGATGGGGCGGGGTGATAGCTGTGACGACGATAGTAGTGACATGGTGGTTGGTAGGGTGTGGACGAGATGATGGGTGAGATAGTTCAAATAAAGACGATTGTTCCAATTATTTTGAGAGATTTCATTCCAATTTCTACCAACCAAACGCGTGGTCAAATTTCATTACAATTATTTCAAAGTAAAATTCCTTTGATGGATTGCAATTCCATCAAATTCCATTATCTGAACTAAACACCCCCTAAATTTTTTTTTTTTTTGAAATAGACAAAAAAACTAAGGGGCTGTTTGGATCATAGGAATTGAAAGGAATTGAAATGAATTGGAATATTCAATCCTTTGACCAAATTCCAAATGGAGTGTTTGGTTCAATGGAATAAGATCATGGAATCCTTTCAATTCCGGTCAATTCCTTCATGCACAGATTTCACCATTCCACGACAACATGCTAGGATTTCAATTCCTTTCCTACAGATTCATCCTCTAATCCTCTAATCCAAATTCATTGAACGCCTCTACCATCTCATCGACTGCATTTCTGGTTCGATCTCCAGGTACACGCTCTCTCTCTCTCTCTCTCTCTCTCTCGTAAACAAAATTCGATCGCCAATCTTGTTCGATCTTCAATCGATCTCTGATTCGATCTTCAATCACTCTCTGGTTCGATCCCAAATTGAATGGAATTAGGGCACCGATCAGTGACGGACGTAGAAAAATATATTGTAGGGGGCACATTATAAAATAAAATAATAATTAACTTCAATTTCATACAAAAATGATAAAAAGTTACCTCTTACAACTGTGCCCTACGACTTTTCATCTTTTGAAATTGCGTAATTACATCATCATTTGAAACTGCGAGAAGTGCTTCTTTTTCTATAGTACATATCATTGCAGTATTCAAAAATTCATCACCGATTTTGTTGCGCAAATCTGACTTCACAATCTTCATAGCAGAAAAACATCTTTCGACTGTTGCAGTAGCAACTGGCAAAACCAAGGCCAACTTCAATAACCGATAGACTAGAGGATAAGTTTGATGCTTTTTTGTTTCCACTAGCAGTCTAGCGAGCTCG
>NC_037531.1:10473890-10475404 GCF_001531365.2 Cynara cardunculus var. scolymus
ATTATTTATTAATTTTATTTAACTGTGATTACTTTAATTATATTAATAAATAAAACTGATTAAATAGAAAACATTTATATAGTTCTATAAAATTAAACTGGTTAAATACGAATAATCTTAAAAAAAAAAAAGGTCTTGCAGTTACAATCTATGACGAAAAACTTCATCAAAAGCCTCCAACGCAAAAAAAGTGACCACTGTATTAACGAAACCACTCAACGTTTTTTTCTTTCACTTTTGAAAAACCTCCCAACGGGAAAACTGGATGTAAATGCTTTCCATATTTTTCAGAATTAACTCAATCTTACATCTCACATTATTAAGATAAATAATCATTCTAGGTATTCTCTGTCTTAGCTCATCAGAAGGATTTCATCTCATAATTATCCATGACTGTTTATATCTGTAGCATGACCACTTGATGAAATGTGGAGGGAAGTGGGGTAAACAGCCGATACTATCGGAAGAATTCCTCTTTAGATAATAGGTATTGTAGCTGGTATTCTTGTGATCGATTTAGTAGGCATTTTCTTTTATGGTTCATATTCCAGATCGGGTTCATCCATGTAGTAATCAGATGAATTGTGTTAGCGTGATTCCTTTTGTAAAAAACCCACTTTCTAAAGAGTGATATCACGAAAACATATCTTAAATATAGAGCAATTTGTATAACGACTTCCATAAACGTGATTGGTTGGAAGTGCCTGTATGGGTGTTCAGAGTCTGGTATGCATGATTTGACCTAGGAGTGTTTGATATGGTTTAGAGCTAAACTATAAACCGATTCGTATATACTGTTTGAAGATTTTTTTCAAACCGTAAACTGCATTCTGTATGTCTCAAATCGCACCGCATTTGTGCAATTTATATGGTTTGTACCTAACGTACTTCAATCCAATAATTATTTGACATTATATAATAAAAAGTTCTAATACATATAAAATACCAAACTAAAGAGTTCGATAATTAATTCAAATACATCTGAAAAGAAATTTGACCACGGTGTTTAACAAAAAATTCATTAAAGTAAAGCAAATAAGGTTTCGTAACGTAAAACTTAAAAAGAAAACTAAAAGTTCTGTAAATATTCAATATCGGATTAACTATTTTCATCTGTAACATTAGTAATTTATTTATTTCTTTATTTTTGTATAATAATTAATAAATATGTTTATTTATTATTAAAATATGTTTTTAGTGTATGGTTGGAGTTGATTTTTTATATATTTAATGGACCCATCATTTTTAGTGTTTTTTAGTGGTTGAGTTGGAAATTGTTTTAAAGGTAAAGTAAGACATTGTTTGGCTAAAATAAGCTAGCTTATTTTCTGATTACATGTTTTGATGCATATAAGATAACTTATAAGCTAGTTTATTAAAATGCTACTTGAAATATTTTTTTGGTAGCTTATTGTTGTTTTTTCCAATTATAACCGTCATTAATATTAATTACTATTTGTTACTATTAATTATAAATAAATATTAATAAAATTTAAATATTACTAATATTAATT
>NC_037531.1:10475874-10515501 GCF_001531365.2 Cynara cardunculus var. scolymus
TATTATTTGTATTAATTAATATATATATATATATATATATATTATTAAATATTTATTTTAATTATATTTTGAAATATTATAATTCATTAATTTTTCAAGATGCCTTTTTTGTTTATTTTAAATTCTTATCAGCTAGTTTTACCAAACATGATTTATTCATCATCTAACTTATCAGCTACCAACTAACTTATAAGCTAACACATAACTTATCAGTCATCAATTAGCTTTTCAGCTAACAGCTAGTTTACCACACTTAGCTTAAATGCACCTTTACTTACTAATTTCCTTCTCATATACATCAATATCAAAACTTGCTTTTTATACTTCAGCTTTTGATTTGATCTAAATCAACATCTTTTTTCTGTCTCTATCTGTATATATTATTGTTCTTATTTAAAAAAATATAAAATAAAAGAAAAGGCTAAAATACTCATCACTTAATCGGAGGAGAAAGATTTCTCATTCCTTATCCGGAAACATATGTAGCCATGAAAGGAGAAGATTGGAATGCCAATAGACGTCTATTATTGAATTCACCCGACCCGACAGTATCCGTTTGAGGAACGTCCGGTGCCTGAATAAGTCGCCAATCTTTAAAACGGACTATGTAATACTATGTAATGTACTTTATCTGTTGAATTATGGACAGTCATTTTACTAAAGGTTTATAATCTATGCTTGTTTGGAATTTAACTGCCATTAGGACCAAATCCAAGGGAAAATATAAACCATAAAAATGGCAAATTTGTAATTAAAAAAACTACATGGACTAAAACCATAAATTCTAAGAACTACAGGGACCAAAAATGTAATTTACTCAAAGAAAAATCATATCCGATTCGTTTACCCTGAACCATACCACAACCCGACCCGTTTCTTCCATTTTTGTTAAGCTTCCTTCCCTCTCTGTTTCTCTCTATGCATCGAAATGGAGGCAGCAATGGGATTGATGAGAAGAATCCCTCCAAAACACACAGAGACAGCTCTCTCCGCCCTCATCAGCCTCTTGCCCACCTACTCCTCCGATCTCCTCTCTCAAGTCGATCAGCCTCTTCAGGTTTTCTAAACCCTAATTTACTTTTATCTGCATTTTTCACCTTTGAATTCCTCTCACGAATGCCACTGCATGCATCAATGTGTGTGAATCTATTTTCTTAATGTTAAAATTCAGCAATGTGTGTATCTCTTCTCTTCATGTTAAAAATTCATGAATGTATCGTTCGACAGAGCTGTATTTGTGTCAAATGTTGCATTTAAGTTTCATGCATATCGGATTTGTTGCACGTTTTGATTGTGCGCTCTAAATGAAAGATATAAGATGCAAATGCAATCACGCATCAAACAGAAGTATTGTTATGAGATTTACGATGCATGAACTTATTCAAACATAGGAAAGTTGATTAACTGATGGATAAAAGTAGCATGTGATTGATGAGGCAATTTCACGAATATGCCATATGCATTTAGAATTAAGTTTTCAAGTTAATCTGATGAGGTATTTTCCATCCATCTCTTTCTGTTGTCGTCACTGAAGTTCCAGTACTTGGTTCACCTTTTTGTTTGCCTGTTGAGGAGGCTAATCATTTTCAAGCTAATGAGTCATATGTATAAATAGTGATGCTGCTGTGTGTTTGATTTCTTATCTTCTTGTCAATTTTGTGTCTGCAAAATTTAATAAGATTTTGACAGGTCTTATGTGATGTGGACAATGGGAGAGAATTCCTCTTGTGTGACTACAATAGAGATGCTGACTCTTATAGGTAATAACAAATATCATCATATCACATCACTTGCCTTGACAAGTAACCAAAACAAAATGTACTCGTTATATCACGCTCGGAGTAGGACTGGGGGTATCTACTCCCATGGGGTAGATAGGTTATTAATGTGAAGACCCCTGAATAACATACCTTGAACTTCATAAGGATCATGACTTTTTTCCAATTTAGTAATCTGATCTGTTAGGCCCATTGAGAAGAATTATCATTTTATGCATGATCTGCTTCTAGAAATTTCTCTTCCTCCTTGATATTGTCATGTTGGTGACTTTCAGTTCTCTGATATTGTGATTTGATTGTAGATCCCCTTGGTCAAATAAATACCACCCTCCGTTAGAAGGCGGGAATTATCCATCTCTTGAATTGAGGACACTTGAAATTGAAGCAAATGACGTCTTCACAGTATATCGTGACCAGTGAGGTCCTTTACTTACCTCGTATTTCAAATTATTGTATCTTTGTTGATGTTATGATTCGTCATGTATCATTTGCCCACGTAAGTTATTCCAGTTTATTTTAAAGAATTTTCTTTTATCCGAATCTGGCTGTTCTAAGATTTTGCTTGTTCATGGAGCAAATTGTTTGGACCTGCAATGAGAAAAACAATCTGTATACCTACTCTTTCTGTCAATACATATGGCTTAGTAAGGAATATGCATCTTGATTAATCTTGTATTGTGTTAGGTATTATGAAGGTGGTGCTTCATCAGTCTACTTGTGGGAGGACGATGACAGTGAAGGCTTTGTGGCTTGCTTCTTGATTAAAAAAGGTTAGTGCTCACCTGCCATAATTGACTATCCTTTCAGTGCGTTTGTAACTGAAATTAAGTTGCAAATATTTTAACTGTGAAGATGGATCCAAGTATGCACATGGGAGAAGAGGTTACTTGAACGAGGGAGGTTGGGATGCTATACATGTTATCCAGGTAGTTTTCATCTGTCAAGATCTTCTGGGTAAAGCTTAAACTAACTGAATTTTCCATGCATTCTTCCATGACACTGGAATTGTCTCATATTCAGGTGGGGCCAGACGTGGAAGGAATGGCCGACTACTGTCTAACAAGTACTGTAATGCTGTCAATGACTACAGATCATGAGACATCTGGCACATTTAATTTGTCGGGATCTATTCGGAGACAGGTAATTATTTTATTAGCTGGTCTGGGTTGCAAGTTGAAAGTTTTGGCTTACATGAATTGTGTTTGCAAAAATCATCTGATTAACTTATCAAGAAAAGCGAAAGATCCATAAGTAGGAAAGATTTTAACTTGAAACAAAGTACAATCTGATGATGTATTGTTATAGTTGACGATATCTGCATGTGAAAGTCTTTGTTATAAACTTAACTTGTATATGATGCACCCACCCGAGAATGAGATGGGGTTTTGTGATGGATAGATGAAAGCGGAACTATCAGTTGCAGATGGCCATCTATGCAACATGGGAAAGATGATAGAAGAACTGGAAGGAAAGTTGCGATATTCACTTGATCAGGTAGGTGCTATTCTCCCTTAATACATTGATTTTGAGATTATAAAGGTGTTTTGTTGTTAATTGGTTGCATTTGCAGGTATACTTTGGGAAAACGAAGGAGATGATCTGGACATTGCGTCCTCCTACCGATCTTCCCTCCAGGAGACTTCCTTAATTCCTGCAGATTTTGGTGCTTCTCTCTTTCTATTTCAGCTTATTATCTACTATTATGTGCTAGTGTAACTATAACTATTTTGGCCACAAACAACTAATTAATAATCTATCCAAAATAACCGACTTCGAATTATCCTTACTGCCTTTGATATCTAATCTAGACTAGACTAGACTAGAGACCGGACATTTAAACAATCCAATCCAATTACAACGGTTTGAAAAAGTCCCAACCCAACTCAACCTTTGTGGGTTATAGTTTAAAAATAGAACTACTGAAACTTGTCATCATCTTGTGGTTTAATATCGTCAAAGTGCCATTTCTTCTAAGTGTTCGCCCTCCGTTGGTGGAGTTATGGAATACTGGTTCTCCTATTTGTCGACTATATCGTCATTGACATAGGAGGTTCAACCTCAAGTGATTGTGTGTATGTTGTATTTCAGTCGTAGCCATCCAAGTTATCCTTGAGACAAAGCAAACCTCGAGTGTGAGTCATGTTTTTCGTCGCTAAAGCACCATATGCCCACTGAAAGAAAGAAGTGAATTCAGAAGCTACATGGCTAACTCTTGGACATTTAGTAAATCCCGGCAACGACAGCGGGAATCGGAGATTAGGATTCGCTTTCTTTCTCGTCGTACCAATATATCAAGGTGTTTAACGGTCATATAACTCGCAAAAATTAGACTACCATTGAAAAACATAATGTTATTGGTTAAGTATATTGTTATAAAGTGTTGGTACATCTGTGCTCGACTCACCATTTTTACAGTGGACGTTTTTTTCTTTACGGAATTTATCATTACATGTTTCAAATAAATTTTTATAACACGATACGAAATTTTCTGATTTGGTCTTAATATTTGAACGGTTCGTCAAGTAATTTAGAATATTGATGAACATATATATATATATATATATGTATATATATACCAAAATAAACTCTGATTTGTTTTTATTAAGATAGAAATCACAAAATATATATTGAATTGTAAGTTTGAGAGTTCTAACCAAAGAGTCTTTGGCCTAGCGATATGCGAGTTTTTTGGTCAATAAAGAGGTCAGGAATTCAAACTTTACCAAAAGTGAGGAGGGTGTGTGAGTTTATTTGCTCTATTTACCGTATATAAATATTATATATTTCAAAAAAAAGTTTTGAGAGTTATAATCCTAGAGAGAGATTGAGGAAGAATGGTAAAAAAAAAATCTACACAACTGTAATGGCATTTTGATATTTGATTAAATGGAGTAAACTACGATTTTCGTCCTTGTCGTCTGATGTTGTATATAACTATTTTTTTTCGTACTTAAAAATTGTTTTTTCATTGGTTACGGTTTTTATTCGTTTCTTTATTCTTGAAGCTAACAAAGTTAGAAAGACAAGTTAAAGTTGAGGATAAAACACTTTTTTTTTAACTTAATCAGTAGCTTGCTTCTTCACATTTCCTTTCACTTGCCATCAAAACCTCACAAATCTCAACCAGTAAAATGTTTCATCATTTTACATATCTACTTGTCTCGGTGGTTATTATACATTCCAACTTGTTTGTTGGTTTATTAATTAAATTTTTGAGTTCATGTACTAAAATATAATCATGTTAACTACATGTTTTTTGTTAAAATATATTATTGTGTTTTAATAATATAATACACGTAAAACGTAAATATTTTATAGCTTTCAAAGTAAGAGTAAATAAACATTAAAATTGAGAGACCATTTCTGTATTACTGAAACCTAACAAAAAGATGGTGTAAAGAAATAGCGTTCCATCAAATCAAATTTGAACATGTAAATGATCCAAAATGCTAAGGTTCCCCTGCTAATGAACAAAGGGCTAGCCAACATATTATAATGGCACACAAGCTGAGGTCTTCACGGAAACGAACTCTCTACTCCTCAGGATAAAGATAAGGTGCGTGTACATCCTACTCTCCAAGACCTCACTTAACGTAGGATTCTCTGGGTTCATCTGGTTTGGTTTTGATTACAACATGAAGCACATAAATGCAACTATATGATGCATGGGCTTATCTTATTACAGGATTAAAAGAATAAAAAAAATGGATGCTTGCCTTCATTGAATTCCTGTGCATCGTCTACATCGAAGTCTTCTCCTCCTCCACCACCCAGGTTAAGACTCTGTATAAAAAAAATGAAGAAATCCATTAAATCTGAATGATGATTGTAAAAAGAAAAGAATTATAACTAATAAAAGCCAATACATACCAAGAAATTAACATCATCACAGTCCATATCGGGTGCAGCTGCAAAAACCAAAAACAAATGTACGAATCACAGTCCACCTTTCCATTTGTATTTAACATTTCAAACATGTTGATTATGTCATAGATGGTATCAGTAATAATGATGACATTATGGATCCCATTCAGAAAAAAAAAATTGACGGACACAAAAAATAAAGTACAAATGACATACCCACATGGTGCAAAAGAAACCAAACCATACATAACCAATATATCCCACCCGAAAGTAGGATCTGAATATGGTAGAATGTACACACGTCTTTCCTCTACCCAAAGGGATACAAATGTTTCTATGTAGACCCCCCCGACTTGCAAATGAATTTGGAGAGACGAGAGGGATAGAGAATTAGTTCAAAAGTGTATGCAGCAGTGCAAGCAAGCAGACAACAAAGATAGTAAGCAGTAGTTGCAATAACAACATTTAACGCCCCAAAATTTCTAAAACAATAAATCGGATGCCGTTACTTTAAAATTAAAACTACTAAGTCTTGAATATGAATTTGAAAGTTAACTTTATTTGTAACATAGCTTATAATTACATCAAAGATGAAATATTAGCGGAAACATGACTCAATAGCTTATAATACATTATAATTTGCTATTAATTAGTAAAATATTACTTCATGCAAATCTTTTTTACTTCTTTCCTGAGATACATACATGAGATATATAAGCTAATAAGCTTAGTGAGTAGTTACAGTTTCATGAATAAATAATTTTCATAATGCTTAATATTTTGTGAATAGTAATTCACTAAAACTCTTGATCATGCACAAAATAACCTTTTTATCATTTCATAAACATTCTTTTGAAATCTCACTTGAAACATGTAAGTATGTCATACTTGTCTTGAGGTTTGTTAGCCCCCGGGTTCATAAAAGGCTGCCCCATAAGGATTGTATGCAAGTGGTCCCTTCTTGTAATATCTCGTACGTTGGATATTTATGGTTATACATAACATGTGAACATTTTCATGCCTTGGTTGAAAACACATACTTGTATCAGAACATGTCATCATGCACATCTCATATAACATTTTCATGTAAAGCAAACGTGTCAAAATATCTTGTAATTTATAAAATACTTTTATGTAGCATTTATGTACCTCATAAATCTCATAAGTACTCACCTTGATTATGCCTGGCTTTTCCTTAATTTCTTTCTTCAAGCTTGATTAGTATAAAGAGAGAAATTTCTTATTTTTGGTACGGTAACCATATTATTAATATTTTAGTTTATCTATCAAACGATGATAAATTAATAATATTTTAGTTTCTAAGAAAAAAAACCTTTTTGTCTCGTACTATTCCACCCAGCCACAGTTCTTATCACATGTCGCACCAAACATGAAATAATGAATTCTTATTCTGTCCCATGTCACATGCTAAATGCTAAGTTAGCGATTCAAGCTTTTAATGAACTTCTCGAGCTTGAACTTAACGATTCTCGAGATCGAGTTGATCTCAAACACAAAATAAAGCTCATTTATCCTAACGAGCGAAACCCCATAACACCAATGTTCAACTCGACTCATTCGAAAGCTCGATTATATTTTTCAAGCCAAGTCGAACCCTTCGAGTATATACTTTTTTCGAGCTAGACATATTCATACATTCATAAATCATACAATTAAAATATAAAAAATATTGAACTCGAGCCGATGAACAATTTAACCGACCTCAAGTTCGAGCCCGTTAACGAGCTTGAATTTTAGGTATAATATGCAAATACTAATAATTTAAAAATACGAAAATAATTATTTTTTTAGGAAAAATGTTGTTCCCTAATCAAATAGATCGTCAGATCCTCATTGCCCAAAGATTTCCCCTAATTTGACTTCCAACGGATCCTCTCCTGAATAATAGAATTCGATACTCACCTTCTTTCTTTGTTTTCACCCTGTAATTATTGGGATTGTTGCTGTAATTGGGAATTATATCACCATTGTTTACATTCCCTTTTCTAAATCCAATTTTCTGCTACATTTTTTATGAATTTTAGGGTTCAATCTAGTAGCAATTTTGATGATATCTTTATGCGCCCAATTATAGAATCGGAAACGAAAACCCCTTAATTTTTACCAGTTTGTGGGTTTTCCTTTTTTTATTTCTTGATATCTGGGGGAATCCATCAGTTGGCGGAAGGTGAGTGAAGTTCTCTGGGTTTTAGTTGTGGTTTGATTGAAGGTACGAAGAGGAAATCTTTTTATGGTTCAATGAATGTGTCAGTGAAGAAATTGATGTATTTAGGATGCCGAGGGAGAAGATGGAGCTGAACCCTTTCTTCAACTTCGTTTGTTGATTTTGATGGCCAATTCTCAACATCGCTGCGTTTTTGGTTCGTTTTCAGTTTCAATTCGTTCTTTTTTACTACAATTTTTAGTTCTGTTAACCAGGGTTTGTGAGATTTAACCAAATTTCTAGGAAGAGTATGTGGAAAATTTGAAACCCTAATACAGTCTTGGAAAAATTCAACTTATTTTCATCTTCTATAGTTATTGGAGGTTTATGATCAATTGAACACTTATTTGCAGTTGGAAACATACCATACGATGCAACTGAAGAACAGCTTGTACAAATTTGTGAGGAGGTTGGCCCTGTAGTATCGTTCAGGTTTGTTAGTTTTATCTATTCCACAAAGTGCTTTTACTCTTATCAGGTTTTTTTATTGCGTCAGCTTAAATCTGAAAATTTCATGTCTAAGTGTAACTCCAGTCGGATGGTAAAAACTGCAGTTTACCTGCTGGAGTGTTCCAACCACACTGCACAGTCACTGTAAAAATGCCATTGTTGGGAGACAAACTGCATATATGTAGTTTGGTTGGATTGAATCAATTTTTTTTTTGGTGTTGATGTTCCCACCAATTTGGTGTTCTTTTTTGCTGCTAGGGTTGGAGATGGTCTAAGCCTCTTAAGATAAGAAACATGCACTAAAAGTATCACATGTTATCTTTGCACAACAAAGTTAATTGAGGCAATTAGATTGCTTGCTTCCTTGGTAGATCAGTAAAGTGCTTTTACTCTTATCACATGTTCTTTGTCTACTAGATCTACCACTACTAGTAACCAAAACCTGATTTCAAGTGTAGCCCAGTACCAAATTTTGAGTAATATGCTAAGTTTGGTGAATATGGGTTCTTGGTAAGCCAGTACATGTTTATGTATTAACAGGTGTTATGGGAATTCCATGATATGGTAAGAAAAGGTTATGAAACAGTATGGATGAAAAAGAATCAAGTTTAGATCGAAGAAAGTGGTAATAATTTATGTTTTATATCTTCCCTTTCATGTTCCCTTGGGGGAGGCATCACTTTCACCAAGAGGAGATTGGGTCTATAGTCATGTTATATCAAGAGACTCCATGTTTGCTCTCTTTATGTACATCGTATGACAAAGAAGCTTACTTGCTTGAGTTCTTTAAGTTAATAAACAGTTTAGCTGCTTCATCTCCAGTATTGCACCAGTTGGTCCAGTTCACACAACTCACTCCTTGCTTTGTTTAATAATAAGCTTCATTTATTCACCTTATTAGATATCGAGCCATCTAACTTCTATTCTAGGATTTGTTTAGATAAATGTCAAGAGTAGTTTTCGGGTAAGTTTGGCAGAAACAAATAACTTTCGTCATTTTGTCAATTCCAGATTAGTTATCGATAGAGAAACTGGTAAGCCCAAAGGTTATGGGTTTTGTGAGTACAAGGATGAAGAAACAGCTCTAAGTGCTCGACGTAATCTCCATGGTTATGATATCAATGGCAGACAGTTAAGAGTTGATTTTGCTGAAAATGACAAAAATGCCGACAAAAGCCGAGAACAGGTAAATGATTTGGATGTGCTGCTAAGCATATGTTTATTGAAATTTATATAAAACTATAATCATTGACAGCGTAATTATTTTCCTGGAGGATGTTCTGTAACATGGTTGTTTAATTTGCTTTTATTGTTTATTTGTATTAAGATAAAAAAAGGGTGAATATTTTGGTAATTACTATCATTATACTGTCAGGCTACTCTTATAATAGTTTCCAAGACTTCGATTTAGAAGGTTGGACCTAAAGTATGAATATTCTGCCTTGTGATTAGAGATGCTGTCTTCAGCATGGACTTCCTGGTTCCTCTACTGCAACAGAATCTTGCAGTAGATTATACTGTTACACATATGGATTGTAGTCTACCTCTCTTTACAAATTCTGAATGTATTCCTCTAATATGTTAGTTGTTTGCAAATCATTAAAAAAACAAAGAATAAGAGCTAACGACTGTAGCATTCTTGTGTTCCACAATTCCATTGTTTTAGGGAAGGGGTTGTGACTTATGCAGTATTATAGTTCATGCTATTGGGTATGGATTAAAATAGTTTAATGCTGAGAGCCTGAGACCTTATCCCGTCATCATCATATATAAAAGTTTGGTCTATCGTCTTTTTAGTAAAATCCCTGATATTTTATAATGTGAATGAGTTCTTTGTTATTTTTAGGGATTTCTGGCTTCTATATAACTCCATATGTTGACAACTTGAGATAATACATGGTATTTAAGTTACCTATTCCTTCTCACGTTACATGTCCTAAGATTGTTTCACATCTAAACCTTCAAGGGAATTACTTAATTAAACAAATAAGATTACACCATAGCACGTTGTTTTAAACGGAGGTTATTTGTACCCCAGTTTCTCACTGGTTAATATATGGAACCATGCACAGGTGTCCATAAAGCTAGACTTCTTCATTAGTTTTACTAATTTTCTTTTCTTTTGTCCCTCTTAGGGTCGTGGTGGACCTGGACTAGCTCCAAATATTGGTAAGGCTCAATTCACCCTATTTAGTTTCCCTAATTATTTCTTTAAATTTAAGATATTCTAATATCCTTTGAATGTTGATGTTTGTAACTTAGCTCCTCAAAAGCAAATCGGGGGTCCTGCAGTGTATGGAGATCCTAGTCTTCACCAGGCTGTTGGTATCCAAGTCGCTATGGCTGCTGCAATTGTGATGGCTGGAGCTCTTGGAGGTGCTCAGACTAATACCAACACAAGTCAAAATGGTGTCCAGAGTCAACCAGTACTGGGAAATGATCCTTTGACTCTTCATCTGGCTAAAATGCCCAAAGGCCAGCTGGCTGAGGTTTTGACTGAACTGAAGGTAAGCATCTGGATTTGATGAACAGCCTTTCTCAGTAACTTGAAATAATGGCATTGATCTTATCTTGATAACAGACGATAGCTACTCAAAACAAGGAACAAGCACGCCAGCTGTTACTTGCGCACCCACAGTTGTCAAAAGCGGTTTTGCAGGTTGTACTTTTACCCTGCTTCTTGATATTTGGCAATAAAGTTGTATTGCTGCTCATATATAATAAATATAAGTCGATGGTTGCAAAGAATATGATTCTTCTTAGTTCCTTTTTGTTATATGGAGTTCCATTTGTATTGTTATATGTTGTTTTAAAAACATGGTTTTTATGAAATATTTTTGGGGACTACTTGCTTCTCACTGTAACCTCTTATAATCAAACACACCCACATTTTACTTGTACAAGCGTTCTCAATGTTTGGAAATAGAAAAGCAGGAGCTATGATATTGCTCTCCAGTTATATTAGTGCTTACTGATCCTCCCCCTCTTGTAAAAGTAGTTCTTTCTCCCCCTGGTTCATTTGATCAATTCTACCCCTATTAACACTTCTAGAGAACTACAGCCGGCCTTTGTAATAATGATGAACCTGTAAAATGGAATTATAGTTGGGTAAGGTGTGAAGCCGGTTTGTTTTTCCCCTTTACTGGTGCATATCCGAAAGGTCTTGTGGAATCTTTGGGAAATTTGTTCATACAAATGTGACACTCTCGGTTCATCTCGTCTTCGCTGGTATATGTGATTAGATGGATGTCTCTCAGCCTTTGCCTATATGTTTGCCATATGAATTGAACATTTAAAGTTATTAAGGATGCAATTTTTCTCATGAAAAAAATTGATGTAAATGTCTTCCCCTTAGTATACGTGTACATGGAAAGAGTTGGGGGTGTATTGCAACGTTTTCTCTCCACCAATACTGGTGCCAGAAGCTTTGTCTTTGTGCTAACCTGCAAAATTGGGCAATAGTCATGCTGCCATTCTTTTCAACAGAATTTCTCTTGAGTCGATTAATGCATTCCATAATGCAGTCATGGCTTCTATTAGATTGAATTCTTATAATCTGTTTTCTTTCTAACGGCAGAAACATTTGGTGTTTTCTTGTTTTGTTGAATCATCTAATGTTTGTGGTAAAATCACACACATCTTACAGGTTGCTAATGTTTTGATTGCAGGCTCATATAATGCTAAAATCGGTTCCTCCCCACATGGTATGCATTTACTTTACTTGAATTTTTTTTGTTGTACTACTAGTATTCTTGTTTATTATCCTGAGCGTGAGTTGGTGAGACCTTAGATCTCTGTCTTTCTTTCTCTCTCTATCATGTAGTTACAGATGCCAAATACCCGGCAGATTCCTGGTCCACATGCACATCCTTCGCTTCAAGGTAGTTCACTGGGTCAACAATCTTCAGCACAAGCTCTTCCTGGGCTGCCGCCTCTTGCTCAGAACAAAATGCAACTTGGATTCACGCCTCAATCTCAAAGTCAACCCTCTTCTGGCCATCCAGTTTCATTGATTCCCAGCCAGTATGCTGCACCATCACTTTCTCTGCAGCCTCGGTTTCAGACTCCACAGCCAGCGCAGCATCAGGTTTTACAACATTCAACATTATCAGGACTACCAACTGGCGGAAATCTTCAACCGTTACATCTGCAACAACCAGTCAGTCTGTCTAATCGAGCTGAAAATCAGATGGCAACCTCCTCGTCTATGCAACCATCTTTGCTGCAGTACCATGGACAGAATGCTTCTGCGAATCTAGGACATAATACCCATGTAGTTGCGCCTGTGCAGTCTTCTATTCCAACTCATCCGCTATTACAAGACAACGTGTTTAAGGTGCCAATATACACTTCCAAAATGCAATATATACTTGTTGGATCATATATCTTGTAGAATAGCTGTTTCTTATTGTTTTTGTCATTATTATTTATTTCTCACTTACTTAGGATGCCCATTTAAAGTGTAAAAGTATAGTTTATGGTTCGATAAGAACATTACCAGCAAAATGCTAAATTGATAACAAATGGGATTCTCTATTGCTTCTTGAAGCAAAGCAGATGATCTTAATATGTTGCTGAAAAAGTTGCATTCTAATACTTTTCATTATACTTAAAGTTGAACTTTTGAATGTATTGGTTGTCTTAGCAGCCTAGCTCCTCAATTGGGTCTGCTACATTAAATAATGGAAACAAGGATCATGACAAGCCTCCACATTTATTGCATAATCCTGCTTGGGGGCATAAAGTTGAACATCATCCAAACATGGCTTCAAGGTTGAATGACAAAGATCAAATCAGTCATCCTCCAAAATTGTTGAAGATGGAGGATGGGAGGGGTTCCACTTTCTCACCTGCAGATTTAAATGTTTCTGCTTCTGTTATGGGGTCGTCTCAAGCTGTTCCATTATCTGGAAACCAGATTTTAAAAGCAGGGACTATGGACTCCCAAAAGCAGAACCATGAGGTATTTATCCATTTCTGTTTTACATTTATGTCATTCATAAGCGTATTTGGTAAAAAAGTAACTGCTATTTGTTTTGATATATTGGTGAAAGAAAAAGAATGGCCCATGTAAAGGCCGGGCATATGCTAAACCACTTGAAGCAAAATACAGCCCCATAAAGAGAATTACAAAAAAGGAAATACATGGATATCCTAGCGCTAAAAAGTTTATAGCTTTGAAGTTATTGAGTATCCTGTAGCAAGTGGATGATGGTCTGTAGGTGACTTCATTGTCAAAACCACTTTCCCGTATTAATATGAGCACAGGGGCTCTAATCTACCAATAGCTCTATTCCAAATATATTTATTATCATACGATTAGGAAAGCACACCCCTTTTTGTCTTGATTAGATGAACCAAACGCAAATCATTGAGCGTTTATGAGACTGATCAAGTACTAAAGCTCTCTGATTTTTCTCTATATAATTGACATGGTACTTAACTTATTTACTGAGACTCTGGCTTTGAGGACAAGTTTTCTCATAAATCATTTATGATCATAAAAAAGAACCTTCATAATCTCTGAATACACCTCCTGTTTTTCACACAATTGCCATTGCCATTTGGCCGGTGTTTATTTTCAAGAAATCTGGCTATTTGCTAACATTTGTTTGATGTCCATAACCCTTGAGCGCAATTAGACTCGAGAAAGAAGGGGCTGATCGAAAACCAAAGTGCTCTATGTGAACATACCTAGAGTTTCTAACAAATAGCACAAGATAATAATCAATACTGTAAAACCCCAATAAAGACCTCATTAGAATGTTGCCAGTTGAACCATAAATAAATTTTAGAACATATCTGTCTAGAACATATCTGCTTGCTTAGCATTGGTTATGTTATGCAAGTAGCATATCTGGTAATTCTTATGCCTTGTTAGGAAGAATGTTAAAGTTATCTTTTAAATTGAAAATTAAGAAGTAGGTACCACATTAAGTTCAGGTAAGGGATTATTTAATATATTTGATGTATGAATGGTGAGGTAATTACTTTCATTAAGTGGTTAGTTTTAGGAGGACATACAAACATACTTGTACACATGTGTGAGTGTATATGTATACACACACACACACACATAGGGATGGATTCCATTGGGAACCTCAAATTCATTGAGAACCGGGGAACTAACTATTCATGATGAATTACATTATATAACCTAGAATATTATTCATCATGAATATCACACATTTTCGCTATTTATGATTTAATGCATTTTTATCATAGATACCATGTATTTTTTTTAATCTTTAGTATCATATATCTTCATTATGAATAATTCTTGTCATTAATATCTACCACAACATCATATAAATAATGTCCATTTTTCAGTGTTATTCATCATGAATTGTTGGTAACCCGGGTTCTCAATGAATTTGTGTCTTCTCATTTGAACCTTCCTCTATACATAATACATATACACACATTTATAGATTAACCATTTCAATGCTTAAATGGATGCATTAAACCATTCATCTTAACATATAAAACTTTACCTTTATAGATTATGTAAACATATTAGAAGTAGATATTTTGATACCATAATGACCAACTCCGTTGTTCTATTAGTATGATTACCAAGAAAGTAGTCCCTCCATTATAAAATCAATGCCCATAAGTTTTAGAAATGCGTCATTATTACACTTTTTAATCAAACAAATGACAATTTTACCCTTAATAATAGAGGACTAATCTCATAGTTAAGGGCAGGGGGTTGCCATTCATACCCCTCTCATATTTCATACTCTCAGTCCTCACACCACTCACATGTCATATGTCTCCACTCACTTACCATTCATATAGGAGGGGTTATGAATAGAACTGGCTCTAAGGGTATAATTGGAAAGCAAATACTTACATTTATTGTCGTTTAAATGGGTGCAGCTTCCGGTTGGTATTGAATCGGCTTTGTTGCAACAAGTGCTGAATCTGACTCCAGAGCAGTTAAGTTCGCTGCCACCTGAACAACAGCAGCAAGTGATTCAGCTTCAGCAGATGCTTCGACAATCGAGTTAGTCATAGAGAATCTGCAAATTTTTTTGGCATATGGAGGATGTAGAAATATAGTTCAGAATCCTGAGGGGATGAAGATCCAATTACAAATTAGTTTTAAAGGAAAAATAGATTTCGAAATATAGTTTTTTATATCCATGTTTTTCTAACAAATTGCAAATCTTTGGTGTCTAAATTTATGTATTTTTGTAGGGTGAATGACATATTGGTGTCATTGGATTGTTAAGTATTTCATGAATTATTGTTATTCATCAACTACTTTTTCTGAAGGGTGTTATATGCACATCTATTTATGTCAAAATCAGATCAAATAATGCATTGAAAATGCAAAAAAGGTGTTTCGATAGGTAGGTGTAGAAATGTATATATAAAACAAGAGATGCAAAAAAAGGCCCCAGAGGACTGAACCAGACCAAAACTAGGCTGACAAAGACCTAGCCTTCATGCCTGGTTCAGGTCTTTGGACCCGATTTAGTTAAGAATTTTAAGGAATATTAGGTTTGGTTGAGAATTGATTTGGCTTTGGTTAAAGCCCGATTTGGTTTGGTTTCGAGTTCTAGACCTTTTTTTTAATGTACAAAAGCAATATTGAAAACAAGGGTGCGTTTAGTATGTTGATTAGACCGGATTTGATCGGATTCTGGATATGATCGGTTTGGACAGATGAGAGTGGGATAGGTTGAAGGCATGTGAAAATAATTATGTAAGGTTTTAAGGTTTAATTTGAAATGGTTAGTTTAGTAATTTACCAATTTTGTTTCATCTTTCTCATTTTTGTTCTATCACAGTCTTGTCCCGGTTTAATGCCAACCTAAACATGAGTCTTGTCCATAGGGGCGGAGATAACGTATAAAGAGGGGAAGGAAGGGACCCTATTCAAAAAGTTAATTTTTTTAAACTAGATTAAATTTTTTTTACAGAACTTACCCTCGCTCCCCCAGTAGATATTTTCCACGGGACCCCAGTCTATAAAATTTCTGGATCCGCCACTGCTTGTCCAATCCCACATGCCCACGTACCAACCTATTTTGAAAAAGCAAAATTTGCCCCAAGATTGATCGGAACCATGTCAGTCCATATAACTCGAACAACGACCAGTTAAATGGTTGGGCCGGTCCTAAATAATCGGGTTATTGGAACTGTGCAATAAATGACAAGTTCTTGAACCACTTGGATTGTGACATCAGCAGATGTACAATATAAGCTGATATGGATATTCATGGTTAAAAAATCGACAACATAATTTTAAAATTTATAACTTATAAGAAATTAAAATCTCAATAAAAAAATCTCCAAGGAAGAAGTTTAGAAGCAAAATAGATTTATAATTAAATAGTTTCTCTTTTTACACATATTCTCTTACTTTTTTTTCTATTAACTTGGATATCCAACCCGCTATGCGAGCCGACTAATTCCAGGACGACCATCTGTTTTGCAGATAGTCCGGAGTTACTGCATTTGAACCTCCGTGGCCACAAGGGGATTTTTATTTCTCCTTGAATTTGAACTTGAGACCTCCTGTTACTTTTAATCTTTGGAGCTAAGCTCAAACCAATCAGACACCACCCATGTGGTTTATTCTCTTACTTTTTACGCGATCAATTTATTCTCTTACTTTTTACGCGATCAATCTTTGTATCTCAGGATTTTCTAAGGACTGTATTTCAAGATTCAAATAATAGAAATTCAATATTTACTCGACGGAAACATAGATTTATCAACTAAAACACATACTCACTAATTGAATCGTTTCATAAAATTCAAGTATATGAAAGAGATTCATATTACAAATTCCAGAATTCATTTATATTTCAAATGCAAGTCTATTTGAATGTGTTTTCATAAAGTAAACAACGGTGATCTAATTAGAATCCAAAACAAAGTTTAGTTATCATAAAAAATCTGTAACATCAAATTATAGGGATGTTTATACATGTTTATCGGTAAAATTCAACAATAACATTTGCTTACATACTGAGTAAGATTTTAGTCCATCAAAATGGTAGTGTATGCAATAATTTATCCGGTAAATGTTGACTCGAGTAAGTAGTAGTCGTTATCACTTTGCCGGGTAAGACTTTTGGTCTTTGTCTTCGTTTTTATTGTGTAAGATTATTGATTCATGCCATATTCATCCGGGAAGGTTATGTGACTTAGTCAAAGACCTTCCAGCCTAGTGGTAAAGGCTTGGGCATGGCATAGTCATGAACCCGAGTTCGAGCCCTGGGAGGGGAGTGTTGGCGACATTTAAGTGGGGCCATGTTTAGCCTCCAAATTTGCCGGGGATTAGTTGGGCTTTGGCCCGGACACCCTTACAAAAAAAAAAAAAAAAAGGTTATGTGACTTAGCAAGCACTTACTCCGGATAAACGTTTGATAAACAACCCCTAAATTTTGATATTTAACCTTCGAAAACATGCCAAATATGAACATATCTTATGAACGTGGTGAATTGGAGATCACTTCCGCGTATATAATCTATACTATATTATAAAGCATTTGACAAAAACTCATAAAAACCATCTTTTATACATGAAGTACTGCTTATTGATGCATATTATTTAAAATTCAAGTTTACAAGTAAATTGTACGTAAATACAACTTATTAAGCTCTATGTTTAAATTTGTGTAACAAACTGTAAATAATTATAATCAAATACATGATAAAATTATTATTTTAAATATAAAATCTAAAATATAATTAAGATAATTATTGCGTTCTAACAGAATACTTAGTTATTATCTTCATAAAAATTATATTATTAAAAAAATACTTCGTCATCAAACCCAAATTAAATAATAATAAAAAATTGAATTAAATAAATTACATAAAAAAATAAGAACTTTTATATATTTTTTTAATTTTTATGATATCTTCAAATTTACATTTTATCAAAAAAAAAAAAACACTATTACTTGTTCAAAACCATATAAATTCGTATTATATCATCGACAAAGACCAAAAAGACAAAATGAAACATTAAAATCGAGATATATCTCATTGCATTGCACGAGTACCCTTCTAATCTTATATAAAGTAAATTCAAATGATTTCGTTTAAAAATTTGTGTGTTAATTTATCGAATAGAAAAATTAAAGAATCAAATATGTTTCGTATTTTTATTGATTTGTACATCTATTAATTAATTATAATATTTGTATTGAAGTTTTGTCAAGATGTCAGATATGGGCGGCAATGGAGTCAAGCTTAAAATCTGACAAACCAAGTCGTTAAATCTGCATGCCGTCCAATCATCCATAAAGTAGGGGTGCTCAAAAATCTGATCAACTCGATCAACCCAACCCAACACGAAATAATTTAATTCGAAGCAACTCGATGTTTAATCGAGTTGTAAAATTTTCAAACCGTAAGTATTAGGTTGATATTGAGTTACTATTATTTGAACTCAACCCAACCCGATGAACCCGATATCCTTTTATATATTGGATTTAATATGATTGTTGAATTTCTATTAATAGTACATTAGGCAATTAACTATCATGTATGTTTTTCATATAAACATATTTTCAATCTATTCACATCTTTATATAACTCATCCGTATATATGTTCAATAACTATGAACATATATATGTAAATTAAGAAAATTAACTAAATATAATATACGTAAGAAGTATAGATAAGTTAACTGTTCACCTGGTTACAAGTTAACTTTTATATAACCCACTGGTTACACAAGTCTGGACTCTAAAAAATGCAGTTATCAATAAATCTGCTAAAAAAATAAGATCCACACTGAGATGAGTACCTAAAGAGAAGTAATTGTTATTCTCTACAAGAGATTGGGCTAGAAATTATGTGACAATCAAACACTTACCCGATAAGCACTTAATGGTAAAGTTCAACGTCATCGCTTACTTACCTAGTAAAATTTTAGTTTACCAAAACGACATCGTATGTAACAACTTATCTAATAAGCGCTAATCGTGGTAAGAGTTGTCGCTATCACTTATCGGATAAGACTTTTGGTCCTTGCCTTCGCTCTTATCGGGTAAGATTCTTGATCTTTATCATATTCATTCAGTGAAGTAATGCGACTTGATAAGCTTACTCAAGTAAGCATTTGGTAAACGGCCCTTAAATGAGATGATCTTATACATTTAAAGCTAGTTACTAGCATAGTACTAATTAAGTGACAAATTTAAAATATTTCAAAAGTTGAAGGGCCTTTCATGCAATTATTTTTCACTACAAAAGCATCCGTGATTGATGACTCATCATGGAATCTGCTCCCATATATCAACAGCCACCCATCCCATGTCCCATTCCATTGCATAATTTTATTCATACCTCACATCTCCCAATTCAACCCTCTAAGCTCACACGAAAATGGCGGAAACCCCAATCCGATTTGGGATTTTAGGCTGCGCTGAAATCGCCCGTAAGGTCTCCAGAGCAATTTCACTCGCACCAAACGCCGCGCTTTACGCCGTCGGTAGTCGATCGCTCGAAAAAGCTACCAAATTCGCTGCCTCCAATGGCTTCCCTGAATCTGCCAAAATCTATGGCAGCTACGACGCCGTATTGGACGACCCTAACGTAGATGCCGTCTACATTCCGTTACCAACTAGCCTTCATCTCAAATGGGCTACACTTGCCGCCGAGAAGAAGAAGCACATCCTGCTCGAGAAACCGGTGGCGTTAAACGTCGGTGAGTTCGATAAAATTATCGAAGCTTGCGAATCCAATGGTGTCCAGTTGATGGATTCGACTATGTGGATGCATAATCCAAGGACGGCGGAGATGAAGAAATTTATCTCCGATCCTGAGAAATTCGGCGAACTACGATCGGTAAACGTGTTAAATTGCCATCGTAGATTTCAAATTTCAACTCGTATTTGAATAATTTGGAAGAGATTTTCACTCAAATTTGGTGTTGTTTTGGTTTTGGGTAAATGAATTGGGCATTTGCTTGCTACAAACATGATATAGACTTTGAACGATAGAAACAAAGAGACTGTTTCAGTTGCCGAATGATTTAAAGCAAAACGATTAAGTGATCAGAATGATTAGGAAGCTTTAATTATATACTGCAAAATAAATACAATTGTTTGGTAATTATTTAGAATGAAATCAAGGCATTGAATGATTTAAGGAGGCCCATAATACAAAATCATTCACAGGGTTTTTTAAACCGTTAATAGGCAGATTTTTTTTTGCCAAACAAGATCCACCTCTTAACGATTTAGATTATGTTTCTTAATGGAACTATTAAGAGGTGAACAACAAACCCAAACACTTTATGAGGTTAGATCAAATATAGTAAGTATGAGAAACAAAGACTTTAGGTCAAATACACTTTATGAGGTTAGATCACATTACCTTAACGGATGAATATGGCAAGGACTAAGAATCTTACCCGGTAAGAGCGAGACAAGGACCAAGAGTCTTACCCGGTAAGTGAGAGCGATGACTCTTATCACGGTAAGCGTTTACCAGGTAAATTGTTGAATACGATGTCATTTTGGTGGACTAAAATCTTACCCGTAACTAAATGTTAGAGTTAAATTTTACCGATAAGCGCTTACCCGGATAAACATTATTATATACAAATACTACAAAATCCAGTGAAATCCCGATTTCAAAATCTTATGTTTGAGAGATTTCAAAGAAATCATAGGATTCTCTAAAATTCTTTCTTCTTGTATTTGCTAATATAAACACATGTGAAGTGGGAAGCTATGGATTTTTTTGTAGGTGAATGCTATCTTTACCTTTGCTGCTGATTCCGACTTCCTCGAGAACGACATCCGTGTCAAACCCGATCTCGATGCTCTTGGCGCACTCGGAGATGCCGGATGGTACTGTGTTCGATCGATCCTTTGGGCAAACGACTTCCAACTGCCCAAATTCGTGAAGGCTCTCCCGGGCACCTTATTCAACAAAGCTGGAGTTATTATGTCATGTGGTGCATCGTTACACTGGGAAGACGGTAAAGTCGCGACCTTTCATTGCTCGTTTTTCTCAAACTTGACGATGAATGTAACCGTTACGGGGACGAAAGGTACTTTGCATTTAAACGACTATGTTATCCCTTTCGAAGAGAAACAAGGTTCGTTCATGACAGCGACTGAGTCGGGGTTCACTGAGTTCGTGACCGGGTGGGTGCCTTTGCCGAGTCAGCATACGGTCATGACGGGTCTTCCACAGGAAGCTCGTATGGTTAGCGAGTTCTCGAGGTTGGTTAATAGCATCAAGAAAGATGGTTCGGTGGGTGAGAAAAAGTGGCCGAGTTATAGTCGGAAAACACAGTTTGTGTTGGATGCGGTCAAGACATCGATCGATAAGGATGGTGAGTCAGTGAGTTTGAGTTGACTCGTTTATCGACCTTCGTTTGAGGGTGAATAATGAAGTGACTCATGTGGATGGAATAATACCTGAAGTGATTGTACTACTTTTATTGCATCATGTATAAGTTATGTTCTTGTTTGATATATATATATATATGAAATAAAAATTTAAATATTAATTATATTATTAAAATATTTAATAAAAAAATAATTTAAGTAATTGATTATTTAAAATGAGAAAGTTTAATGGTTTTTTTTATTAAAAAAATAGTTTAAAGATTAAAGCTTTTAATATTTATTTAAATATTTGGTAAACTCATTTTAGTAGGAGTATTTGTTGTGGGGTTTGGTAACTCCTGAAACTATAAATCAAACTGCAACCGTGGTTTGTTTGTTTTACAAAATGTATGGATTGGAAGTAAGTGAATAAACGGGTCAAATCAGATTATAAAAAGACGATATGGTCTAACATGTTTAGACGATTTAGGCCTATTAATGGCTTTAAGCTAAAAAAAAAAATATCTTTCTTTAAAATGAAAATGTATGAATATATATATATATATATATATATATATATATATATATATATATATATATGGAGGAAGAGTTCAAACGAGAACATATTTATTTTACAAGAACATCATTTTACTATAGACAATCACATGTGACACTATTATTCTACCACATATGATAGATATGTGATACTAAATCAGAGACGTGAAAGATTTTCGATGCGATCTTGTTTGCAGGCTAAGTCGTCTTTACACCACTAAGCCCCATCACAAGTATTATCACATGTGATAAGATTGTTGTTGATATGATACTATAATTCATCAAGACCATCACATGTGATGCTAAATCATAGACGCGGACAACCTTTGGCACGACCTAAGTCATAAAAAACGTCGTCCGCACATCACAGAGTCACTCACGCATATTATCACATGTGATAAGGATGTTCTCGCGTTCTTGTAAAATGGAGGTGTTCTCGTTTGACTTGGTTTGACCGGTCCGACAGTGTTTTTGAACGCCCCTAATTTTTAGTCCGCACTTCCCCAAACCAAGCGCTTTCTCAAGTGTTGAGAAAAGTTGAGTATGAAATTAGCTGAATTCGAACTCAAGCGTTTTCTCAAAGTTGAGTATGAAATTAGCACCCTACTAACAGGGACAGACCCAATTTTTCTTTCAAACGGTGATACCATTTGACCATAAGAAAAAAATATTGAGAAATTTTTTCAAACGGTGCCACAGTTTGACTATAAGAAACAAATATACGGAATTTTTTTCAAACGGTGGCACAGTTTGACTATAAGAAACAAATATACGGATTTTTTTTCAAAATATGACACCATTTGGCTAAGAAAATGACACTAACAAGATTCAAACTTGGGTGTGGGGTAGAATTAAAGCCTTGCAAACCAACTCTACCAAATAAAACTTGTTTTCATTGTAGTTTCAAAATACATATGGTGGCACACAACAAATTAATACGGTTGCACTGTTCACAAATAATACGGTGGCACGTGCCACCTATACCACAAGCCTGGGTCCGTCCATGCCTACTAACTTAGCCACCTCAAAACTTCTATCATAATTTTAGTTTTATGAAATACAGAGACACACAACGAAACATTAAGGTGACGACTTTCGAAACATAATTTTCTTTCCACTGCTACGAAACCATAAAGTGGTGACAGGGCCAACGTGTGCCCTAATGGCTAAAAACATGAATTCAATGTTAATGAGAAACATTTTAAAAAATTGAAAACAGTGAGACTGTTATCTAATTCTATCTGATTTACAACAATAACGAATGAAGAGACATTATTTAAGTAGATGTACTTATCATTACCACAACAATATGTTTTCGAGAATTCGAAAACCTGAAATTCCCTACATCTCTTTCCTAATTAAACGCGAAATCGTTCCAATACTTCTTTCCCGTTGTAAAAAGTCTTTTCCTAATCCTCCTGTTTAAAAACAGCACTTCACATCAGAATCTTGAACTTACGTTTTAAACCAACTTATGGGCCGTTTACCTGAGTATGTGCTTAACAAGTCACATTACCTTAACGAATGAATATGCCAAGGATTAAGAATCTTACACTCTAAGAGTGACGACAATGACCTAGAGTCTTACCCGATAAGTGATGGCGATGACTCTTACCATAGTTTAGCACTTACCGGGTGAAGTGTTGCATTCTATACCGTTTTGGTGGATTAAAATCTTACCCGACAAGTAAGTGATAGTGTTAGATTTTTCCGTTAAACACTTACCCGGGTAAGCGTTTGTTAAACGACTCCTTAGCCACCTTAAATTACTATCATAATTTTAGTTCTATAAAATATTGGGTCACATAACGTCACACCCTTTTCAGAAATATAATATTTTTCTACTATAACAGATTCATGAAGTGATGGTACGAGCCAGCTTGAAAATGAACGTAAACTATGAATTTGGACAAAATCTAAATTCCATATTTGCCCTAATAATCTCTCATTTTTATAATGACAAAACTATACAGTTTTTTTGAGAAACAATTTAAAAATTGAAAACATTAACATCGTTATCAAATTCTGCCTGCTTTACAACAAGAACCAACAAAATACATTATTTCAGTACAAGTACTTATCATTATTGCAACAATACGTTTTTGAGAAATTTTAAAACTTGATATTCGTAGCATCTCTTCCTTAAGTAAGTGCAAAAACGATCCAATGCTTCTTCCGTATTGTAAAAACTCTCCTCGTGGCCGAACCTATAGGTGGGCCACGAATCAAATAGCCCAATACTAGTTGTATAGTTATTAAAAATTAAATGGAATTAATCACAAGGGTGGTGCCTGATTGGTCTGAGCTTGACTCCAAATGTCAAAAGTATCAGGAGGTCCCAGGTTCAAATCCAAGGAGGAATAAAAATCCCCTTGTGGCCACGAAGGTTCAAATGCGGTGACTCCGAGCTATCTGCAAAACAAGTAGTCGTCCTGGGATTAGTCGGCTTACATAGCGGGTTGGATATCTAGGTTAATCAAAAAAATAAATATTAAATGGAATTGTTACTAGAAAGATTTAAATCAAGGTCATCTAGTATAATCAGGAGGCTTTTACCAATGAGCTAGAAATCATTTTGTTTATATTTATCTAGATTTCGCTTTTAGTACTTCTCTCCCTATTCCCCATTTTCTTTTTTTCACTTTCGATTAATTTTTTAAGTTCATTTTTGTCGTGCTTTTACAACAATAAGTATTTATTTGAAATAAAATTAATAGCAAAATCAATATTTGTATAACTTATTATTGTAAGAAGACCCTATAAATAATACTTGAAAACTTATTATTTCTGTTATGTGTATAATTTCGTCAAAAAAAGATTTTTCGAACATAGGCGGGGCCATTTTCTTTGAGCCTTYGCCTCAATAGATCCAAAAAGCGGGGCACATGTTTATTCAATAAATTGGGTGTAGATTTGTTGTTCGGTAAAAGACATCTTATCATCACCAAAATCCCATTTTTATATCAATTTTCATACAATTTCATTACAATTCTACACTAACTGATGTTGGTGAAATATACAACCAATTTGGTATTTAATATTTATGCAAGTTTGATGTCTATATAATTTTAGTTTATTTGATTACAAATGCTATTTTAATTATAATATTTATTAATATTATATTATAATTTATACTTATATTAGTTCATATATGATATATATGTATAAAAAATAAAACATAAAAAATGACATACACACATATATACATACATACATGTATATATATATATGTATGTATATATTATGATTCAAGAAAATAAAAAAAGGACATAATCGAAGGTGAAATTTGACTAACACATAATAGAAAAGTAATTAATAATATATTGTTTATTCAAATGTGTTATAAAATTATTATAACAAAACTTATGCGTCGAATTTGTATAAACTAATAAAAGTACGTATATTATTAAAAATATATATAAGTTAAGAATATGAAATATATACTTTTAATAATTTATTTAATGGAAAAAGATAATATAATACGTCATTGAAATTGAATTATTGCAATTTACACAAATCTTTACACCATTTCGTTGGAATAAATTGTGCAAATGATTGGATATCGACTAACACTATTTGAACAGTTTTACAAACCCTAAAATATTTTTACGTTCTTTTCCCGGTTGAGGCATGTTTTAACATTTCACTGCAGGACATCAAAAACTTTTGGGTCGGCCCCGACTCTCCTGTTAGTCCTTGTATTTAAAAAAAAATAACACCCACATCAAAATCTTAAAATTGGCACGTTAAACCAACTTAAGCGACCTTAAACTTCTGGTATAATTTCGGTTCTATGGAATATAAAGGAACATATTGAAATATTACAGTGACATTTTTCAGGAACATAAATTTTCCATTACAGTGATGATATGGGCCAACGTATGCCCCAACGTAGGTTCAATTCATACATGCTTAAAATAGGGTGTAAATTATGAATGCGGACAAAACCGAAATTCCATATTTGCAACAATAATCTCTCTAATATTTTATAATGATAAAACCATCCAAATTGAAAACAATAAGATTGTTATCTAATCCTATCTGCTTTTCAACAAGAAAAAAATAAAGAGACATCATTTCAGTACAGGTACTTATCATTATTGCTACAATCTGTTTCCAGTAGATTTCAAAATTCGAAATCCGCTACATATGTTTTCCTTAATGAAGTGCAAAAGCGCTCCAATGCTTCTTTTCCCATGATAAAAAGTCTTTTCATGATCATTTTATCTAAAAATAACACTTGTCATTTAAAAAGAAATGAAATTGCCATATACGTTTTCCCTTTTGACAATATGTGGTAGAAACAATCACAGTAACTCGCGGTTATGGAGGTTCATCTGCGATGGTTCCACAGGTTATTCGTAATTGTTTGAGGATTAGTCGGTGCACGTAAGTTGTCCCAAAAAAAAATCATAGTCATTCGACTAGGAAATGACCAAGAAAATCAAGATTCAAGACCGTTTGACCCTTGGTTGGCAACGGGAACAAAACTTATTTCTTGTAGTAAATAACGATGGGAATGTTTCCTATTAAAAACTTCTTATTAACAATGCATTTTCAACACTAAAAGAAGTTTACATACCTTTTTATGATCTACTTAAAGTAAGAGAACACAAAATGTGATTTTATATTCGTGTTTAAGAAACGATCAACACAGGGACGTGCACACATTCGTAGCCCGATGACCTCGAATGTTTGATCGTTCATTAATCACATGCGTTTTTTTTGACCTTATTCATGTCTGAACTTACCTTTCTCTCCCCCCCCCCCACACACGCATGGGTGGGTTCAAGTAAAAATTTGAACTCTTTGTGCCAAAAGTAGAAACCACATGAAACTGTCAATTGCATTTGATCCATAGGTAACATTCACTTTCGTCTTTTGGTTTTCCGCATATGAGTTTGTCAGACCAGTTCATAAACATATGTTATTAGTTTAATTATATTACGAAACTGCCACTGCATCACTTTCAGCCTTCCGATATATCTAAAAAAAATCATTTAAGGAGTACAACTTGGTTTTTAAAGGGGTGTTTGGGACTGCTTATTTTAAACAACTTATGCTTTTCTACAAAAGTCCTTATCAACTTATTATAAGTTATAATTGTTTAACTTCTTCAAAAACTTCTTATTACAGGTTTGATACCGCTATAAGATATTTATCCAAACACTCAAAAGTGTTTATTACCGGTGCCACATCGAAATAAGTCAACAAGTTGTTTTTATAAGCAATCCCAAACACCCCCTTAGAGAGGGATGATGATTTGACAGGGAGTTTAAAACCCATTTATTGGTAATTTTTCTCCAATACCGTATACCGACTAATTATAATTGGTATGCACAATCTTATACCATGTACAAGCACACTGTACTTGCCACCAATTTTTTCTGTTCGGTACATTGGTATTGGTTTTGTATAAACTTCAGATTACATGTATGAAAACTTGTCATTATGTTCAAATTTTGACTCACATTTGAGTTTGCAGGTAATAAGGATGAGTTAGCTAGCAGCTTAATCAGCTTAATGGACACAATTTATTTGGTCATCTATATATGATTGTTTGGTATTGTTAAAGCCAAGTTTTTTCCAAACTTGTCATTCCAAATTAAAAAAACATACTCCTATTTATGAAAAAGCCATCCAAATAAAACTCTCAATCTATATAGACAAATTAATCTACACATACAATTTTATCTATACAAAACTAAGTGGCCGTTTACTAAGCACTTACTGGGTAAATGCTTGTCGGTAAAATTCAACACAATCGCTTACTTACGGGTAAGATTTTAGTCCACCAAAACGATATTGTACGTAACAATTTACCTGGTAAGCGCTAACCGTGGTAAGAGTCGTCGCCATCACTTATCAGGTAAGACTCTTGGTCATTGCCTTCGCTCTTAGCGGGTTAGATTCTTGGTCCTTGTCATATTCATCTGGTAAGATAATATGACTTGGTAAACGTTTATCCAAATAAACATTTGATAAATGGCTCCTAAATAAAAATCAACCAAACAACCCTAACTATGAAAGAAGAAACAAAATAATATATCAAACAATTCCATCCACAAACTATTGATACTGGCAATAGCCTCAAATTAATTTAATTTAGTTAGTAAATTTAAATAACTATATATAAATCGACTTTTAATATTATGTACCAATCAATTTTGCATATTAATACAATATTATCAACTGATTTTAATTGATTTTTTTTTAATTAATACAACTCATACATGTTTGACAAGGGTGTGCATAGGCGGGTTGCGTGGATTCAGGTGGGTATATCAAACCCGATCAGATTTCGAATATGGAAATCTAGCCCCGATTTTCAGGTTTCGGATTTGGATTGCTTCGGTTCAAGTTGGTTGGGTTTCGGGTTGAGGTA
This sequence comes from Cynara cardunculus var. scolymus, assembly GCF_001531365.2. NCBI lineage: Eukaryota > Viridiplantae > Streptophyta > Magnoliopsida > Asterales > Asteraceae > Cynara > Cynara cardunculus. The sequence continues at coordinate 10,504,448 of NC_037531.1, forward strand.
GGTCGGGTTCATGTTTAGTTATAATATAAAAATTATATATGTTCAATCGATTTTGAGAATGAATTCAATCGATTTAGAGGATTGATAAATCGATAGTATTCTTATAAATTAAAAAAGAGCTCGACCGACTAGGATTTTTAGAAATTTCAAAAGATAATTAGATAAACAAATATATTTATATAGTATATAGTATATATATATATACACACACTATATGTGTGTGTGTGTATTGCTGGTTTTCGGACCGATCGGGTGGCTAAATATCAAAACCCACATGAACCCAAATTTCCGCCAAAAGTCTGTTTTCGGGTTTTCGGATTTTGGGGCATTCTGGTTCTGCATAAACACCTCATTTTCGGTTTGGATTCGGGTTATATTTTACTAGTTTAATTTGATATAGAATCATCACTTTATTTAAGTATGAGAAATATTAATTTGGATTGGGCCTTGGGTCATGTGTGATTGGTGAGCCAAGTTATGGGCCGAAGCCTGTGAAATTAATGTGGCAAAGAAAATTAATTAATCCATTTAATTTCTTGTTTAATTAAAATCATTAATTGATTTATTTACCAAATTACATAATTTTTAATTCATAATTTAAAGAAAAAAGAAGTCTAAAAAACACAAGAAACGATCATATTTTGAGTAATTAATCCTGAATTTTTTCGAACTTTCGGAAATCAAACAAACTAATCCTCAAACATTTTAAAAATGACGAAACCCAATGAACTTTCATATTTTCAACGATTAAGGACGTAGACATTTTTTGAACCAAGTCATTGCATTAATAAAAAAGAAAGTGATATATCATTTTTAATTGATGTATCTTGATCAGTAACAAAGTACAATAAACCAGTATTTGAATCAAAATCATAAAAAAAATTAATAATTATTTATTTTTCAGATTCAAATAACAATTACAAACACCATTGATTGTCATGTAGATCTGAAAAATAAATAAGGGTTAATGAAGATGGTGTATCTTTTTTTTTCTTTCTCCATTTTATTGGTTTTTTGTATTTTTCTATTGACGTGTTGATATATATATATATATATATATATATATATATATATATATATTCTTTCGTTTTATAAAAAATATTCACAGACCTAATCGTTGAAAACATGAAAGTTCATTGGATTTTTTTCGATTTTAACAAGTTCAAAAACTTATTTGTTTAATTTCAAAAAGTTCAAGGATTTATTTGCTTAATTTTTTTTTAGGATTTTGTTCATTTTCTTGTAGAATATAATTATGTAAGTGATCAAAAAACATAAATATCAGATACAACACGAAATATATTATGGACTTCGAAATTCGTTCAAACAAATTATTTATTAATGAGTGAATAAATTTGTCACTCCAGTGAAACCAACCAACTGATATGGAATGCAATACGCATAGTTTGTTTTATTTCTAAGACAACTATATTTAGTCAGTTATTAAGGGCTACTAAAGTAAATCAGCTACTCTTACAACTTGAAAGAAGTGCATTGGAGCTATGGGTCACAAATAAGTTTCATGTGCTATTTTTATGGATCTCGTGTAACATTTTGCGGAGGATATAAAAATGTAATGTCATGATGTTGCCAAAGATGTTAAGCATCCAATTATGTGTTATATGTTTTAAAAACTGCATTAACATGTTCTGTTACACATGGTGATATGCGTGGGTGCCATTAACTCGTGTAGTAGGAGTAGGGGGCCGTGAGACTGTGATGGTTCACATGTTGTTGTTGTTGTTGTTACGACATACAAGTGGGTTTGTTGGGTTGAGATTGTAAGAGCAGGCGAATAGGTCGGTCGAGTGGTGAAATAAAAACTGTAAGAGCTAGCAACCAATAAGCCCGTCAGCAGGGTTTAGGAACTCAAGTAAGAGCACCATTGTATGTAGTGTGTGTAATGTAATGTCATTTATGAAACGTGCATGCTACTTATAAGTAATATTTTTGATATGAGATTTTGAGGTGTTTTTAACATTATTGACGTCAATACTAGACGAGCAACTGTAAGCTTACTCGATCATTATGTTCAACCTATGTCTGTCAAAAAGTAAATACAGTGCCATTAACAGTTGATCTGAAAAAAATTAGCATTACGCGAAGCAAATATCCTAGATTGAGACAACTAGAAGACAAAGCGCACATCAAGACATTAAGAGAGACGGAGACTATAATTATATATATCCCAACTGTAAGATATATTAGATGATAATCTACTTTATGATATTTAAGCTTTTAACTCTGATACAATTTAAGAATTTGATATCTTGATAAACTTTTATATATCGTGCTCTGAAAATTTTGGAATTCTTTTTATAAATAAGGGTGTAACTGTCAGTTTGTACACATGTCGAATAATCCCATGAACCCTGAAGTTAACAATTTTTATTAATACAGAAGAAACCAAGATTTAACCAGTTAAACCATCGATGACAGGTTACAAAATACATTGGGGAAATTGTAGGGTATTGAAGGGGCTATCTATCTAAATCGATCGATAGGATATGACCAAAAAACTCACACACAGTTGTTCGTCATAACTCATCTTTGAGATGCAGAACAATGTAAATTAGCATTAATCCCTAAAAGGATGAACCCCAATTCTGCATGATCTTCAAGGGATAATTAGAAATATCTAAAGCTTCAATCACTAAGAATTTGAGTTTCCAAAGGCGATAACAGGTTACCCTTTAATCCTTAACAATTTTCAAGTAAATTCGATGGACAATTCGATTACGAAACAACAATTCACTGCAAGGTGTGATCTGAATCTTGAGTGAGGGTGGTTTTATCCTATTAGTGATGGGTATGAAATGGATGGTTTAAAGTTCTTGAATTTCTGATTAGAAATAAAAGAATGTGGCAGACTCGCTAGCATTATGAAAGAAGAAGACATTTGCCACGGGGGCGATTTAGATGCCTAATGTTATGGTAAAGGAAGGCGGCAGGGATGGCCCGATGAGAGAAGTAGAAATTAGAAAAAATAAAAACCCATGTCATTTACACATCATTAAAAAATTGATAACGCCACGTTATTTTTACCCATTTCATGTAGGATTAGAAGGTTATATCAGATAAAATGTGTATAAAAGAGCAAAAATTAAAAGCTTGATACATTAATTGGGAAAAAAAGATTTCGTTACAATAAATAGAAACTAACACAAACTTCGTAAATTATTTGATGCATTTTGTCCTAATAACTAAAACAAATAATTATTTTATACTATATGTATACATAACTACATTATCTTGATTTCATATATATTACTTGTGTATGCATATAATTTTGCAACATGTAAATGTTTTATTGTAAAACAAGAATCACTACTAGAAAATTGGGTATTTTCAGCAGAATTTCCGACGGATTTGTTTTATTGTAAAACAAGAATCACTACTAAAAAATTGGGTATTTTTAGCAGAATTTCCGACGAAAAAATCCGTCGGAAATTTACTGATGGATTACCGACGGACAACAAAAAAGTCAACTTTCGTTGACATCCGCGAGAATTTCGCCGGTAAACATTTTCCGACACTATTTCTGGCGGATTTCCGGCGGATTTTACAAATTAAATTTTTACGAAATAATTAACTCTAATTATATAAGTTACAGGCGGATTTTCGACTGCTTTTTTTTTTTATTGATTTTTTGGTGATGAGTGGATTGGATTATGCCTTACTCCCAATTTTATTTCTTGGATGAATATTTATCGAACCAAGTAGCCCCCCTTTTCCTTTTGGGAGCCATACCTCAACCACACTTCCACTATGTGTGGTTGCAACACTCTTTTCGATAGTGTTGTGCCTCTGTTTGGGGACTTCTAACCTTGCGGGTATATTTGCAGCCGGTACATGTGATCTTATCACTTTTGCAGTATCTATAAACACACCAGGTATCGAGTCTACTACGTTTTGAAGATTTAGTATTCATTTTATTTCACGATCACAGTGTAAAGTGCGGGTATCAAAATAAGACAGAGGGGAACATTTCATGACAGTTGATGTTGTTCCATTGGAAAGTCCTTTTTCCTATCTCCCCTAACAACCGGAAGACTGCCTCATTAAAGTGACAATCCACAAATCTTGGGGTAAGTAGATCACTCGCCAAGGGTTCTAAATAACGGATAATTGTCAGGGATTCATATTCAATGTATATACTTAATCGCCTTTGAGGAACCATTTTGGTGCGCTATTGGGGTGCAATTGGCACATATACCACGCAACTAAATATGCGTAAATGTGATATATCAGACTCATATCCAGTAACCAATTGTACATAGAAAATGGTTTGTTAGCAGTTGGTCTAAAGCGAATAAGCAAAGTTGCAAGTAATATCGCATAACCCTAGGTAGAAGTAGGTAAAATTGGTGCGCATAACCAATGCCTTGGCTATCATCTGTATTCTTTTGATTGTAGCTTTTGCGAGACTATTTTATGTATGCACATTGGGTACAGGATGCTCTAGATCAATCCCAATAGACATGCAATAATCATCAAATGCGTGTGATGTAAATTCTCCAKCATTATAGAGTCGTATTGACTTGATAGGATAATCAAGTTGGTGAGCACTTAAGCATATAATTTGTGCTAAGATATTTTTGAACATAGCATTTCATGTTGAAAATAATGCGACATGTGTCCATTGTGTCGAATCGTCAACTAGCACCATAAAATACTTAAACGACCTGCATTATGGATGTATAGGTCCACAAATATCACCTTGTATACGTTGTAAGAATGGAATGTTTTGCATCTTTAGCACAAGATGGTTCCGATCCCGACTTAGCTACGGAGCAAGCTTAGCAAAAATTTAGGGCATTCAAGGAGGCATATTGTGATGATGATGATGTTGCTTCTTTTGTTTTAGAAGTCAACGGTTGCTATCTAATAGTTTCATGTAATTGCCTTATCTTACCTTTCATTCGAAAAAAAAGGGTGTCCATGAGTATTTTTTAGCACACATATCATCATGTCACATCCCGAGTGCCCTATGTGGTCATGCCAAAGCCTATATATGTCATTATCCTAAAGTCCATTATTGGTGACCACATATGATTCAATGACCCGAATTGTGGTAACATACAGCCCACTAGTTTGACATTTAAATTTCTCTAATATACCTTTCCTTCCATATTCATTAGAGATGGCGTACATATATTCATTTTCATTCTCACAGTGTGTTTCAGTATGATAGCAGTTGGAGATATATCTATGAAACTTAACAAGGTTCTATTAGATTTTAGATCGTAGAGTGCTTCTATGATTGTCATTTTAGGGGCCGTTTGCTAAACACTTACCCGGTAAGTGCTTACTGGTAAAATTTAACACTATTAATTACTTACCGGGTAAGATTTTAGTCCATCGAAACGACATTGTATGCAATAATTCACCCGGTAAGCGCTTACCGTGGTAAGAGTCGATCGCCCTCACTTACCGGGTAAGACTCATGGTCCTTGTCTCGCTCTTACCGGGTAAGATTCTTAGTCCTTACCATATTCATCCGGTAAGGTAATGTGACTTGGTAAGCGCTTACCCGAGTAAGTGTTTTGTAAACGGCCCCTTAGTGTCATTAGGCAAAAAAAGTGGCAGTTCCTGTTCCTCGACTAAGTAATAAATTGGATGATCCAATTATTGTAGTCATTGAGGATTTATAATCAATTATTTCATAAAATAATAGCATATTTTTTAGTATTGTGTTGGTGGTCCCACAAGCAACTAAGCAGTCAAGTTCTTCTCATATATTCCTACAAGGAATGGAGAATATAATTTAGTTGTTTTGACGATTCTTTAACATCATAGTTTTGGGTAGTGCATATACGTAAGTTAGAGTTTATTTAATAAATTTCAGAAGTAAATCAGTATTCCACCAACCCAAACAGTAAATTAAATTAACCAAACTATTGAAAAAAAAACTTAAAAACCAACCAGTATTGTCTAAATAACTACTGTCTTTGAAAATAGTGAGATAGTTTAGTCGAAATCCGAGAGCTCTAGTGATGGATCATTGTTGTTGATATGAGTAAAATCTCCAACTGTTAGGTCGACTTATGGGTCATTGCTTGTTTACTTAAGGCAGTGAGCTTCCTGTTCTTTGGATTCCCTGTGTCTCTTATAGGAGACTGCTATAGTGTTGCTTGCACAACAATTCTTATACCAGTGCCCAACGATGCTACATTTGTAGCAAGGTTCAGTTTCGTCTCTTGTAAGTGGTCATTGGTGCTTTTCCTTTTGATTGTCCTTGATTACTTGGGCCAACAGTTGCATCTCTGTGCCATATATTGGAAAATCCATCACGACTATTGTCGTGACCCTGTCCACGACCCCGTCCACCTATTGTATAGTTTCCACGTGTGTGTGATTTAGTATGTTAGTTTGTTGTCCTTTGGAGTTCTTTCCACCTCTAACTCTTTCATGACTAGATTCAGGAATTTTCTTTGTCCTGACAAGTTTAGTGTTGTTATTTTAAAGAACCTCATTGCATCTTTTCAACCGCTTACAGTAGGTTGATAAGTTTGTTAAAGGTTGTGATTCTTTTGCTATCATACTCCAACAAATACTGATAGATTAGTATGATTGCTGGTGTAGGTAAAGTGGAAAGTGAAAAGCGTTTTCTGAATCATGTCGTCTTTCGAAAGTTCCTTGCCACAAAAGTTTAGACAAGCTTTGAGATGCGACGTTTATTTGTTGAAATCGAGTAAGTGGATTTTATTACACTAAACGATTAGTTCGCGAAGTAAAGAGTCATGAATATCCCTGAATATTCATTTCAATGTGTCTGACAGTTCTTTGGGGGGTTTTCAATTGAAGGTACTCCTACCAAAGGCTGGGATCGAAATATCTTCTCAAGAATATTAAGACATTTGCTTGTATCTTTTCTAACAGTTTGTCTTTAGGGTTAGTAGTGGAGTTGATCGTTTAACTGTAATCTTTTCCAACAACGGTAGTTCTTACATCAGATACACATTTGTGGTATTCAAGTCCTCTTGAATCCAAGATATCAGATTCAGGACGAGTTGGCTCAATCATCTACATAAACATTAGATAAGGCATTTTATTACAAAGACAAAAATTACGATGCACATGAAATTTCATCATCATGGCAGTACAAAACTGTTAAATATTGATATTTTCAAACATTTCTTTTGTTAATAATGCTATATTAGTATTTCAATATTATAAAATAAACCGTTGTGTCACTTTTGGATTTCTAGTTAAGAGGGGAATCACATGGATTATTTAAGTCCCTACAAATCATAATACAGAGAATGCAAGTGTTATCTAGAATGAATGAGTGAATTTTCAAGTTCAACCAACCCATTTTCAAAATATCAAGTGAGGATCCCACCAGAGCGCCTTCTACTTCTAATAGGCTACAAACTAGAGTGGAAAACCGCTCCTCTAACTTGAGTCATTTGACAAAATACGTTCAGTATTTTGCAATTCTTTTTTTTTCTATAGAATACAAAGATAACATGAATCTTATGTTATTGCATTGTGGGAATTTTAAATCAATTTCATAAAAGGAATTAACTTTTATTTACTAATAAACAATTAAGTACTAGATTCATAACAAACAAAAGAATATATTTAACAATTAAATATTCATAAATCAATAATAATTAATTATTTAATATTCATGAAGTTAGTAATAAGAATAATCTAATATCATAAACTAAAAGTGTTTATCTACTTATGTGGCGTCAAACCGGAGTTTTATAAAAACGTGTTTGGATTAACTTATGGCGATACCAAAATGTAATAAGCTGATAAGTTGTTTTTTAGTGTTTGACAAATTTTGCTTATACATGTAAAATGACCAAAAAAGACATTCTTACATGTGATATAAGATTTCAGTAAGAGATGGAGTATTCATTTAATAGTAGCATCGAAAATTCGAAATGCAAATTGAAAAAGATAGTTTTGACTCAATTGATTACCTGTTGGTAGAAGGCGGTCCACGAATACGTTGTCGACGGCATTGTAATCCCTTAAAATAGAGTCAAAATCATCGTTGTCGCAGAATTTGGTGGCGAGTAGGAGATTGCGAGATGCTATCCGTCCCTATCTCCTTTCGATAACTTTAAGCAATCTTCAAGTGTAGGACCTTGTTGTTGTTCCTGCACATCCAACATTCATCAAGATTTAGTATATAAATCTTAGGGTTTAGAAAAGAGTTACAGGTAAAAGGGTATTAGAAAATGGTTAAAAAGGTAAATTGTTAATAAGTTGAATTTGATAAGTTAGGGGGGATAACTTATCAAAAACTGCTTATTACCGGTATAGGCAACTTTTTTTTCTTCCCCATCCAAATACCTAAAACGACTTATTACCGGTACCACATATGAATAAGTCAATAAAGAGTTTTCATAAGCAATCCGAAACACCTCCTAAGTCTTTTATATAGGGATGAGTTTACAATGAAAATTATATGATAACTTATAATACTTAGAAATTATTCCTTCAATCATTCTTCAACGAATTTTAATTTAAGGTGGTGTTTTTTTTTTAAAAGCTCTTATTTTACCATTTATGTCTGATTCAGTCAAACATAAGGCAATTCAGACTGTTTGTTATTTTTTCTTTTTCTTTCAGAGCCACTTATCCCTTATTTTCCTCTTAAAAATTAAGTGATGGCGTAGCCACTTATTTTCCTTTTAATCCTGAAAATTATCCAGAGAACCGATTTCTACATCATCATTCGATCGACTTCACCCTCCATCGATCGACTTCACCCTTCTCATCGTCTCAATCGATCGAGTTCTGTGACAGCTGTCAAATTCGAACTTCCAGGTTAGCTCTTATTAAGTTTATATTAGTGTTATTGAAGATAATTTATAAGATTAGGAGTTAGTTAGGTTAGTTTGGTCGAAAAATTTCTAGAGATTCCGGCAGTTGCTTAGAAAGTCCGGTTCCGACCCGTAATTATCTGAAACGTCCTATACAGTGCCAAATGCTCTAATTTATACCTAATTTATATAAAACACCAAGTTTTAGTGTTTTAAATATAAAACCTTTTTATTTAAATGAATTTAGCCATCATGGGTTTTTAATTTGAWGAAAAATGTCAAAATTGAGAAAAATGACATTTTAGCATTTTGGGCTTTAGTTTTTATAAAAAAAAATTACATAGAGGGTGGGCTTGGGCCATCCCATGGCCGGCCCCTCCCCCCTTTTTCCCTCCCTTATTCACATATAAAAAGCCTTCTTTCTTATGACAAGGTCATTGCTTATGCATCAAGGCAACTCAAGGTTCATGAAAAGAACTACACCACTCATGACTTGGAGCTAGGAGCAGTGGTGTTTGCACTCAAGATTTGGAGACATTATCTCTACGGTACCAAATGCACTATCTTCACTGATCACAAAAGCCTTCAACATATTCTAAACCAAAAGATGCTGAACATGAGGCAACAGAGATGGGTCGAACTTCTCAATGATTATGACTGTGAAATAAAATACCATCCAGGGAAAGCTAACGTGGTAGCAAACGCCCTAAGTCGAAAAGAAAGGATAAAACCGTCAAGAGTACGAGCCATGGGGATAATAATTCAAACGAACCTAAAAACGCAAATTCGTGAAGCTCAAGAAGAGGCGTTGAAAACAGAGAATCTGAAGAACGAGACCCTGCATTACTTAGAGAAGGAATTCGAAACCCGAGCAGATGGGGTACGTTACTTTAGAGATAGAGTTTGGATACCAAAGGACGACAAACTTCGGTCTACAATTTTGGAGGAAGCACATCGCTCAAGATACTCAATCCACCCAGGAACTGATAAGATGTACCAGGAGCTAAAAGAATATTACTGGTGGCCAGGAATGAAGAAGGATGTTGCTTTGTACGTAAGTCGATGCTTAACATGCGCAAGGGTAAAAGCAGAACATCAGAAACCGTCTGGTCTCCTTCAGCAACCATATATTCCCCAATGGAAGTGGGACCAGATATCAATGGACTTTGTTACTAAGTTACCTAGGACTAGGAAAGGACATGACTCAATTTGGGTCATAGTGGATCGGCTTAAGAAATCCGCGCATTTTTTACCGGTTCGAGAAGACTTAAGTATAGAAAGGCTTGCACAAATCTACATCGATGAAATAGTTACACGTCATGGTGTGCCTATTTCCATTATTTCGGATAGAGATACACGTTTTACATCAAGATTTTGGCAGACTCTTCAAAAAGCATTGGGTACGCGTTTGGATTATAGCACCGCCTATCATCCTCAAACAGATGGACAATCGAAAAGAACTATTCAAACGCTTGAGGATATGTTGCGTGCGTGTGTAATAGATTTTGGTGGGAGTTGGGATACCCATCTGCCCCTTGTTGAATTCTCTTATAACAACAACTATCACACCAGCATACAGTGTGCACCGTACGAAGCCTTATATGGACGTAAATGCAGATCACCGCTTAACTGGGTAGAGATCGAAGATAGACAGTTGACAATGCCCGATATTATCCAGGAAACCACCGACAAGATTTCAATCATCAAGGAGAGACTTCAGACGGTAAGAGACCGTCAGAAGAGTTATGCGGATAATCGGAGAAAGCCGTTGGAATTCCAAGTGGGGGATAAAGTACTCTTAAAGGTATCGCCATGGAAACGACTAGTACGATTCAGGAAGAGAGACAAGCTAGGTCCCAGATACATTGGTCCATTCGAAATACTCGAAAGAATCGGACCAGTGGCGTACAAATTGAAGTTGCCACAAAATCTAAGCGCCATCCATGACACGTTCCATGTGTCGAATATGAAGAAATGCTTAACGGATGAAACAATAGTGCTACCCCTAGACGACGTTCAGATTAGCGATCGGTTACACTTCGTTGAAGAACCAATCGAGATACTGGACCGAGAAGTTAAACGGTTGAGGAGCAGAAAAGTCCCTATTGTTAAGGTCCGCTGGAATGCAAAACATGGTCCAGAGTACACTTGGGAGCGAGAAGATTTCATGAAAGGCAAATATCCGCAATTGTTTGTAGAAAAATCCATTGGCAGTAGCAGTCGTTAAATTTCGGGACGAAATTTCTCTAACAAGGGGAGACTGTGACA
>NC_037531.1:10516701-10547111 GCF_001531365.2 Cynara cardunculus var. scolymus
TCTTCTGGAAGTTAACTTAATGAGTTACCTTTCAAATGCCACTGATTTCATTCAAACATGTGGTGATTTGAGGTTTTAACTACTCAAAACAAAGTGAGCATGCAATCTGTCCGAATCTGACAGATTTGTATATGTATGTTCCAATGACCATATCTCTTCCAAAACTCGATGAAAAAGGATGATTCTTCCTTTGAGAGTTAACTATATGAATTATCTTCTKCATGCCAGTGGAATCACATGAAAATATGGAGTTTTGTTCTCTAAACACCTAAAACACTTTAGGTGTGCAAACTGTAAAACCACCAGTAGGTAACTCCTACTTTGTATGCTAATATCTCTTTATTTACTTGCTCTTAGTGTATGATTCTTATTCTGAAATGTTCTTGTATGAGTTACGGTTCATATGAACCCAGTTTCACTCAAAACTACGAAGTTTTGAGGCATTAACCAATTTAATTAAGTTAAGTGTGCAATATGTCAACTAATGACAGATGTATGCATGTAACTTTATGGTGCCATATCTTCCTCTCAACTCATCAAAAATGAGTGATTCTTAGTTTAAAAGTTTCATTTAAGTGTTAAGTTTATAATCCAACTTGAATTTCTGCAGAACACTTAGTAGAACTCTTTAAATGAGTATTTTACTAACGTGGTGTAATCTGCCATATCAGTTGTGATATGATGTATTGCATAAATTATTTGAATCATTATTGCATGTCCAAAATGTATGAAATTTGGTCACAATGACCATAACTCAGTGCTATATCCCATATAAAAAGATAGGAAACTATCTCATTTTAGAAATTTCTTTAAATTGATCATTTTATGTATCATTAGTTTCTGCCCAAAAATGAGATTTTGGGATTATTAGATTTTGTAAATATTGATCTTTTTATTGGACTATAGCATTACTTCCGGTATAAATTAATATATTAACGAGCATATGGACATTATGTATATTTGGACAATAGATAATCAAGTTGGATATAAGTAGACACTTATGGACTTATTAATCCCCATAAGTAGTTTTAAACCCATAAGTGACAGTTTTGGATATTCCTCTTTGATATGGAATCGTTAAGCTCGTGTGGTGACTGGATCATATCTTTAATTTGCGGAGCTTTGCAAAAGAGTGAGTTTTCACAGCCCCTTTTTACTATTTTCACGTTTTTGGGGGAAAAACATGTATAAAAGTAGTTGATGATTTGTATGAAATATACAATGTGTTTAAATTGTGGATACAAATTGATTTTTATGAATTATGTTTTGAAATGAAATTGTGAATACGAGCACTAACACTTTGTACACTAGTAATAGTTGTGTTTGGGTTAATTAAAAAGTCCCAGTGGTTACACTACTTATTAACTCGTATGAGCCGATAGTTTAAGTGGATAACGCTATTTGGATTGACAATCCCACCTTCTGCTGGTGAGTAGGGGTGCATTTAACTAAAACAAGAGTTCTACACATGTGGGGTTTAGTCCCACCGCTGAGGTAGTTCGATATGAGTTCTACACATGTGGGGTTTAGTCCCACCGCTGAGGTAGTTCGGTATGAGTTCTACACATGTGGGGTTTAGTCCCACCGCTGAGGTAGTCCGGTGTGAGTTCTACACATGTAGGGTTTTGTCCCACCGCTGAGGTAGTTCGGTATGAGTTCTACACATGTGGGGTTTAGTCCCACCGCTAAGGTAGTTMGGTATTAAAGGGCGTAGTTGTCGCAGGTTTAGTAGTGGCCCAACACGTAAAAATTACTTGGAGTACATTGTGCCTCGTATGAAAGTGTTGCGAGTAAGTAAAAGATTTACTCGAATTAATTATTGCTTAAAGATTTGTTGTGAAATAAAAACCTGTGAACTTACCAACTCTTGTAGTTGACACTTGTTTTGACGTGCTTTTCAGGGCTAAGAAAGGCTCAAGGTGGCACTTAAAAGAAGCCGTGTCACCACTATCACCTTTAAATTTCTTTTTGTGTTTAATTTACAAACTTGTCTCTGGAATTGTAAACTTTGGTTAATGGTGTAATTAAATTTTAAATGTATGGTTATGTTTCTTTATACTCTATTGCTATGAGACTCTACCTGCCATACCTCGTGTTTCCGCTTTAGCGGGGTGTGACAAGTTCACACTCCATTGCCTCTGGTGACTTCAGATCGACCCAAATCAGATCCAAATCAAGAGGGTTTTCTTCCCTGTGGGTTTTCGCCACTGTGTGTTTTCGTTCCTATGCAAACCAGTAGTTGTGCACCTTTATCCTCGTGAATCAAGGTATTTTCGTCCTTGTAGTTTTCGTCATTGTAGTTTTCATCATGATGGTTATTTGCTTCGCTTTAGAGGTGGATTTGGACATTGGATTTTAGAGAAGGAGTGGTGGTGGACGGTGGTTGATGGTGGTGGGATGAGGGTAGAGATTGAGGATGGAAAGCTTGATCTGGAGGAGAAGGAAGAATTAAGGAATATTGGGAACACAAACAGAAGTGAAATAAGAAATTATACATCTTGATATGTTGTGTTGGTTACAAAAGCAAACTATTGATTCATAATTCAGACTTCAGACGTTTGTCAGTTTACAAAAACAAACAGTCTGACTGATTCAGATTTCAAACTTCAACACAACCTCTTAAAAATCAGAAGTAAAATCAGACTTCAAACTTCAGCACCTCTTATAAAACAAAAGCCACATAAGTAACTCATTTACTTATTATATATTTTAAGGTGTCTATCAAAAATATATAAAACCAATTAATATATGGAAATTATATTTTAGGTTGAATAATTAACCTACCGTCGACGTCACTGTTTGGTTAATTATAGAGATAATAATAATAATTACCTCCGTAAATAACACGTACTAAGCTTTTGTCTCTTTTGGATTGAACCCCTCAATTTTTTTTTATATTTTATTCAGTTAATGATAATAATATATATATATATATATATATATATATATATATATATATAAACACTTGTTTTAACGTCTTCTTGTTGGTGGTTTTATTGTAGAGATGATCAAATGGGCCTGGTCCAACCCGGACCGGCGGAGGACTAGAATCGGGACCGACTTAGAACTCCAGCCTGAGACCGATTGGGACCGGTTTGGTACCACCAGACGCTGATTAAGGACCGATTATGGTTTTCATCCAAAAAAAGACCCGGCGTGGCCCGAGACCGGTTTGGGACAGGTTGTAGGCCCGTCCCGGGACTCGCCCCGATTTTTTTTCAATTTTTTTTGGTATGTACTTTTAAATGTATTTCTAGCTTTCTAAATGTATTTAATTGAAAATTAAATTACAAATTTACAATAAAACATATTTTTTAAGTGTATTTGATTGAAAACCAATTATAAAACTACAATAATACGTATTTTTTAAGTGTATTTGATTGACCTAATTAGATATTTTAAAGTGTATTGGAATAACATTAAAGTATTTTTAAAAATTTATCAAAAAGAAAATTTAAAACAATGGATTGTGGTAATCGGTGGTTGACTATGGTAGAGGTGGCGATGGACGATGGTAGACGGTGGTTGTGGAGACGCTGGAGGATGTTGTTGTAGTGGAAGAGGAGGTGGCCGCCGGTGGTGGCAGGCTGACAGCGGCCTAAACTAGCGGTGATGACCATTAAAACAATACCATATTGAGGTTATCAAACTAGGGTAGATTAGTAATATTTTAGCATCTGTCTCATACTTGTCCCAAATAGGTGGAACAAGAAAAAACCTCTTTTGTCCCATATTGTCCCACTTTGTCCTAGTTCTTGTCCATGCCCCATGTCACGCAAAATGTAAGACAATGAGTTCTTGTTCTGTCCCATGTTACACAAAAAATGGAATAGTGAATTTTGTCACGTCCTGTCCCATCCCATGTACCAAACGCAACCTTAAAAAATTTAAGTTTCAGGGAGTTTTAGGTGTGATTCAGAAGATTGGAAACCTTTTTGAATTGATTCTGAAACTTGCCATTTTTTGCTTGAATATAACTCAGAAGATTTGGACTCAGAGTTTCCGAGTCTTATGATCAAAGCCTCTGAGCCTTCAACTCAGAACTTCTGACGCTTCCAATCGTGGTTCCTCTTTTGGGTGTGGTGCTTGTCAAAGAGCTCTTAAGTCAGTGTAAATGCTATCCAATCTTATCTGTTAACAATTATATAACCACCGAACTGCTAGACAATTATGTTTCAATCGTTTAACCGTACATAACCGTCGATCTCTCATATAAATATGTAAACATAAATCTAGATGTATATAAAGACTCGAACATACATCATTTTGTTAAGGATGAAGAATGTAATTAGCTCAATTTATAATCATTAACAATCATATCTTTATGACTTCGACAAAACATGATGTGTAAAGTTTTGTTCACTTTGAAACAAAGTATTTTTGTATATGTAGTTATTAATTAAAGACTTTTCATTGAAATATGTTAAATTCTATTTTTCTTGACAAAGAAGTAGTTCATTACATAAACATAAAAAGATTGTTCTTGATTGAGTTTTAGTGAGAAGAAGAGTTACGGTGAAAAGTGTAAGAAGAGATTTCCACCCTTCGATGTATATCAGGATGGAATCTACCAAGATGCATCGGATCAATCCTTGTATCAAGTGCGATTCATGAGTGAGTTTAAGATTAAAGGTGATCAAGGCTCCAGATCTTCTCTTATACTTTATGTCTTAACTCTCGTTCCCATACGATTTTTCACATGCACAAACTCAATTTTTTATTCAAACGATGATACCATTTAACTATAAGAAACAAATATAAAGAAAAAGAATTCAAACGGTGACACCATTTGAATATAAGAAACAAATATAAGAATTTTTTTTGAAATGATGATAACACTTGACTAATAAAATGACACTGAACCCGGGTTTCGAGTGGAAGAAAAAACCTTGCAAACTAACTCTACCAAAGAAATTCTCATTATAATTTCATAATACATACAATGACATACAACAAATTAATACGGTTATACCTCTCATAAATAAATTTTTTATCGTTCAACGAACGAATATGTGGCACCATTGTAGTTCTGTGCCTGATGGAGTGTATATATATATATATATATATATATATATATATACACACATATACACACACCAACAGATCCACTTCTCACCTGCTATTGCAATTCCACTCAAAGCTCCAGTATCAAAAATGGCAGAAACCCGGATCCGATTTGGAATCTTGGGTTGCGCTAATATTGCCCGCAAGGTATCAAGGGCTATGCTTCTCTCACCAAACACCACCATCTCCGCCATCGGCAGCCGTTCTCTAGATAAGGCAACTGCTTTTGCATCGGAAAACCACTTCCCGGAATCCACCAAAGTTTACGGCAGCTACGACGCCGTATTGGAAGATCCTGATGTGGATGCCATCTATATTCCCTTACCAACAAGCCTCCATCTCCGGTGGGCTGTTTTGGCGGCCGAGAAAAAGAAGCATGTTTTGCTGGAGAAGCCGCTGGCGCTCAACGTCGGCGAATTGGATACGATTTTGAAAGCATGTGAATCAAGTGGAGTACAGTTCATGGATGGTACCATGTGGATGCATCATCCGCGGACTGCAAAGATGAAAGAGGTCCTTTCCGATGAACAGCGATTCGGGCAGCTTAAATCCGTATGTTTTGTTCTTCCTTTCATCCGTACGATAATTTTTTAGCAAATTACGTGAAAAAGCAACGTAACCTATTCCTATTTCTTTGTAACGTACTTTCAAAACATTGATTTTGTTATCTTAGATATGATATCTCAAACACTATGCTCTGCGTTTTCTGATGTAAATCATGTACTTAAATGTTTAAAATATGATACCAAAATAAAGGTCAGATTATGTTACACTTTATAACATAAGTTATTTTCGCATGCAATTTACCCTTTATTTTACGGTCTAATTCATGGCTAATTTTGATTTCGATAGGTCCACAGCACGTTTACGTATGTAGGAGAAGGTGACTTCCAAAAGAACGATGTCCGTGTAAACCCGAATCTCGATTCCCTTGGAGCTCTTGGGGATACGGGTTGGTATAGTATACGAGCCATTTTATGGGCACATGGTTACGAACTCCCGAAAACCGTGATTGCACTTCGCGATCCTGAGTATAACGAATCAGGGGTAATCTTGTCATGTGGTGCTTCTTTAAAATGGGAAGATAACGGTAAAGTAGCGACTTTTTATTGTTCGTTCCTCTCTAACTTGTGCATGGACATAATTGCCCTTGGAACGAAGGGAAGCATACGTGTTCACGACTTTGTCATCCCGTTTAATGAAAAAGTCGGGCCTTTTTATGCGGTCGCAAATTCGAAATGGGCAGAATTATCACTTGGGTGTGAGCCCGAGCCGAGTGAGTTCAGGATCCCAACTATTTTTCCTCAGGAAGCGTTGATGGTGCAGGAATTTGCTAGACTGGTCGAGGGAATTCGCAGTGGTGAGGCTAAACCAGATAAAAAGTGGTCGATCATTAGTCGGAAGACCCAAGTGGTCATCGATGCCGTTATAGCTTCGATTAATAACGGTTTCGAGCCTATTGAAGTTGTTTACTAGAAATCATATGTTTGGTCGTGATTTGGTTGTGTTCGTATATGGAATAAGGCGTCTTGTATTATGCTGTTTATGGTGAAAAAAACTTCGGTTTCGGAAACAGTTTTAGCATCATACCTTAATGGATTCAGACGCTTAAGTTAAAATTATAGAGGGGGTGTTTGGGATTGCTTATTTAAAACAACTTATGCTTTTTTGTAAAAGTGCTTATTGACGTATGTGGTATTAAACCGGAGTTAAATAAAACAGGGTTAAAATTGTAAACTGGTAATAAGCAGTTTTTCATAAGTCAGGAAAAATTAACTTATCAAAAACAACTTATTACAGGTTTGGCACCGGTATAAGCAGTTTTTTTTTCTTATCCAAACACCAGAAAACAGCTTATCATCAGTGTCAGACTGAAATAAGTTAAAAAACAGCTTTTATAAGCAATCCCAAACACCCCCAGAATCAAATCATTTTGACGTTATTTTAGAAACTATATTGTTATGTTACAAATAACTGTAACCAATGGGACGTAACGTATAACGTTATGTCCCGTAGTGCTCTCATGCCAGTATAAAACAAAGGGAATTCAATGATGGATTTTTTCTTTGACGGATTTTTCCGTCGGTAATGATCAATCCGGTGCATCCGCCGGTAATCACGAACACCGTCAAGTTTTTTCCAACGTTAAGATACGCCGATGATGGTATCAACAAAATTGAACAATCTATTAAGATCTTAAATTCTATTGGTATTAATACACTCTTGAAAGTGTCTTATATATGTTATTGTTATCAGGTTGTTTAACTCCGTTAATAAAATTTGTTATGTCACTTAAGTTCGTTCTAATGACTTATTGTAACACATTTAATTAAGCCATTACAATAAAGTTGAGTTTATAGGGTGGCCGTTTATCAAACACTTACCCGGTAAGTGCTTACAGGTAAATTTAACACTATCATTTACTTACTGGATAAGAATTTAATCCACCAAAACAGTATCGCATGCAACAATTTACCTGGTAAGCGTTTACCGTGGTAAGAGTTGTCACCTTCACTTACCGGGTAAGAATTTTGGTTCTTGTCTCGCTTTTACCAGGTAAGATTATTGATCCTTACCATATTCATCCGCTAAGGTAAAATGACTTGGTGTTCACTTACCCGAGTAAGCGTTTGGTAAACGGCACCTAAGTCTTCTAATAGAGGGTCTATTATAGAACTTAATTTTTGTTAGACAAAAAATAAAGCACTATATCTGAAATTTTGTGTTACAATAAGTTTATAGGATGTTTTCGAGCGTCGCAACAAGATATAAAGTAGAGGGTCATAATAACTATTTTACAAGAAACTATTTGAAAAAGTGTATTATAAACCCAAGGCCCTTTAAAAAGACGAGCTTATAAGACATTTCTAAAAAACGTTTCTATAAAATAGCTAATACGACGCTTTATTTAACAAAAAAGTTTCCAAAAAACTTGTTATCGACATCCAAAAACGTCATATAAACTTATTGCAAAACCTTTGGACAAGACGTTTTATTTTTTTTTTATCCTATAAACATAAGTTAATATAAGACACTATTAGAATACTTTACGCGTACTATAAACCCTCTTTTATTATGTGAGACGAACAATTTTTAGTGTCGTAAACTTAAAAGTCTTGCTAAACATTCTGTTAAAACCTCAAACGACATACAGACATCTGTAAGACCCAGTTTTGTTATGGTGATTAACGATAAAATTAATGATAAAAATAATAAATTATTGATAAATAAAAATTGCAAATTGATAATGAAGTTTTTGACATATAAATAATAGAAAACGAGTTTTTTTCTGCTCCACAATAAAGAAACAGAAGATAAAACCTCACTCTTGTCATTTTTCTCTTTCTTGATAGCCATGGTGATGTTTTTGACACCGTCCATTCATTTAAATCGGTCTCTTAGCCTTTCATTATGTCTGTAATATCGATATCTGCAACAGTATGGATCTGGATAAAAAAAATCAAATTCCAATCGGTTAGCAAGTGGCATCGTCACAATTGCGGACCTTACTGTCGGATTGGGGACCTGGCCGTCATTATTGTGGATCTGGTTGTCGCAATTGTTTATCTGGGTTGAATGTGATATTATTTTTTGTTTTTTAGCCAGGTTTGTAATATTACGGATGTGAATATTGTGAACGTAATGACATTCAGATAAACACAAAAGAAGAATCGATAGAAGACCAATTTAAATGGATGAAATGGATATTCGAATATTTAACCCTAAATTGTTTTAACTCTATCAAATTCTGTCTTATTAATTACATTATTAGTTTATTATTATTATTTATTTTTTTAAATTTTTTCATATGATGACACCATATAACTTATATAATATAATATATATTTAAAAATAATTACAAAAAATATGGTTTTTATAGTACCGATAAACAACTCTTAAACTTGTACCCGACGCGTCTTCATCTTTTGAAAACGGTCAATATCGACCCAAAAATAATTACAAAAAGTATGGTTTTTATAGAATTGAGAAACAACTCCTAAATTTGTCCTCGGCGTGTCTTCGTCTTTTGGAAACGATCGATGACATCTTCGTTTTTAACATTACTAAGGGCTTCCTTTTATATGACACAAATGAGGGCATAATTCAAAAAATCATCACCAATTCGATTACGTAAATCTGTCTTGACAAGCTTCATTACCGGTTGATGATGAAGCTTTTCGTTTCAAATATTTTTCCATAATGAATGAGTTATGTAAATCTAAGTAATGAAAGCAATAATAAGTAATCAGTATTAGTACATCTAATCAACATCTGAAAACTAAACATCATCAACTAAACTAAGTCATCAACTAATGAATTAATCAATTTGTATTTGAGCTGGGCTTACTAAACTTATCTTATTTGATTAATCTATTTGTTGGGCTTACTTATCATATTTGATTAATCTATTTGGTCTTTATTTTGTTTAGGTTTTAAACTTTAGTTGCACTGTTTGAATTTCAGAAAAAATATACATGCTTCGTTGCCTCATTTACTTAGCAAAAAATCATCAAAATCTATAGTGTCACTGTCGAGCATTAATAACATTATATTTTATGATCCTTAACGGTTTGCAAATCTAAGATTTGAAATTTTAAGTAATTTATGTGTTTTTCACGTGTTTCTACTTTAGTTCTTGTCTAAACCGGCTTAATGACTACACGTTATTTATCTAACATTATATAAAATCATTAAAAAGCTCATATTGCCAAAACATATGAAACCATCGACGCTTTAATGAACATGGAGACGAGGGTTACAAGTTTGAGACATATTTTCAGGAAAGAGCGTTGTAATTTGTTTTTTTAACATAGAATAATCAATAATTAAAAATTAATTATAGCAAAAATAATCAATATTAATAATTGGAAATTTAATAATCAGTAATTAAAAATTAATAAGTAATTAAATTTGTAGTTATAAAATAAAAAAAATGGTGAAAATCAGATTCCCTCGCTGATCCCTCGCAGATCAGCGAGGGAATCTGATTTTTGCCAATTCCCTCGCTGATCCCTTGCTGATCAGCGAGGGAATTGTCTTATTTTTCTTGTTTTTTATGTGTTATATAATACATATTTTATATGTAGGTATCGTATGTATACATGTTCGGTTTTATTGGGTCTTAACCCATTTAACTGAGCTTTGTTCGGTTTTATTGGGTCTTAATCCATTTACCGGGATATATTGAGTTTATCGGGCTTTAATGAACTTTATTCAGTTTTATTTGACCTTGTTCGATTTAATGAGCCTTAATGGGCTTTATTCGGTTTTATTGGGACTAATCGCTTTATTAATTAATTTTTGTAATATTCTAATAAATAATTAAAAATTTAATGATCAATAATTAAAAATTAATAAGTAATTAAATTTATTTATGTAGGCTGACAATATTTGTAGGAGGGTGAAGCTCAAGATATTGAGTTATGGTAGTGATGGAATTGCACTCTTAAGAGATTTGCATAGAAAAGTGAAATGATTTGATGGGATGAAGAGATATGACAATATTTGTAGGTGGGTGAAAAGTGATGGGTATGAATGGTATGGCTGCCATAGGTTTGCATATTAAGATCAAATTTAACTTTTTTATATTTTGAATGACGTGATTTAGAAAATTTGACATTTTGTTCTAAATTATGAAAATCTGTAATATGTTAATATATTGAGTATCAATATATTTTCGTAAGCAAAAAGAATTTGAAATTATATTTAAATTATTTGATAAATAACATTTTATGTTATCACTTAATACAATACATATGGTAAACAATAATTTTCAATCAGCACTTACTCCAGAAAGAGGAATATAATGGTCATTTTTACTCAATCAGCACTTAATACAAAATGTTTGGTAAACAAGAAAATCCAATCTGCACTTACTCCAGTCAGACTTCTTACCACAATCAGGCCTCTTACCCCAATCAGCACTTAACCAAAAAAATTGATAAACGGCCCTAACTATGGTATGTGCCAGGTTTGTTGTCAAGAATTAATAATGGCACACATATATATAAATTACATAAACAGTTTTCTGAAATTTTTTCATGTCAATTCACATGTGCATTTACGACAGCATATGTGAATGTGAGTTGAACAATCTGATTTGTAAACTACTATGACCACAAATGTATGCTTTCAGCATTCACATGTAAATAATAGCATCCGATGCTTCTCTAAAACTAAAGTTGATTACAAATTGTTTGATAAAGAAACTAGCTAGTAATTCTCCACATGAAAGAAACGTAACTGTCTTTTTCTTGTCTTTGTGATCGGAACTTTAATGTTGACGAGATAACAATAACGACAAAAGGGCAATAGTACTGATGGTACGTGACTTATGGTACGGGGTTGTTTGTTTACCTCTTAATAGTACCATTAAAAGACAACATCTGAATCGTTAAAAGATGAATCTTGTTTGGCAAAAAAAAAAAAGTCTAGTCTCTTAATGGTTCTAAAACCCTTTGAATGATTTTATATCATGGATCTCCCTTAACCATTCAGCGCCCTGATTTAATAATAAACAATTATATTTTATTTTGTACTATATCATGATAGTTTCTTAATCATTCTGTACCAAACCATTCAGCGCTTACGAAGATTCTTGTAAGAGGTGTTTAAACTTTTTTTCACTTAATAATGCCACAACCTTACAACTTGTCATAAACCCTTTTAATTTTGAAAGAATTTTAGTTAGTTTTTTCACTTAGGTGACGTTTGTTTTTTAAGATGTGCTGAAGTCTGAAGTCTGAAGTCTGAATTCAATTCTGTTTTTTAAGAGGTGGTGCTGAAGTCTGAAATCTGAATCAGTTAGACTGTTTGTTTTTTGCGTCTGAAATCTGAAGTTTAAAGATGAGAGATCGAGAGTTGATATGGATCGACAGTTGACAAAGTTGAGAGATGAGAGATAGAGACAGAAGAGTTGATCTAGAGAAATCGAGCGCAAAGAGATCAGAGTAGGTAGACGACAATTTGAAATAAGAGGTAATAAGAGATTTCACAACCACTTAAATTTTCAGACTTAATAAGAACTTTTAAGCTCTTAATTAAAAAAAAAAAAAACACACTGAATCCTCTTATGTCTGACTAATTCAGACTTAAAAGGACATTAAGAGCTTTTTTATTAAAAAAAAAACAACCCTTTAGTAACCTCCCTCCTCCAAATTATCATGTTCTCATTGATGTGGGGAAACCAAAGCAACACCTATGATACTTTCAAGATTTTAGAATATTGAAATGGTGTTGCATCCTTAATTCAAAATCTTTTTCTTTGAAGTATATAATATTTATATATGATAAATAGAACAAATAAACTTATATATTCTTTTTATCTTTAGTGAGGTTTAAACCATTGACCTATTAGAAAGCTAAAAACTCACATACTGCCAGGTAGGTAGAGTTTTGTGTTAATTTTTATATAAATTAATTATTTGAAAGATATTCCTACAGCCTTGGTCATTTTTATATTCACCTACCTCTTCACAACTATAATTTTATATATTCACTTACCTCTTCCAAACCATGATTACACTCCAAGATGTATATTACAATACTGAGATATCATAGTATCACATTATCAACACAACATCTTCCTTCTATATATATATATATATATATATATATATATATATATATATATATATATATATATATACACATATAGAAATAGGTGGAGATTCAAACGAGAACATCTTCATTTTACGAGAACGCAAGAACATCTTTATCACATGTGATAATACACTTGAGGAGACTTGGTGGTGTATGGATGTCGTCCCTTGCGACTTAGGTCGCACCAAAGATCGTCTGCTCTATGATTTAGTACCACATGTGATGGTCTTGATGGATTATAGTATCACATCAATAACGCATTTATCACATGTTAGGGGATTTAGTGGTGTAAGGGCGACTTGGCCTACAACCTAGATCGCATCAAAGTCGTCCATGTCTCTGATATAATATCACATGTGTATCATATGTATTAGAATAATATTATCACATGTTATTGTTTATGGTAAAAGGTGTTCCCGCGTTCTCGTAAAATGAAGGTGTTCTCGTTTGAACCCTTGTATATATATATATATATATATATATATATATATATATATATATATATATATATATATATATGTTCATTTAAAGGAGAACTCACTAGTTTGTGGTTACCGTGAGATCTAATCTTAACCACAAAATCAATAGATAAATTAGGAAATTTATAATTTTGATAATTTTGAATTAAAATTTTAATGCAAGGACATTTTAGATATTTTATCTCATCTGTCTTCTCTTCTCTCTTCGTCCCCCGTCCTCCGGTGATACAACTATGATACGTAAAAATATTGACTCTGTTAAACAAAAGACACAATGTGATACCCAAGCACTTATAAGATGCATTTGATACCACTGTGTTACATCTCCGATCGACCACCCAAACGACCTCGGTGTGATACCCAAACACATATAAGATGCATTGTGATACCACTGTGGTATCACCGCAGGACGATGGCTGGAGGACGGATAACAGGGGACGAAGAAAGAAGAGTTTTAAAATACCTAAAATGTCGTTGCATTAAAATTTTAATTCAAATTATAAATTTCCTAATTTATCTATTGATTTGCGGTTGAGATTGGAACTCATGGTTACCACAAACTAATTAGTTCTCATTTAATTAGGCCTATATATATATATATATAGAGAGAGAGAGAGAGAGAGAGAGTTCGTTTCAAATGCAACCTATCACATTTGTACAACCAATGCAACCCAATAAATTGAGATGTTTATGGAAATGATGAAAGTTCATTTATTATAATTTTAATATTTATGGAAGATGAATAAAGTTCGTTAATTATGATCAATACTTTATATTAGGAAACAATCAAAACTTCTATATATCACATATATATTCATCAAATTAAATGAACGGTCGAGATTAAGTTGTATTGATTGTACAAATGTAAAGACTTATATATATATATATGGTTAGGGTGATCAAGACTCAATCTCAAATCGAGCATATGAAAAAAGCGGTTTTACATAACAAAAAGAAAGTAGTTAGACTGTTGAACAACTTTAAAATTTGGTGATGAGTTTTTTACTGGTTCCATCGTTTGTGTGGTAAAAAAAAGAACGTTTTTCAATATCACGAACAAAGATGTAGTTAATTGTTTTCAAGAAAGATAAGGAATCGTAGAGAACAATTGTATGAGATAATTTGTTGATCATTTTAATGAAACCCATTTTTAGAACAAATTTTCATTTTTATTTTATATTATGTAATTTATTTGGTGACAACCCTCCAAAAATTTCCCCAATCCGCATTTCCTCAAGACTCCATGACACGTACAATGCCTTACACAGACTCCGATTCGTCTTTTTCATAGAGAAATCGTTTGTACACGTCTTCTCTTTGTTTTTGGGACCCAATTGGCCACGGAAGCTTTTCTGATGGCAGATGATGAAACGGGAAGACTTAGCATGTAGAAGATCATAACATGAGTGATTTGGTAATCTTAATCTAATAGTGATTCAATGTGTGAACACTCAAGGTTAAGGAGTTATTTACCGAACGCTTCATTACTCGATAAACGCTTACCAAGTCACATTATTTTATTGGATGAACATGACAATTGGCAAGGGCTAAGAATCTTACCTGGTAGAGCAATGGCAAGGACCGTGTGTTTTACCGGGTAACTGAGAGTGATGACTCTTACCCGACCAACGTTTACCAGCTAAATTATTGCATAAGATGTCATTTTTATGGATTAATATCCTATCCAATAAGATAAGTGATAGTGTCGAATTTGACCAGGTAAATAATTGGGTAAATAGCCCCTATATTTAATTTCCTTAACTTTTTATTTGAAATACACTAAATCTTATTCTTTGAGAAAAAGTATTCGATGACTTGATGAGATGCATAAACATAGATATAACCATAAGGGCAGTGTTTAATTGGTTTGGTTTGAACTTGGCTTCAAAGGTCAAAAGTGTCTGGAATTCCCGCTTCAAATCCAAGAAGAAACAGAAATCCCCTTGTGGCTACGGAGGTTCAAATGCGGTGACTCCGGACTACCTACTTTGCAGTTTTGCAGGTGGTTACCCTGGAATTAGTCGACTCACATAACGGGATGGATATCGAGATTAATTAATAAAAAAAAAAAGAATTATCACCATTTGGAGTATATATAGTAATATACACATCCACTTTCTCACCTGCACCAGACCTCTAACTCAGAACCCCCCAACATAAAAAATGGCAGAAACCCTGATCCGATTTGGAATTCTGGGCTGCGCTAACATTGCTCGCAAGGTATCAAGGGCAATGCTCCTCTCCCCAAACACCACCATCTCCGCCATCGGCAGCCGTTCTCTAGATAAGGCAACTGCTTTTGCATCGGAAAACCACTTCCCGGAATCCACCAAGGTTTATGGCTCCTACGACGCCGTATTGGATGATCCTGATGTCGATGCCGTTTATATCCCGTTACCGACAAGCCTCCATCTCCGGTGGGCTGTTTTGGCGGCCGAGAAAAAGAAGCATGTTTTGCTGGAGAAGCCGCTGGCGCTCAACGTCGGCGAATTGGATACGATTTTGAAAGCATGTGAATCAAGTGGAGTACAGTTCATGGATGGTACCATGTGGATGCATCATCCGCGGACTGCAAAGATGAAAGAGGTCCTTTCCGATGAACAGCGATTCGGGCAGCTTAAATCCGTATGTTTTGTTCTTCCTTTCATCCGTACGATAATTTTTTAGCAAATTACGTGAAAAAGCAACGTAACCTATTCCTATTTCTTTGTAACGTACTTTCAAAACATTGATTTTGTTATCTTAGATATGATATCTCAAACACTATGCTCTGCGTTTTCTGATGTAAATCATGTACTTAAATGTTTAAAATATGATACCAAAATAAAGGTCAGATTATGTTACACTTTATAACATAAGTTATTTTCGCATGCAATTTACCCTTTATTTTACGGTCTAATTCATGGCTAATTTTGATTTCGATAGGTCCACAGCACGTTTACGTATGTAGGAGAAGGTGACTTCCAAAAGAACGATGTCCGTGTAAACCCGAATCTCGATTCCCTTGGAGCTCTTGGGGATGCGGGTTGGTATAGTATACGAGCCATTCTATGGGCTCATGATTATGAACTTCCGAAAACTGTGACTGCACTTCGCGATCCCGAATACAACGAATCGGGGGTAATCTTGTCATGTGGTGCTTCTTTAAAATGGGAAGATAACGGGAAAGTAGCAACCTTTTATTGTTCCTTCCTCTCAAATTTGTGCATGGACATAATTGCCCTTGGAACGAAAGGAAACCTACGTGTTCATGACTTTGTTATCCCCTTTAAGGAAAAAGTTGGGCATTTTTATGCCGTCGCAAATTCGAAGTGGGCAGAATTATCACTTGGGTGTGAGCCCGAGCCGAGTGAGTTCCAGATGCCGACCGTTCTTCCTCAGGAAGCGTTGATGGTGCAAGAATTTGCTCGATTGGTTGACGGAATTCGCATTGGCAAGAAGAAACCGGAGAAGAAGTGGCCGATCATTAGTCGGAAGACCCAAGTGGTTATCGATGCGGTTATCGCTTCGATTAAGAATGGTTTCGAGCCTATTGAAATCGTTTACTAGAAGTTGTATTAATCTTATGTTACAACATAACTTTAATCTATGTCACCTTACATAAAGGTTACATTTGTTTTTAAAAGTTGCTGAAGTCTGAAATCTTATTTCACTTCTTATTTATATGAGGTGGGATGCTGAAGTATGAATTCTGAATCAATAAGACTGTTTATTTTTGTAAACTGATAAACGTCTGAATTTGTTTAAATTGTCTATTTTACCCATTAAAAATTATAGTGCTGAATTTATAGATAAATTTATACAATTTCACACATGTATTTATCATTGTTGTGAAATTTATATCTAAATTATATGATTAACATTCATTTAAACAAAAATATGTCATTAACGGTGTTTAACACATTTACATCCTATTAAAATACACTAACCGAGAGAGGTGAGGATTGATTTGGTAAGGATCGATCTAGAGAGATGATTGCTTAAGGTTAATCTTTTAAGAAACGTCGTTGTTGAGGATTTGAAGAACAATAAGAGTCAAATAAGAGGTTGGTTTACCTC
Source organism: Cynara cardunculus var. scolymus (assembly GCF_001531365.2). Taxonomy (NCBI): domain Eukaryota; kingdom Viridiplantae; phylum Streptophyta; class Magnoliopsida; order Asterales; family Asteraceae; genus Cynara; species Cynara cardunculus. The sequence continues at coordinate 10,533,906 of NC_037531.1, forward strand.
CTACCAAATAAGTATTCACTTTCAAAAATAAAAGTCTACTTTTATATTTATATTTTTTGATTGACCTGGATATCCAACCAGCTATGCGAGCCGACTAATCCCAGGGCAACCACCTGCTTTGAAGATAGCCCCGAGTCATCGTATTTGAATTACTTGTCTTTTTCCTTTTTTTCTTTCTATTTTGAAGTAAAAACAAATATATATATATATATATATATATATATATATATATATAGATGAGTTATTATACAACCCCTTACATTTGTACAATCAATACAACTCAATCTCAACCGTCCATTTAATTTGATAAATATATAATTTTATAGATGTTTTGATTATTTCATAATATATGTATATATAAATAAAGAGAGAGAGAGAGAGAGAGGGGGGAGGTTCAGGAGAAAACCCAAAAAGAAAATGAAGAACTAAGGAATACTCTGGAAAATTTTGTCTGGATGGTATATACATGTGCATGCAAGTAATTGAAGCGGTTTCTTGGTATTTATACATGCGTGCGTGTTATGTACATGTGTATACAAGACAAATTGCTTACAAGTTACTTGGATGCATATGTACATATCGTCTTGAATGTACGGTTACCAGGTGTTCCTCAATTTTTCATTGTATGCAATTTTTTTCTTAAACCTAACCCCATATATAATTTTCTACTTTTTTCTATTAGAAAAGGAAAAAAAAAAAATAATAAAATGACCCTTGATTTAATCGAATTAACAAACTCCTTAATAGTTTATGGTAAAAGTACCATATTCATGGAAAATTAAATTTCACAATTACCAAATCCATAATAATATAATACAAGAACTCTAATAATAAAAAAACATCAAAACAAATCGACAAATTCATAATTCACAACCACAAGGGTGGTGTCTGATTGGTTTGAGTTTGACTTCAAAAGTCAAAAGTATCTTGAGGTTTCACGTTCAAATCCAAGGAGGAATACAAATCCCCTTGTGGCCACGGAGGTTCAAATACGGTAACTCCGAACTATCTGCAAAACAGGTGATCGTCCTGAAATTAGTCGACTCACGTAGCAATTTGAATATCCAGGTTAATAAAAAAAAATAATTCATAATTCACTTTTTCTCTTTATTTCTCTTTCTTTCATTTATACCCTCGACAATCCACATGAAGATAACATGACTTTGTTTACTTTTCCCCTTAATAATTCCTAACATTTTATATGATGTAAAGTTTGATAGTGAGTTTACATATAAGACGTGTACAAATTCTCTTTTCTTAATTATTCCACACATGTTTCTTGTTTATAGATCTTAAGTCGCAAAAAAATGCCAAATTTCATTAGGAAAATATATTACTGAATAATATATAGTGACAGTTCAAATAAAAAGACCAGATATATTCTAAGAATATAAGAAATGAAAGTTTATATATGAATTACTGAGAAAATTCAAAATAAAATTTTGAATATGCATATGTGAATTGACGTTACAGATTATTCATATGGTTTCACATATACATCTTCAAATGGATTTTGCTCAATGATTCTCATATGAATTTTCAATTCTTACCCTCTCATGATATTTAACATTTTTGTTCAAACTTCTCACTATATAGGGGTATGTTCACTTTGGAACCTAACTTCTGTTGTATTTAGGGGGACAAATGAGAGTGTGTCACGTGTTCTAGACATTCACGAGATATTCGTCATAAATAGTGTATCATTCATGATGAATCGTGTATCATTCATCAGAAATGGGGTAACCATTCATCTTGAATGTTACGAAAAATTCACGTTCATTATTCATGATGAATGAATGCAAATGAGGAAACATATTGCATTGTTGTTGTCCTTTAGTTCTCAAGAGAAGTTAGGTTTGCAACTAAACTTTTCTATTTGCATGTATATATATAGGAGTGGGGGTGCTGCTTTTGAGAATTCATGAAATTGTGATAACCTTGAGAGCTATTGCATCATGTATTATTTCATATAAATGTTTTCATCTAATACTAGGATTTAGAATATCGATGAAGATATATTTATTTTACAATGTGAACCTTTTTGGCCTGTTTGTTAAACAAAAGTTACACGTAATTTTTTTTACGACGTTAACTGCATACATACGAAGCAAATAATTTGTGAAACAAATATATGTTCATCAATTCATTAAATTAATGTTAGCCTTAGATAAGAAAAAATCATGTGAAACAATATATAACTTAATATAGAAGTTCTCACGATTATCACAATGTTTGGAGTTCGGATATGATTAAATCCTTATATATAAGCACAAATCAAATACAAACCAATCAATTAAGATATTTATGAAAATGATGAAGGTTCATTTATTATGCTTTGAAAATTTAAGAAGATGGTTAATATTTTATATTAAGAAAGTTTTGATATATTTATGAAACAAATATATATATATATATATATATAGAGAGAGAGAGAGAGAGAGAGAGAGGTTGGTTATTATACAACCATTAACATTTGTACAACCAATACAACCCAATCTCAACCGTCCATTTAATTTGATGAATATAGGATTTCATAGAAGTTTTGATTGTTTCATAATATAAAGTATTGATGATAATTAATGATTTTTATTCATCTTTCATAAATATTCAAATCATAATAAATGAACTCTCATCATTTTTATAAATATCTCAATTAATTGGGTTGCATTGTTTGTACAAATGAACATGATTGTATTTGAAATATACCCTATAGATATTCATTAGACTAGATGGACGATTGAGATTGGTTTGTAAGGTTTGTGACATCTTGTTGGTTTGTATTCTCTCTATCTAATATATATATATATATATATATATATATATATATATATATATAAAGAGAGAGAGAGAGAGAGTCAATACCTATTAAAAAGAATAAGAAAACAATCACATATAATTTTATACTAACATCACATGCAAAATCACATGTGATGACGCGACCAAAGTCGCTTAGACACCTTTTTTTGGTCATTAATGTAAAACTACATATGATTGACCATTGTCTTATTTTCTTAAATAATTAGCATTCTTATTTGATAATCTCTCTCTCTCTCTCTCTATATATATATATATATATAGAGAGAGAGAGAGAGAGAGAGAGAGAGTTTGGTTCAAATACCAACCAATTTTTTTTTGTGTTAACTATGTTAACCAAGCTCAACCAATCATATTCCTTCTTTTCCTTTGGTTCAAATGTAACTCGTATATTAAATGAAAAGGTCTTTAAGTAATTTGTCATTTTATGTAACCCCTAAATAATTAATTGGGAGTTACAAAATTGAAAATATCACAATTGATCATGATGCAATATTGACATTGGGGTTTCACACATGTTCATGTTTTATAATTGACATTTATTTTAATCGACAGCTCTCACATTTGACATATGAACACATCAAAAATCACACAGCCTTAGATGCCGTGATTCATAAGTGTTCATGTATATTCAAATGACTAGATGTTCATATGAATACATATATACACACACACAGAGAACATGTGAAAACATGTGAACACGTATGAAAACACACAGCCCTAGATGCCTTGGTTCATAGGTGTTCATGTACATACAGCAGAGTTGGCTCCTGAATATACAAAAAATGTTCATACGGTTCACATGTTGTTCATATGTCTAATCTTTTTTGTTTGATGTGGTTTGAAGATATACACAAGTTGTTCATATATCTAACAACTCGTGTATCAAAGATATATTACTTTTTACGTAAATACCCTTTGATATTTTGTTCACATATGTTAATTGAAAATATTAATTTAATAATTAATTTTTAAATATCATTAAATCACAACCGTTATTATTCAAATTAACGATCAAGATCGGTTAACAAAGTTAACAGGATAATCTTGGTTAACATTTGAACCAACCCCTATATAGATAATAGATACACACACACACATATATATATATATATATATATATATATATATATATAGACATAGAGACGCCAAATCATTTGTTAGCCTATTAATCAGTATTGCCTTTACAAACTCATTTGAGTCGTTCGTTTTTTAATCAAAGGTTCACTACAAGAAAAATAAGTTTTAGAGAAGGAACTTTTTGAGACGGATTTAAAAGTGTATCTAAAGATGCCTTTTAGAGAAGGAATTGATCAACAAAAATGAAATCCGTAATTTAAAAGTATTATAAATTTCAGAGAAAGATTTTGAACCAAATTATACCCTACAATAAGCTTCTCTAAACTTTTAGAGACACTGTTTTTAAAAAAACCTCTCAAATGGTCAAACAAAACACTTTAGTGACGTTTTGACAAACATCTCTAAAAACTAGATTTTTTAAAAGAAAATAAAAATTCAATAAAAAGTTTTAGTAACGCTTTACAAAGGGCATGTGAAAGAATAAAAACTTTTTTAAGAAAAAGTAAAATCAGTAGAATTTTTTTTAAAGAAAAAGTAAAATGTGAATCGGTGCCCTAAAACTGAGTTTTCCATCGCTCCTCCGGTCGTTGCTTATCGTCGCCTCCTCCCTGGCCATCACTCATCGTCACCTCCTCCTCCTTTGGCCATCGCTCGCTGTCTCCTCCTCATCCTCTCATTGTCGCCTCACCATCCGAGTTGTATATATTTAAGCTTTATCTCCTATGTCGTTAACGGAACTTGGTGTTAAACCTCCATTGTTGGCAACAACAGGCAACATTTTCTTTCGTTTTAATGTCGACATCGACGGTAATCGCTCAGTCCTCCCGCCTCCGGCAGGCGGCAGTGCTCTCGACGGTAATCGACAACTGCTTACAGCTTACTGCTTAATTTGTCTTGATTAGGATTTAAGTGATTTAGCCTTTAGGTCTAAATTTGTTTGCTTAAAGCCTAATTGATTTATGATTAGGTGATTTAGGTCTAAATTTGTTTGGTATTTTGATTGTTTTCTTTATAGCCTTGAGTTGATTTATTGGAAGCAACATATATATGTTCCACATCACATGTAGTTATAGAACCACTTCTGTTTTTTTTGTTGAAATTTACTTAAAAGGTAGGAAGACCCTGTTGTAAGTGTGACAACAGAAACTAGAACATAAAGTTAATCTGCTTAGTCTTCAAGGTTCTTTTAGTTCGTTATAAAGGATTGGAGCAATATTTATGCTACTCCCTGGAGGCTTCATAGTTATTTGAGTTATTCCTAAATCACACCCATCAACTCGAAAGTCAATGTTTTTACCCTGTTTTCGAAAAATTATATAAAATTATAGAAAAATCGTATAAAGGTGAGTCCAGTGGCATTTGAAAGGTATGAATGTTTAGTTTATTTTATATGAATACGTCATGATCTATTTAGAGCTTTAAGATGGGTAAAAAGTACACTTTATAGTGCTGTCAAACTGAATCTTGACAACCTGTAGCTGCTGTGTTGCAAAATTCATATAAAATCAAAGAGAACTCCTGTAGATATGAGGTCAATTCCATCTGAAAGATAATTGAGTCTAGTTTAGTTCATCTTTAGAAGTCACTGAGTAATTTTGAGGTTAAGTGGGGTAAAACAGGGCTAAAACACAGTGCTGTAATATGAATTCAAGTACGAAAGTAAATCATAATTACACTAATATATTTGATAACACTAAAATCACCAACATACCTGTCACATATCGTTTTCAATGAAATTCACCAACATATCCGGTAAGCATTAACTGTGGTAAGAGTCGGGTATTCAATATTTGGCTATTTTGGATTTGACCCTGATTATTCAACATTAGTTGGGTATTCAATATTTGGCTAGTTTGGATATTCGTCTAGAATATATTATTTGACGTTTTACTTATTTATTTACTCCTTTGTTCCTAGACATTGGCTTGAGCACTCATAAATTGTAAGTCCTAGTCAATGCTTTTTGAGTATTCTTGGACTGTGATTGTTGAAATCATTACACACTTTTTACTTGTAACGATCTATTTATTAGGTTTGATTTTGGTTTGAAACAGACTAATACTTTGACTAATGTTCTAACACTGTTTTCCTTCAGGTTTTAAGCAAGTGTGATTATGATGGCGTTGTTGCTCATATGTTCTGTTTGAGGAGTCTGCCGACTTTGTATAAAAAGGATAACTGCAGGTTTAATATATTCTTCTGCTTTATGATGCGTAAATAGGAAAATGTTAAACTTGAAATTATATGTAGGTTTTAAATATTCATTTTGCTAATGAGATGTTCTGTTGGCCTATTGACTTGTAGATAAAGAGGGAAATTGTCATAGTTAGCGGTTCATATAAAATTATTACATCATGGCTAACACCTTTGCAGACACCTTGCAATCAGACGAGGCTTCGTCATCTGTGCAAAGTAACAAACGTGGTTCTACTCAGACACACTATAAAAAGTTAGAAAAGAGATGACTGGTGATAGATAGAGTATCAAGTTTTGCGAGGAGTTTAGGGAGGATGTTAGAAAATGGATTTATAGATTGATTGAATGTTGGGGAATGTTTTGAGAACTTATTTTTTTTTATTTTAATTTATATCAATTTATTGCTTTGAGATTTTTATGTTGTTTTTGTTGATTAATATAATATATAATTATATACAAATATAGATCTTAAATATGGATGAAAAATAATAATAACATGCCCTTTAGAGAAAAAATTGATCTTTTAAAAGTGTATCTAGAAATAAGATTTAAAGAAGGTTTTGATCATTTGTATCTAAATATAATCTTTTGAGAAAGTTTGCAAGTGTAACTAAAGGACACTTTTAGAGAAGGTTTAGGTAAAATGTCACTAAAGTCAATATCTTTAGAGAAGCTTTTTTGTAAACCTTCTCTGAATGCACCTTTTAGAGACATTTATAAACCGTCATTAATACTTGAAAAGTGTCACTAATAAATACATTTAGAGAAGCTTTTATAAAAAAATTAACTAACTTTTAGAGAAGTTTTGAAGTGTATCTAAAGCCCTAAAAAGTGTCTCTAAAAGCTACCAAAAACATACCCTCCGAAAACCGTCCCTAAAACTATTACCTACCCTTACATAGAGAAGCTTGTTGACGGAAATGAAAAGCTTCTCTAAAGCCTTTAAAGAAGCTTTTAAGAATTTTAAATACAAAACATAATATTCTCTAAAGGTTATCTTTCTTGTAGCGGTTATGGTCAAATTGGAGGTTACAAAAATGAAAAATAAAAGAAATTAAATGAAATTAACTGAAGGGCAATTTTGGATCAAATTATGTTTTATTTTTGGAAGATAAATTTGGTTATTTTTGGAATTAAATTGTTTTCCTTTATTCTTTATATTCGATTTTAATTCCATTTATTCCTTAAATTCGGTTATTTTGTAATTAAATTTCTTTCTTTTTGTGTATGAACTTTTGTTGTTTCAAAATTTTACCAAAGTTCATAGGTGAAACTAAAAATGATTGAGATAATTATATTAGTTTTAACAAAGTTCATAGGTGAAATAATAATTTTTTTTAAAGTTCATAATGTTATTTCTTGAATTAACTTTGGTTGTTCCAAAATTTTTACCTAAGTTCATAGGTGAAACTAGAAAGTGAACGAGATTAATAAAACAATTTAAACAAAGTTCATAGGTGAAACCAAAAAGTTCATAGGTAAAAACAATGATTTTTGTTTAAAGTTCATATATGTTTTTTTGTTGCAAGATTCAGTTTTATGATCTAAGTATTAATTATTTACAGAAAAATAAGATTCAAAGTTGAGATTTTCGAATTTCAAAAAGAATGAGATAAATTATGGAATGTGATAATTAAGTAAGATAAGTGAATGAAATGAATTATGGTAAGTGCATGAGATAAATTATGAAATGTGATAATTAAGTGAATATCGTACTAATATATAAACAAAACCCGATTTGTAAAGTTAATACTAATTGATAGTTTAACAAATGATTACACCTTTCTCTCTATGTATATGTATATATATACACACACATATACACACATATATATATACATACATATAGAATGTTTTAAATGCAACCTATCCCATTTGATAACCAATGCAACTCAATCAAATGCAATATTTATGGAAATGATCAGTGTTCATTTATTTTGATTTGGATATTTATGAAAAATTATTAGAGTTTATTAATTATGATCAACGCATTATACTAGAAAACAATCAATATATTTATAAACCACATATTCAATTAGGATTAAAGGGACGATTGAGATTGAGTTGCGACAATTGTACAAATAGGATAGGTTGTATAATGAACCACCTCTCTCTCTCTCTCTCTCTCTCTCTCTATATATATATATATATATATATGTATTAACTTGAGATAGAGCGTACGAATTTTGTAGTTTCCAAACTCGATTTCAGATGTTAATATTCTAAGTCTATAAATACTTTTTGGAATATAATATTTTGGGTTGTAAAACATGATTTGGAAGTTTTAGGTGACGTTTGTTTTTTAAGAGGTTCTGAAGTCTGAAGTCTGATTTCACTTCTGAATTTTAAGAGGTGGTATTGAAGTCTGAAATCTGAATCAGTCAGACTGTTTGTTTTTACATCTGAAATCTGAAATCTGAATCAGTCAAGTTTTGGATCTGATAGATTTGGATCGATCTGGGTCATGATTTTACGAGAATATGTGGATCGATCTGGGTCGTGATTGATTTGGAGATCGAATGTCTTGCGAGATAGATTTGGAGGACTAAATCTGGAGGTGAGGATGGAGGGGAGAGTCTGGAGGGAGCGATTAAGAGGATTTAAGTGATTATGTTATCACTTTTTTTCAGAGCAAATTAAGAGCTTTTCAGCTCTTATTTATATAAAAAAACAAACGGTTTGAAAATAAAAACGTCTGACCGGTTCAGACTTAAGAGACATTAAGTGGTTTTTTTTCAAAAAACAAACAAGTCCTTAATCTATATTTGGAGTTTATTAGTAGCTCTGAAATGTTTGTCTTTGTATTAAGTCATGTTAGTGACACCGTCTGTTCCGAACCACATGGACGAGGGACGTTACACATCCGTTGATTTTCATTTAAGATTGATCTAGTGGTTAACGTTCCTTCTTACCTTTCTCACGATAGGTCTCCTTAAAAGAACCCAAACCTATATATAAGGCAGTAATCATTTAAAAACTCTGTAAAATATGAGAACTATGAGATCCAACTAAATCTAACAGTTCAATTACATTGATAGAAAGATTTAATAATTAAGAGTCCCTTTAAAAATTTAATTTACAACCCCTAATCAATATCCAAAAGATAAACCTTAATTAGTTTTTCAAACTATTCATAATTATCTTCAATATTTTATTGATAATAAATCGTTTTTAAACGTAACTAAATCTCCTATAATCTTTCATATTCAAATCAGTTTTAGCTATCAAATAAATTTCAATCTGTGTATTAATTAAATGATTTTGTGAACGAACACCCAACATTTAGAATAATGAATCCTTCGAAAAATATGTTTAATGTTTCAACATTAAACATGCACAATTTAGATTCTCGTCCCCGTGTAAATGTCCGTAACAAAAAAATAATCAGGATTGTGTTAAGTGAGGATCATAGTGTGTATTGTATGTGACAAATCGACGTCTCAATAATGATACTATAGGACTAACTTGAAGAATTTGATGTGTTGTAGCATAAGGTAACATTATCTGAGGAATATGCTTTAAATTGTTTTTTGAGTGGTCTCTAGGAAGAAATAAGAATTCCCCTATATATGTTTGGCCCAAAGTCACTACAACAGCTAGTACACACAATTTTGTAGAGATTTCAGTAATCAAAGGCCTTGGTTGTCGTCTCCTGTTGATTAACTCGATATGTATTACGGTGGCTAACGGGAAGGAAATGGTTTACAACCACTTGTGTGAACAATTACAATGGGAAATGCAAGGGTATGTGGTTCCTTCTGACTTTCTAGTGCTACCTACCGGGGGTTGTGAGATGATTTTAGTCATTCAATGGTTCGTAACTCTGGGGGACATCACATAGAACTTCAAGGAGTTGAGCATGTCGTTTAAAGAAGGAGTTGATTTCTACCATTTGCAACGGATCACTACTTTTTCGGTTAACGTGGTTTTTGAAGGTAAAATATGGAAGATGTTAGAGCATGGACCCCTTATATATATGGCTCAGATTGAACCTTGGTTTGAAGAGCACAACATACCACAAATGACACTCCTAAGCTGTTGCAATTACTAGACGAGTTGAAAGAGCTATTCGAAAAGCCTGGTCAGTTACCGCCTCACAGGAAACATGATCACATGATACCATTAGTTGAAGGAGTCGAACCTGTCAATATTTGACCATATAAGCATTCATCAATGCAGAAATATGTCATAGAGAAGATGGTGCGAGAATTGTTGGATAGTGGGACTATTTCACACAATGTCAGCCCTTACTCATCTCCAGTGGTGGTAATAAAAAGAAAGACAATACATGGCGTATGTGTATTGACTACAGGGAATTAAACAGTAGAACGGTAAAGGATCGATATCTAATCCCCATAATTGAGGAGTTATTGGATGAATTACATGAGTCGAGTGTCTACTCTAAGTTGGATCTTGCTTCTGTCTACCGTCACTTCAACATGTTTCATGCTGACATCCATACAACTGCTTTTAGAACTCATGAAGGGCATTATGAGTTCTCAGTGATGCCTTTTGGATTGACAAATGCTCCTACCTTTCGAAGTCTCATAAATGAGATATTCAAACCCTACCTGAGGAGGTTCATCCTTATTTTTTTCGACGATATACTAATCTATAGAAAGGATAGGCAGTCACATTTACAACATTTAAGAGATGTCTCTGTGAAGTAAAAGAGAACCAAATATTTTCAAAGAGAAGTAAATGTGTATTTGGTAGTTTATCTGTTGAATATTTAGGCCACATAATCAATAGCAATGGAGTTTCTGTTGATTCAAATAAAATTAAGGCTATCGTCAATGTGCAACTCTAACACGCACCCTTCAATGGAGGCTAGACGGGTACATATTGTACCAAAATGTCGAGAGCCTTAAAGTGGTAGACCTTAACATTGATATCACAAGAAATAAGGGTTTTTAGCAACGACTTTTGTCGTCGCTAAAAGTCAAGTTATTGTTACAAATGGTTTATAGAGAAAACTTGTAGTCGCTATAGCTTCTTGCTGAAACATGTTGTCATTAAAGGCGCTTCTTTGAAACGGACATTTCTTGTAGTAGATTACTCTTTGAATGAGTTCTTAAGAAGAATAAGTTCCAACATATATAAAGATGAAACAGTCCAAGTGTAGCTTATGTGGAATTCTAACACATAGGTGTACAGTTAATGATATTACTAATGCTTTGGCGAAGGACCGTCAATACATTGTTGAAACTGTGGGGTGTCGAAGGGGCGCTCTATCTAAATCTTGATAGGAACGAAAGATCACCAACGATACTAACATATATATATGGTCATCTTCATCATAGCAAAGGAATATACCTTACATGGACGAAAATGCTCACATCCAACATCTTAGACCCAATTGTTAAAGACTAATACATGTACAATTGACTGCTTAAAAAAATAGATGTACAATTGACAATTCATAAAAAAAAAAAAAAATACGTGATACGTACGTAAATACATGTCTACGATACTTTCTCAAACTATATACATAACAAATATGTCACTCAAACTCATGATCTTAGAATTATTTCGGAAAACTTAAATCATAAAACATAATCGATCTCACTTCCAATATTGATCACCTCGTTGCACGTGACTTCTTAGTCATTTACCTGCAAATTCTTTTCAATTATTCCACTATCTCACAATGTAAAGTTCAATTTTCGAGTAATATATCTTTCCAATGCACACTTGGTTTAAGAAATTTTTAAAAACCTGTATTGTATTGTTCGGGTTTTGCTCAAAACGTAAAGAAAAGTTTGCAAATCCATATGCAATGGGTTGTATCTCAAAAAGGGCATTGGAAATACTACTTAATATATAACCATTCGTGCTATTTTTCGAATCTTGCAAAAAACTTTTGTTATGCTCTAATCCAAATATAGATTTTGTATATAATGAAAATACAATCTTTCAAAAGTATTTCGAATAATGGTACCTTTAAAGTTTGGACCAGATTCAAAGTAATCTACGTTCCTAAAGCTACGAAGTATAATTGTTAGAAATCGTGGATGAAAATCTATGCCCAAGTTTGCTCATCTCAATGCATAAACGAAAGATCTTCATGTTAAAAAATGGGTTGCTGCCTAATAAACGAATTAAGACTTTGGAAATGAAGCAACAAGTGTAAACATGTTTAATGATCGATCTCTCTCTCTCTCACACATACACACACTCTCTCTCTCTCTCTCTCTCTCTCTATATATATATATATATGTATATGTATAAGGATGGTTACTTTGCAAACTAAGTCATTTATATAATTCGTATAAATCATCTTTATCTGTCGAATTCATTGTTTAATTTGATGAAATTGTTTCATGAAATTATTTAATCTGATTAAATTATTTTATATAATTCTTTTCTTGATGAAATTGTTTCATATTTTTTTTCTACCTAAAAATGAAATTGTTTTATATATTTCTAATTTTAATTAAATTTGTTTTCTAAAATTAATATAATGAAGATGATAATGTAAATAATTAACGTCTCCCACAATAAAATTACCAATTAACCCTCATAACTAAAAAAAGTGAATAAAAAAATATAATTGATTGAATAAGATTTGCACGGTTCGTACAAATTGAGATATTTGCATTTGATCATTCCCTTATATATACATATGGGGAGTTTAAAATACAAACCAAAAGGATGATGATCACCTATATTAGGAAATAATTGATATATTTCTTAAAGATAATAGAGTTCATTTATTATGATAATTGTTTAGATTAGAAAACAACCGAAATATTTATGGAACCGAATATTCATTGGGCTAGATGAACGGTTAAGATTAGTTTGTACAATTTGTATTTGAAACTCCCCCTCTCTCTACCTACCAATATATGTGTGTGTGTATATATATATATATATATATATATATATATATATATATGAGCGATCAAATGAAAACCACTCCAATTTATAAAAACCGTAAAAACTACTCTCATTCGTCGATTTCATTGTTTAATCTTATGAAATTTTTTCATGAAATTGTTTAATCTTGTGAAATTATTTCATATAATACTTTTTTTGATGAAGTTGTTTCATATATGGTTATAAAATTGTTTCATATACTACTTAATGAAACTGTTTCATGTATTTCTCTAAAAT
>NC_037531.1:10547411-10550111 GCF_001531365.2 Cynara cardunculus var. scolymus
TTGTTTCATATGTGGTTATGAAATTGTTTCATATACTACTTAATGAAATTTTAATGAAACTGTTTCATGTATTTCTTTAAAATTAAAATAATGAAGATGATAATATCCATGATTAACACCCTCCACAATAAAAATGGTTAATCAACCTCTCATAATTACAAAAAAATGAATAAAATGAAAAATTATGATTGGTTGAATGAGATTTTCACGGTTTTTACAAATTAAGTGTTTTTATTTGAACCCACCTATATATATATATATATATATATATATATATATATATATATATATATATATGTCCCTCAACAAATTATGTTTCTCATTTGAACTCTCATATATAGGTGGAGGTTCAAACGAGAACCCCTATAATTTACGAGAATGCGAGAACAACCTTATAACCTCAAACTTTTTTAATTAATAAATTAATTTATATTAAATATAAATAAATTAGTAAGGGCAGTAATGTAATTAAGTGTTTTTTATAATTTTTATTTTATTTTAATTAATTATAATTATCCCTTTTTTTCCTGCACGTTCGTTTCCACTCTTTTCTCTTCCCTTGTGATAATTATGTGATTGTGTAACCATAACCTATCGAAACCATGATCAATTGAGTGTAACCATAATCTATCGACACCATGAGTAATCATTGTGATAAATGTGTGATTGTCTAACCCTAACCGATCGAAACCATGATCAAATTGAGTACGCAAGTGATGTTATAATAGTGATATCACATGATTATCACACCCATATCATATGATTATCACACTCATATCACACCAAATCGTTTTCATTTTGATAAATGTGATTGTCTAATTCTAACCTATCGAAACCATCCGAAATCATTGTGATAATGTCTAGAACCTAACCCATCAAAACCATGATCAAATCGAGTGATATTGATATCACATGATTATCACACTCATATCACACAAAATCGTTTAATTGATTTCGTTAGTAATTCATTGTGATAAATGTGTGATAAACTAATCCTAATCGAATTAGATACCTTGAATAAACTGTTCCTTCTTCTTGCTGTTCGATTGTTGCATGCAAACGCTTCTTCTTGATCGATTACTGTTTGATGTTTGATTCCTGCGACTTTACGGCTTCTTTGTTCGTTGATTTCTCCTTGAAATCTTAATCGATACCTAATAAAGATAAGGATAATCACTCTAATTTTGAGGATTATCATGTGATCATATTTAAGATTTTATGATATCAATTTCCATTATTACCCTTTTGAATCTCAATTTTTTTGAATCTTTTTAAATTTCAATTTTAATTTAAAAAATCTTTTAATTTTAATTTTTATCACAATATGAGGTTAATTAGTTGTTCTCGCGTTCTCGTAAATCACATGGGTTTTCGTTTGAACCTTTCCCCTCACACACACACACAGATATATATATATATATATATATATAGAGAGAGAGAGATATATATATATATATATATATATAGAGAGAGAGAGAGAGAGAAGGAGGTGGTCAAACAATAATGTTACTTATTTAACAGAATACGAAAATGGCCAAATCATATGTGTTTGAGAATGAGAGAAACAATCTCAATAATTAGATGAGATTTTCAAAATCGTCAAGATTTTAGAGGCAAAATAGGTAAATATAGATAAAGTTACGACTAAATTAAATAACTATAGATGTTGAGGGTCCATTTGAAACAAATGTATACTTAAGTCACCAATATTGCAAACCATCAAATCACTTAATCACTTTTTTTCGAAATTTTACCTAGTTCTTTAAATAAAAATTATAGAATGAGTAAAATATTATCAACATTTTATTACTTATATCAAAAATAGAATTTTATTATCTTCAATTTAACATTTACTCTAATTAATATATATATATATATATATATATATATATATATATATATTTGTGTGTCCATTTAAAGGAGAACTGATTAGTTTGTGATAACTGTGAGATCCAATCTCAACTACAAATCAATGAATAAATTAGGAAACTAATATTTTTGATAATTTGACTTAAAATTATAAATAAATGTCATTTTAGGTATTTTTTTTTATCTCTCCTCTCTCTCTCTCTCTCCTACTTCCGACCTCCGACAAACACTATGTGATTCCCAAAAAACGCCTAGATACACAATGTGATCCCAAAAAACACAAAGTAACCTTTGAGACCACTATGATACCAATTGTGATACCTATGATACCAACTGTCATACCAATTGGGGTACCGATGTCACAGGTGGGTGTTTAGTGGTCGATCACCGGAGATGGCGACTTGCTCAGACAAGATGGCCGGAGGAGGTCACTGGAGTGGTGGTGGGTGCCGGAGAAGGCCACCAGATTTGGTTCCTGTGTGTTCGTGTGTGTGTGTATATATATATATATACATATATTAAACTAATTAAAACAAATTGTAATATTAATCTAATTAGTGTAAATTGAATCAACACAATTTACTAATTTACCTTTTTGTTTTATTTTAATAAATAATATAAACGATTGACTCATATTGGATCTCACAGTTACCAGAAACTATCTAGTTCTCATTTGATTAGACCCCTATATATATATATATATATATATACTAGTTGTGTACCCGCGCAATACGGCAGGAGCCATGAATTTTAACGATTTTGAAGTTCCATTGGTTTTATAAGATAAGATTTAACGATGATATAAGTTACACTTGGTCTTTACATATTAAT
>NC_037531.1:10550966-10573299 GCF_001531365.2 Cynara cardunculus var. scolymus
ATATATATATATATATATATATATATATATATAGAGAGAGAGAGAGAGAGAGAGAGAGAGAGATTTAGGGGAAACCTCCAAAAAAAGAAAAATTGATAAACATATTAATAACCATTCATCATTTGAACGGTATGCACATATGCATACAAGTAATTGATGTTGTTTTTTGGTTTTTATGCACATGTACATCTTATGCATATATGCGTACCAGACAAATTGCTTATAAACTATTTGTATGCACATGTGCATATCATCCAAAAGAACGGTTATCAGGGTGTCCCATAGTCTTTTTTATACGGTTTTTCCCTGAACCTAACCATATATATATATATATATATATATGTGTGTGTGTGTGTGTGTGTGTGTGTGTGTGTGTGTGTGTGTCTTTAGATTTCCGTGTGAATGTTAAATTGATTTATAATCTTGGTTGTAATTGTAAATGATTTATGTGTAAGTTATGATTAAAGTTCACATGTGAATCTATGTTAGAATTCACATGTTAACATTTGAATCAATATACATATCATCATCACTTATTAGTGGTTTGTTGGGTTCTTTTGAATTTGGTTACATTCCAAACGATCAATGAACAACAATTTTCATGTTCATATATGAGATTTACTTCCTTTTTGTTAGTAGCTTAATGTCCTTAATAAGACTCACATCTTATTCGGTTAACTATACATGACTGTTTAATAATAGCTTAATGATATAGAATGTGGCTTATTCAGTAATCTTATAAGAGAGCTTTATGCAGAAAGCCAGTTTTTTCCAACATTCCCTCATAATTAAAAGACATGCTCCTTTCATCAGTAAAAGACTCTCACAAACTAAAACTTTCCCAATCTATACTAACATATTAATGCACACATACATATTTATACATAAAAACTTAATGCAAAACCAGCCAACAACTCCTTAGAAATGAGATTTAACTCTATCTGTAAATCGTAAAATCGACAATACTTTCGTTGTGGTTAAAAAATCGATGATTATCAACATATGCGGATAAAGTTATAGAAAAATAAAAGCTAAATAGATATTTATATTTTCAATAATTATTTTAATTAGTGAGAACAGTCTTGAAAATCAAAATTTTAGTTTAGTGGTTGAGATTGCTTCTCCTATTCTCATCATGTTTGTGTTTCTTATTTGAACCTAATACAATATATATATATAGAGAGAGAGAAAGTAAGATCTTTTGTTAACCAAAAATATACTGTTAATTTCGTAAACTTATTGGATCAATAATATTAATTATTTAGTAGAGGTTACTTTAAATATTTGATTTAATGATGAAGGGCAAATGGATAATTTTTATGTAGAAGTTACTTTTATGGTATTTAATGATGTTACAATTTTTTATGTGTAATTTACTTTAATGATATTCAATAATATTCATAGGTGATTCATAAGAATATGTTCATAACATGATGTATTCATAAGAATGTTCTCATATGTGTTCATAGGTGTTCATATGAATGTATGCATAACCATAAAGTGTTTATAAAATTGTGTTCATAACCATATAGCGTTTATAGGTGTTTAATAAGAGTTAATGAATATAATCACATTGTCCATAAGTGAACTCATGTTCATACGGAGGGAGATGCCCATGTGTATATTAATGTCCATAATAATGGAGATTTTTTTTATTAATGACAATAGATTAATGTTCATATGAATATTAATATCATTAATGGGCAGTTACAAACTTGATGATTTTTTTTCCCCAGTAATATCCTTGTTCATGTATGTTCGTCTTAGATAATAATGTATTATATTATTAGTTATTATAAAATTGTCATCATAATTGCCATCCATTGATTCATAAGATATATGGTTGTGATGGGTTTACAAAGTTAATACCATAAATTGGGTTAACAAAAAAACTTACCCCTATATATATAGAGGCTTAGCTTCAAGTTCAGGGAAAATCTGTAAAACAATGAAAAACTAACAAACACCTTCATAACCATTTATCTGGATGGTATATACATGTGCATACAAGTAATTTCTAAACAATTAGTTTGGTGTGCACAAGTTCATGACATACAAACATGCATAAAAAACCAAGAAACACCTCCAATTTCTTGAATAAACATGTGCATATCATACATTTGTAAGATTATTAGGATGTTCCTCAAATTTTCTTTTTCTAAGAGTTTTCCCCTAAACCTTCCTATATATATGTGTGTATATATATATATATATATATATATATAGAGAGAGAGAGAGAGAGAGAGAGAGAGAGATTTAGAGAGCCAGATTCATACGAGAAGTAACCAAATAAAAGAATAAGAAAATGGTCGAACCATATGTGATTTTACACTGTGTGGGCAACGTGTCTCATGACCTCAGTCGCAACCTAAGTTGTGTGAACCACATGTGACTAAAATCACATGTGATTCACACAATTTAGGCTGTGACCGAGGTCATGGGACACGTCGTCCGCACACCTTTGTGTTGATCGTTAGTGTAAAATCACATGTGATTTTGCATATGGCTCGACCATTTTTTTATTTAGTTTTTGTCCATGTTTGAGAGAGAGAGAGAGAGAAGAGATCCACAAAGAGGTTGAGAATCGTAAGAACCAGTAATAATATTTCCCAATGTGTATTTTTTTCATATTGTGAAACAATACTGAATTTTCATGTTAATTGTTTATGAATATGAAATAGCACATAGAATATGAAATAACACATGACTACTGATTCTTATATATTATTCTTTTATTTTATGGTTTTCATTTGATTATTCCAATATATAAGGGGCTAATTATTTAAGAACTCATATAATTACGAGAATCATGAGAACATAACATCATTTGCTATTTCATGTTTTCCATCTAAAACTAAGATTTTGGGTATTTGTAACATATATTTGTTTACAATGTTTTTACGTAATTTTTTTTTCATGGTGTAAACCAAATACTCATAAAGCAAACACATCGTCAAAGAAATATATGTTAATCAATACCTTAAATAATAATTTTAGATGATAAAAATCATATGAAACAATACCTAAAAATAAAAATCTCGAAAATATATGAGATTCCCATTTAATTATGCCCCATATTATATATTATCAAATATTATGCACTGCATATTAATGTATTATCACTTTAAGTTCATATATACTATAATTATTGAATGCATACAACTTATTGAATTTAATTAAAAGTCTATAAAGCTAACAAATTTTACCCGGTAAGTAAAATAACAAATGCAATGACCGAGAATCTTATCCGGTAATTGATGGCGACGACTCTCACCACGGTTAGCGTTTACCGGGTAAATTATTACATACAATGTCGTTTTGGTGAACTCAAATCTTACCCGGTAAGTAAAGTAAACGATAGTTTTGGATTTTACCGGTAAACGCTTACCGGGTAAGTGTTCAAGTAAACGGCCCCTTACTTTATCTCAACTATAACTTATTATAGTTCTTCTTATTTCTTATACCTACGGGTATCCGAACTAAGTTACATATCCCTAGAAAAAAGTTTACTCGATACAAAGATTATTTAAGTGAATTCACTTAAACGAGTTTCTACTTTCTGCAACGATCCGGTTGTAGGTCGACTAGAATGAACGGTTGAGTAGTTTAATTTGACAAATTAAGAATCTATAACTTGATTGCGTCGGTTTGAATCAGTTTAATATCTGAATTAATATATCAACTTGATCGATTCATTTCTTATTGCAAGAGATAAGGTTATACTAATAAAAACAAACAAACAATGAACATTTGGCAAAAAACTGGATTGAAACAAATTTAATATAATGGTCGCTCTCCATAGATATGTTCATTTGTTATTTTACTTGATCGAGATTCGGTTCGTACATCATTATCTGGAGATATACATGAAGACCTTTCTGGCATGGCCATGACATCGATAGATGTAGGTGATGGTATTGGTAGCCACCTTCACATTCTCAACATCCAAGAGACTCCTGAACCAGGGGCGGAGCCTATAGGGCCATTGGGGGCTGCCCATGCGATCTTTTTATCTCCGAGCACTACAACAAAATTGAGTTTATAGGACACCTCCAATCTCTAAGTGTCCCAATATACCGCTTTATATATAGGACTTAATTTATAGGACAAAAATATAAAATGTGTGTTGTAATAAGTTTATATAATGCTTTTGGACGTCTTAACAAGTTTTTTAGGACATTTTTATATAAGTTATCGCATTAGCAACTTTATAGGACATTTTTGAGAAAGTATATATCCTATAAACTTTTTTTTATAGGACACTTGTTTTTATAGGACACTTGTTTTTATAGAACAAATTTTCAAATAGTGTCCTATAAAGTTGCTAATAGGACGCTTTATATTAAAAGTGTCCTAAAAAACTTATTACGACGTCAAAAAATGTCATATAAACTTCTTACAACGCCTTTAGATAGGACACCTAAATTTTTTTGGTCCTATAAACTAAGTCCTATAAAGAGTTTCCTATAAACCTGATTTTGTTGTAGCGTCTGTAATAACCAAATGAAATGACAACTTGATCAATGGACGTTACTTAATTACTACCCATGGAACAAGGTTTTTACCCATTTACAAGGTTTTCGTATCATCAATCTTAGCATATTCTTTTATAATACATTTTTTCTTTTGAAAAAAGTCTTTGTAGTGATACTAAAATACCCAATTGACCTTTAGAAAATTGTTTACGTGGCCATGAAATGAAGGTTTTGTTTGGATCCACAACTTATTGGTGTAGATGACTTTCATAATAAGTATGCTCACGAAAGCACATAGATTTTGCCATTTTTAGAGGATCAAGAACATCTTAAAATACTACTTTTCAAACCAATCGAGTGTTTCCTAGCTAACAACATATATATGTTACCTATTTAAACAACTATCATTCGATGCTTCTATCAACCCTCATTCCATATCAACTCACTTCCATTCTCCATGGCAACGACCATAAGCTACTTGCTTCGTCGTGAAGATATGAGTTGGTGGGCAGTTACTCACCCATTAATTCTTCAAGCTTCCAACTTGAACGTCACTTTTGTATTTTTCTACGTTGTAATAGCATTTTCAGCCTTTGGGATTGTGGCATGGACTTTATCATGTCACGGAGGTCCGGCATGGAAAAATGGCCGCAACCGTGTAGGTTGTGTTTCCATTCCAAGCCCCACGGGGCTTCCCATCTTTGGCAGTTTGCTGAGTTTGGTTCATGGCTTGCCTCATCGAACCCTTGCGTCCATGGCACGAACTAGCCAAGCAGCCACCCAACTCATGGCTATCAGCATAGGGAACACCGCTACTGTGGTTGCCTCGGACCCACAAACTGCTCGTGAAATCTTGACCTCCCAGCACTTTGCTAACCGTCCCATCAAGCAATCGGCTAAGCTACTCTTGTTGAACAGGGCTATTGGGTTTGCACCCGATGGACCCTACTGGAGGCAATTGAGAAAAATTGCTTCATCTCATCTCTTAGCTCCCAAGCACATTTTTGCACACGAACCTACACGCCGGCTAGAGTGCACCTCCATGTTAAATGGCATTGCGAAAGAACAGTCCTTGAATGGGTTTGTTGTACTAAGAAAGCACTTGCAAACTGCTTCTTTGAACAACATAATGGAAATTGTTTTTGGCAAAAGCTACAATAAAGCTGGGGATGTTGATGAATCTATGGAACTTCAGGAGATGGTGACAGAAGGGTTTGAGCTCCTGGGAGCTTTTAACTGGTCTGATCACTTGCCGTGGTTGAAGTACTTTTATGACCCGCTTTGCATCAACCATCGGTGCAAGGCTCTTGTCCCTCGAGTCAAGATTTTTGTCCAAAAGATCATCAATGAACACAAACTCAGAGGCTCGGTTGATCTCCATGAGGGTTCCGACTTCGTTGATGTTTTGCTCTCTTTAGATGGCGAAGAGAAGCTCAGTGAGGATGATATGGTGGCCATCCTATGGGTTAGTATCATCCTTATTCTTTTTAGATTGCTCTTATCCATTGGAACCATACACACGTAAAAGCAAATTGTCCCTTTATAACATATTTTCTCATGCATATAGTATTAATTTTTATATGGGGATTCTACTATTATGTTTACGATTCCAAATATAAATTCATGAGTAACAAAATACTATTTTGCCCTAATTCGTGGGTATCAAAATCCGCATTTCTTACCACGCCGGTTACGGTGGGGAGGAAAATCACAACGTTCCAGAAACGGGATGATGTTTGAATTCGAACCCAAAACATATAAGTGATTATTAAGTATGAATTCAGACATCTTTAGCTGGGACTTATCCAATTAAGTCTGTGAATCTAGTAGTTTTGATTTTGGGACTCATTTCTTTTTGTTTCTAGTTGACTTTTATAAGACAGATTAATGTTGGTTTTACAAATTATTGTTGTTCTTTCCACATGGGAAGGTACAAAAACACTGAAAAATACGTAGGTCCCCACGTACACGTGTGCTTCAATTTATGTTTCAAATGTATAACGTGGACCTTACTACTAAAATAATTAATAAAAAACCAATTTCAAGATCTTTCTTACCGACCAAATATAAGGATTTTTAAGATAAGATTAAATTATTACCAACTACAATAGGTTATCATTTTTAATTGAAATTATGTAGGAAATGGTATTTCGAGGCACTGATACGATTGCTCTTCTAACCGAGTGGGTGATGGCTGAATTGGTGCTGAATAAAGGCATTCAATCCAAGCTCCGAATTGAACTTGACAACGTTATGGGAGACAAGAGTGTCAATGATGCTGAAATGGCTAAACTTCCCTACCTTCAAGCTGTAATCAAAGAGGCCCTTCGTCTCCATCCACCTGGTCCTCTCCTATCATGGGCTCGTCTTTCTACATCTGACGTCCATCTCACCAATGGCATGGTCATTCCATCAAACACTACTGCCATGGTCAACATGTGGGCCATCACACACAATTCCGATGTATGGGACAACCCTTTTGCGTTTGAGCCTGAGAGGTTCTTATTGTCTGCAGGTGGTTCTAAGGTAGACATAAGAGGCAGGGACCTTAGGCTTGCACCATTTGGAGCAGGTCGTAGGGTTTGCCCTGGAATGAACTTGGGTATGGTTACGGTTAGCCGGTGGGTGGCTATGTTGGTGAACCGTTTTGACTGGGTTCAAGACATGGCTCGTCCTGTTGACCTAACTGAAGTGCTGAAGCTCTCTTGCGAAATGAAGGAACCTCTATATGCAAAAGTTGTTTCAAGGAATGATCATGTTTCCTCAATGATGTAAGCTTTTGGAGTGGGTTCTCGTATGGTATAATATGGATATGGTGAAGTACTCTCATTTCATCCTCAAGGGGTAAATAAGGAATCAAATAAAGAATTGAGAGGGCAAAGGTGTTGTTCTTTGTTAAAGTGAAAAGTGACATTTCTCTTTTATGTATCATGTATGTCGATATTAAAGTTACTCCTTGTACTTGCAAAAAGTTTGTGTGTTTTTATCATAACTTGTAATATTTATAAAGTATTATAGTGGAGTTTCTATTGCTTGGAAGGCTATTGACTTGTATCCCTAGATATTGAACTCGATAATTGTTTCCAATCTGACCTATACGTTGGAGTCTCATGTCGGCTAGACATGAAACATAAAACTTTATATGTTGGAATATTTCTTCTCTCTGTAAGGGATTCTACATGTAAAAACCTCGCATCTCTCTATAAGCGATTCCACATATTGTCATACATTGCTACAAATCTTTCACTGAAAAAATATATAGTAAATTACACCCAAGGACATTTAAGTGACAGAAACACCCATCAATAATACGTCACTAGTCAAAGACCTTCCAGCCTAGTGGTAAAGGCTTGGGCATGGCATAGTCATGAACCTGAGTTCGAGCCCTGGGAGGGGAGTGTTGACGACATTTAAGTGAGACCATGTTTAGCCTCCAAATTTGCTGGGGATTAGTCGGGCTTTGGCCCGGACACCCTTACAAAAAAAATAATAATACGTCACTAGAATGATTTCATACTTCTAAAGAAAAACTGAAAGCACACGCTTTATCAACAGTTCACCATCAGATCATATGTGGATTTTCGACATAACAAATAGCAGATCGATATCGACAGTATAGCTAACCAAGGGTTTACCGGTATAAATGGTCATTAATGGATTACTGACAAATTAGTCTACTAAAGATGAAGGATTTAGGACAAATAACAAAATTCTTGGCCTTGAAATCAGCTGCGATAGAAGACCAAGAATGTTGAAGCTTACACAAGGAGAATAAATTCAAAAGGTATTGGAACCCTTTAACGTGACAATGCAAAAGTTGTCACATTCAAATGCCATTGCATATCAATATCTTGAGGAGGATTGTCCAAGTATGATGAAGCTAGGATGGAAATTTCACCAATCTCCTATGCAAGCACCACTAGAAGTCTTATGTATGCCATGGTGCTCACACATCTAGGTCTTGCTCATTCAGTAGGTATGGTAAGTCAGTATATATGTCAAACTCGGATAAGCCACACTAAAAGCAATCAAGACTTTTCTTAGGTAACCGAAAGGTACCTCAAATTAAGGCCTCTTATTTGGAGGAAAGAACGTGGATTGTGGACTAAGAGGTTATTGTTATTCAGACTATGTTAGATTGGTCAACGTATTTATGTGTTCCTTGGATCTCCCCTGTCATGGTCTTCTAAGACATATATAAATTGGTCAATTGATTTTAGTTATCTCTTAACATTTTCTAATTATTGAAGTGTAAGTCATATCCTTGTGTAAATCTTCTTTTACTTAGTGAATTGGACATCTTTTAAGCATGGCTCATCCAAGATGTAGTATGATACGTCAAACAACAATACCAATTTCTCAGTGCATTGTGGTTGTTGTTTTCTGAATTATGTTGTTAATGAGGATCTACAAATTAATAGATTACAAATATCAATAATACTATAAGAAAAAGACATATATAATCCAGTAAATCATCCAAGATGGGTTTTTGCAAGATTAACTTTGTGCCATACGATGTTCATTCACAACTAGATTGGTCGACGGTTTTTATGTGTTCCTTGGATCTCCCCCCGCCCTTCATGGTTTTCTAAAACATAAATTGTGGATCAAGTTCAACAAAAGTAGAACATTGTGCTATTTAGTATGTGAACCATAAGGTACTTCTTTAGCATGTCTACAAAATGTTTTTGGAGTAGGGGTTTCTTTATCTCTTACTCTTCATGTTGACAAAATTATTTATATTCTCCCACAATTCTTTGTTTCAATTTAAAAGAAAACACATCAATGTCGCTTGTCGTTTTAAGAGAAAAAGTGCACGCCCTACACTTAAACTAATTCCTAGCTATCTAAAGTGTTTGTACTAGAGGCCTCAATAAACACATCTATTGAACTTTTCTTCACAAGTTGGGAGTTGGTACGTAGTATTTCACCCATAGAATTGAAGAATAAACAAAAAAGATGCCAATTGAAGGACACAAGCTATTGAAAGGCTAAGCTAAGAAGCATAAAGAAGTACATTTTTACGTGATTCAATTTTATGTTTAGATATGTTTAATTAAAACATAAAATTATTCCTTTAGATAAAATTAGATTTGCGGCTTTTCTTTTTTTCACTACAACAAGATTGAGTTTATAGGACACTACCAATTTCTAAGCGTCCTAATAGACCTCTTTATAGAACTTAGTTTATAGGACCAAAAAAATAAAGTGTCCTATCTAATGGTGTCGTAATAAGTTTATATGACGTTTTTTGACGTCGTAATAAGTTTTTTAGGACACTTTTAATATAAAGCGTCACATTAGCAACTTTATAGGACACTATTTGAAAAATTGTCCTATAGAAACAAATGTCCTATAAAATATTGATTTTATAGGACACTTTTGAGAAAGTGTCCTATAAAGTTGCTAATGCGACACTTTGTATTAAAAATGTCCTAAAAAACTTGTTAAGATACCCAAAAGCGTCATATAAACTTATTACAACACCTTTAGATATGACATTTTATTTTTTTGGTCCTATAAACTAAGTCCTATAAAGAGGTCTATTAGAACGCTTAAAATTGGGAGTGTCCTGTAAACTCGATTTTGTTGTAGTGTTTTAAAGGCAAGAAACAGAATTTATTAAACAAAAACCTAGCAAGACGCTAGATCACATAACGTCCGAAAAACATAAACGAGGATTACAACACCAATTTTCCCGGCTAATATCTTTCCCCACATTGACTCTATTTTTAACCCACAGAAAAAAGTAGTATTGGACCTCGTTAACAGCTTCCCGCGAAGCCTGAATCTAGCCATTGAAGATTTTATCCTTTTTTACTCCTCCAAATCACCCAACAGGCCGCAATACATATCACAGGCAACAACTGTTTTGACCATTTCTTATAAACCGGGTTTACAATCATCTTAGATTTTTGTATATATGTAAATCTAGAGGATAATTTTCTTTGATAATAAACACATTCATTTGCCTCTTCATCGAAGTATTAACAATTCCATTATTCATTTGCTCATATTTTCTTCACTTCAATCTAATTTTGGTTTTTAGTTAGTTAATGTTTGTTCATGATGATTGTATATTTTTCATGGTTTTTTTAATCAGTATTGTTTAATTTTGTTTTTATTGAGGAAGATGGTTTTTTATCTTGTTTTAGAAGATGAACATCAACAAGATAGATACATTTTTGTTTTGATACCATAACCACTTCAATCAATAAAGAAAAACACACTTCGCACTACACCAAATGTTGTCTTAGACAACAAATGTAAATTGCCTATGTTGCTTAAGATACGTTAAGACAACAAAGGCTATTATATGTTGTCTAAGTTTCCTCTAATGCAACATATGGTTCTATGTTGCCTAAGTGTGACCTTAGGTAACATATAATAAATCTATGTTGCCTGCATGTATCCTAGGCAACATATTAGCCTATGTTGCCTTAGTTCAATGTTGAACACTCATATTTTTTTTGAAATCCGTCAAAATTTACTTAGTCAACATATATTCTTATACTGTGTTGCCTAAGGTAAAAAAAACATAAATCCAACAAAGTTTACTTAGGTAACATATATTCCTATTTATATGTTGCCTAAGGTAAAAATTATAAATTCAACCCAATTTACTTAGACATTATATTATTGTTTCCAAGGTGACAATTGGCATTGTACAAAAGATTTATTATAATTTACTTAGGCAACATATTCTATTGTTTCTATGTTGCCTAAGCTTAAAAACATAATAACTTCTGGTAGTTGAAGGTTTTAAGATTGTCATAAGTTTTAAGGTTGACAACTGGCATTGTATGATAAATCCATCACATTTACTTAGGCAACATATAATCTATTGTGTTTGTTGTTTTAGATCTGTCGTAGACAATATATATTCTTGTTTCTATGTTGCCTAAGATGAAAATCAGCTATAAATATTTGTAGTTCCCCCATTTCCAACATCTAATCTTCATTTCCAACATTTTGTTTCTAAGGTCTTGGGACGCGATTTGGAGTATATTGGCGAGTTTTGTCTTCCAACAAACGTTGTATTCATCATCAAAAGCCATTTAAAGATTATTAGGTAATTATTATCGTATTTTGTCTAATTTTGTAGTTATTTCATGTTTATCTCATGTAAATTTGGATTACTACATGTCTAAAAATATCTATAGCTCTTACTATATGCATGCATTTATTTTTCACATATATATATGACAGAAAATGTGAACAAAAGTTGGATGAATTTAAAAAGAGTCGAGAAAAAATACATTTTTGGAATATATGCATTTTTGGAATTTGCTAAAAAGAATTCATTGAGTTGGAATGGTTATTATAAATGCCCCTGCATAGATTGTAGCAACATGTTATTTCAAAATGAGGCGGATATAATTTTTCATTTGAAAGATGTTGGTATAATGAAAAATTATATTGTGTGGGATCAACATGGTGAAGTTACAAATATACCTACTGCATCACATCGAAGGTTGAATATAATACGCGATCGAGCGTCTTCGAGTCACATGTTCGAGGTATGGGTAGCTTGGCGGTTCAACCCGCGAGGATGAGAGGACCGGCGAAGGGATTCTCTAAGCCGGTATCTGCAGTTGACGAGGAAGATTTGCGGCAACAACTTGCTGAGCATGATGAGGAGATTCGCTTGTTAAAAGAGGGACAACATGAGGCAAAAAAGGAAGCTGCCGAGCAAAGAAAGATGATACAATCATTGATGACTATGTTGGGTGCTAGTGATTCAAACTCTAACACAACAACCCCGACCTCTCATGTTTTAGGTTAAGTTTTTAATTTTGTGTTATTGAACTTGTTGCCTACTTTTAGACTTATTTAGGAAAAAAAATTATCTTTCAATTATTGAACTTATTAATTTTGTTCGTTCGGTTATAAAAGTTTTGTATACAACATTTGGTTGTTTGTTTGCTTGTTTGAGATTCATTTGTAGAAAGTGTGCAAGAAAATAATTGCATCATGGTACACAAAAATTTTAGGCTACAATTAAACAATATAAATGTTGCCTAAAAGAAATATTATATTATGTTAATTACAGTTCAAAGACAACATATCTAAATAGAGTATGTTGTCTAAGCTGATATCTAATGCAACATATGAAGATAGAGTATGTTGTCTAAGTTGATATCTTAGGGAAGATATTCAGATAGTGTATGTTGTCTAAGTTGATATCTTAGGCAACATATTCAGATAGAGTATGTTGTCTAAGCTGATATCTTAGGCAACATATTCAGATAGAGTATGTTGTCTAAGCTGATATCTAACGCAACATATGTTTTTTACTTGGGCAACATAACCTTTTGTGTGTTGCCTAAGAAGCCCGCTTAGGCAATATATTCTGTTTGCATATGTTGCCTTGGTTTTTATGCCACATTGAGAAGGCAACATTGCTTAGGCAACACGGGTTTGTCGCCTAAGCCTTACGCAACATATAAACTCCTCTTAGGCAATATTTTTCACTTGTTGCCTAAGTGACATTTTGAGGCAGTGTTCATAAAGAACCTAGAGGGTATTTTTGCCAAAACAATCACCTAAATTTGATGACATCTGAAGGTAAAAGAGTCATATGAAATCACAATCAAATCGCTTTCATATGACATTCCATGTCAACATAGCTACCAAAATCGTTATCATATGATAGTTCATGTCAACATATACCAAAACCGTTATCATATACGCAGCCCATTGCTTAAGACGTCAAATCGTTCTCATTTTTTACAACACTAGACCCGAAAAAGGAACAAAAATAACATATAAATGTCGCTCAACACGATATTTGTGAATACATGAACAAATTTATACCTTTGTTTATTCAAGTGTTGTACATACATAATCAATCAACGAATCAAAAATGTATACACATCTTTGAGACCATAGGCTTAAAAGATGAACATTGCCAATTAAAATTAATATATAGAAGGAAATAAATAATCTTCAGAAAGAAATGAATAAATCTTCTAACACTTGGGCATGTCTGGTGGTGGAGGCARGATTCTTGCATCGCCACTCTTTCCATTCCTTACGATGAATACCATCTCCATCCCCCAACTAACATGACGTTCAAAATGACAATGCATGAACCATACTCCTGCATATTTAAGTAATACACTGAATATRTAAACTGATRTGCAAAATAAAACACATTCTAAAAGGAGGAAATTGACGTACCAGGGTTATTTGCTCTRAATCTGATGGCTGTCCAACCATTCTGAGGAACTGCAATGGTTTGTTGAAGAGGAGGGTCGACWAGATTATAATTTAAAGGATCTCGTTGTCGATCAAAGTTACCGAATCCAGATCCAACAACGTAGAAACTATGTCCGTGCAAATGCATGGGATGATCTATTCCTGAAACCACATTTGTTCCTTGGAAAACAAGCTCCACCGTATCGTTATACTTGAGGATTTTCACCTCAGTTCCATTCATGGGAGTTYGTAGCGACGTATTCAAACTATCTGCAGTGTAATTGAAGATGAAAGGGGGATTATCAGGAAAGTCGTCCCCGTAAACACCATTCATTCCACGGTAATAAGCTCCWAGAATCGAAGTCCTTGGAGTRTCGAATGTAATGTTGTTTATGCTTGCCCGAAACCTCGTAYCCTGTGGTCCCGCACATGTGGTGCCACTCGCACAAGGCAATGTGTTAATCGAAAGTGTATAGAGTAACTTCCTCGTGATTTTCAATGGAACATCAATGGGATGATCACGACTTGCTAAACTTCTTAGGCTACTAGTGAAACCAGCAGATGCATTTCGGTCATTAAAAGCAGGAAGAACAGGTAAGGCAGGTGATGGAGATGGAGTGTAGTTCCCATTGTACTTGATGAAGGCTGTGGTGGTGCTGCGGTCAAAAAGACTACGAGGGTTGCTGTTATAGAACTTTGCAGCCATATAATAGCGATTGTGGGGTTGGTTTGCTTCTAACAAGAGGTCTAGTGTTTGTCCAGGTGATATAGTCACATAATTTGATTTTAGTGGCTTGGTGTATGCCCCATCAGTTCCTACGACGGTGACTTGATGGTTATCGATTGCAAAGAACATGATGTTGTTCATGGCAGCATTTACCATTCGAAGCAAGTAAGTATTTCCTTGATCCACATTTACAATGGTTGTTCCTGAAGACATTTAGCATTACAAATCCATAATTAGTTAGTTGATCTGGAAGCATATCTACATATTAGTATTTGGTTGATTAATCACACAATTCGCCTTAATCAACCAACCTGGACGAGAGCAATTGTATTGATCGCCCRGTTGACCGTTGATTGTTAGAGCATCAGAGGGAGCTGGATCTCCTCCTGTACGCAGAAAGTCTTCCATCACTGTTTGTATATCATTTTTCCACCAGTCACCTGCATTATTCTCGATCATTAATTCTCTMTGTCTTAAAAGTTATTTGAATTAGAAAATATATTTAATTTTCACCAGGATTATATAAAAATTGTGCTCGATTTCGTCGTGGAATATCGTTGAGAAATAAGAACCCGTGTTGTCAAAGGGTATAAAGATGATTAAACACGTACCTAAGATGACGGGAACCTCTGCATGAGGTTTAGGAAACGGAAAAGTAGWCCCGATTTTGGGAGAGACGACTAGTAAACCTTGTACGGTGGCTCGAGACCAATCGCTGTGTGCATGCCACCATAACGTGCCTTCCTCGTCAGAAAGAATAATCTTTTGGCTAAAACGCGTACCAAGTTGAATTGGGCATTGCGTGATAAACTCTGGCCCATCAGACCATGGAGATAGGTTGTTTCACTCCATGCCTGTACCACTTATGATGTTAGTTAAAAGAACATTTCAGTGTATATATATACACAGAAGGAAATTAACACATAAATGTATACACACCAATGAATAGTTATATTCTGGGTGGCTTGGTTGATAACATCGACGATGACCGTGTCGCCTCTACGAGCAGATATAGTCGGACCAGGATATTGTCCATTAACTGTCAAAATGTTCTTGCTGTTGCATAGCCTTGTGTAGTTGTTTTCTTGAACCTGGAAACAGAAAAAGGTATGTAAATATCAAGTCACTTGCCAACCCTCACAAATTAGCTAGAAAACATGTTAAAAGAGTCGTATATAGAACCGAAAGCTTACCACGAAAGTATATTGAACCAAAGCTGCTTGTGATTGTATGAAACCAAGAATCACGAGGAGCCCTAGAACAAGAACATGCATGTTCATGGCTGTCTTCAGATGATCGATATCTTGTTACTTTATGAGAAATGCTCAATAAATTTGCTTGTTTTAATGGATTAGGATGATGTGTTCTTGCATGTATTTATAGTAGGTAAGTAAAGCGGCTGGTCATCGAAATCAACCTTGAAGTCGCGTTTCAAGTTTTGTCAACTCGTTTGGTTTATGGTGTTATTAATCACATGCATGAATGGGTATGATTTGGACCCAGTCGGATGCTTTGATTTTTCTTGTTTTCACTTTTGACTCAATGTTATTAGTTATAGTGCTGTTACTTTCTTGTTTTTACTTTTGACTCAATGTTATAGTGCTGTTACTTTATCCATTGCATCATATCTATCAACAATATTCCCCTCCAACGGTTTTTATCCATTTCTTAATTTGTCTATTTTCCCAATTTTGTACCTAACTTATATATATGTTTGAGAAATAAAAATATGTATAACCTATTTTTTAAGTTTTTGATTGATTTATGTGGATATTTTATAGTTATTTTTGTTGATTTCGATAGTTTTTTTCGGTTTTTTGGTTGGTTTAATTTGATATAACCTAATTTGAAATTTTTAATATCATTGTCTCGTTGAGTAATAATAGAAAAATATGTTTATGTATTATTTTGGGTATATATATATATATATATATATATATATATATATATATATATATCATATATGATATAGAGATTTGACGTCATAAATCATGCACTGAAAAATGTTATAGTCTTGTTGTGAAAACCTTGTGAACACATTGTGGACACTAAGTAAATAATCTATAAAACTAAACCTATCATTTTTGTAGCAGATACTTTGTGAACACCCTTGTAAATTAACAATTTACATATTTTGATTGTCTAATAATACACTGTGAATACGTGAATCTAGTGCAGGAACACATGAGACTTAAAATTGCACCATAAACGAAAAATCTCAATTGCTTGACGGGACTTCATATGATTGCACATCGTGAACACCATATGATTACACAACATGAACACAGGTTTAAAACATAGTGTATACACGTTTCCAAACACCTTGTCGTCTTTGATTTTATAGAATTCATACAAAATTAAGGAACATTCATAAAACTTAAAAAGGGGCATTCCAAATGAATCACGAACATTTATAAAATTTCAAACTCACAAATACGTTTCAAGACATGGATACACACTTGTGATCACCGTAAACCTATTCGATCAATGAAAATTATAGAAAATACAGAAGAAAAAAAAAAGACTAAAAAAGAATCACCTTCATCCTTCTTGTAAGACATGAAAAACCCATTTATAGTTTATTCTACACCAACCTCTTGGTTGATTTGATATAACGTAATTTTAATTTTTTTAGTATCATTAACTTATTGAGTAATGATATAAAACATATGTTTTTGTAATATTATATATATAGTCGGTTTTGAAACGAGAACAACAAGTAAATAAAAGAATAAAAAAACGGTCGAATCATATGTGATTTTACCATTAAAACCATGTGTAAAATCATATGTGATTCACGCAACTTTGACCACGACCTAAGGTCGCGAGCCACGTCGCCAACACATACTTAGCCTGTTAGTGTAAAATCACATGTGATTTTGCAGTTGATTTAATTTGCTTGTTTTCGTTCTCTTATTTTGTTACCGTTCTCATTTAAACATCCCTTTGTATATATGTATGTGATATTGAGATTTAGGTGGCGTTTGTTTTTTAAGAGGTGCTGAAGTCTGAAGTCTGAATTCACTTCTGAAGATGGTGCTGAAGTCTGAAATCTGAATCAGTCATACTGTTTGTTTTTACATCTGAAATCTGAAATCTGAAACCAAAGAGAGATCGAAAAGATTACCAGAACACTAGCTTGAATCTGCGATATATGAAGAATACTAGCTTCAATCGATGAATGGGATGAGAGCGATGTAAGGAGGCGGATAAACAAAAAAGAGGTATTAAGAGCTAAGGTTACCACTTAAAAATTCAGAGGAAACCTTATGAATTCAGCTCTTAATTTGGGGAGAAAAACAAACGATCTGAAAGTCTATATGTCTGACCAATTCAAACATAAAAGAAAATTAAGAGGCAAATTTTAAAAAACAAACAAGCCCTTAATGTCATAAATCACGTATTAATGGTGTCACCATAACTAGATGCCCCCTCATGTAGAATATTGGTTATGATACCTACCATGCATGCCATATGATTTGGACCCGGTACCATGTTTTGACCTTTCTAAATTTGCACTTCTGGCTTATATAAATTAGCATCGTATCTATGTTGACATTTCTAAATTTTCACTCAATATTATACTATTGTTACTTTCAAGTCTTGGAACTTTGGCTGGAATGGTTTTTCTTCATTTTTTTTTTAATTTTTTCTATTTTGTAATTATTTTATGTAATTTTTCTTTCAATTGCTAAAATTATATATCCTTATAGAAATCATATCATGTATTTGTGTGAAATTTGTTTTAGAAAGCTGGCTAAACTGATCGCTAAACAAGATGAGAATAGCCACATCATTTGTGCAATTAATCATGCCTCAAAGTATAACAGGAACATTAAATTGTTAGGATTGTTTACGAATTCTTTTTATTAATACATATTTCATAATATCCTCATCGTTCATTTATCTGATATCGATGATGAGGGTCTTGATGATCCATGCATATTGTAGAGCATTGATCAAGTCCAATCACAAAGCTGCGCAYTGCTTTCGTTATTCCTTTACTGCATAAAGAGGTTAATGTATTTTGTTGGGTCTTAATTAAGTCATAATGTACTTTATAATGTGCTATACATTACGTCAATTTACTCATTATACATATGTGTTTAACAATTGTACTAGATACAATAATTTGAAAGAACTTCAAAAAACCGAAAAGCTAATTGTATCGAAACGTGAGTATGGATAAAAGAATGTATTCGGGGTCGGATCAAACCAATAAATATATGGAGGACCAAAGTTATAGATGTGCCTTGGAGAGGGTTTTATCTTATTTGATAGAAATCGTTGTTTAATTGCATTTGATCTTTTGTAGCCTATCGGATCTCGTATTTGTTTTTTGGTTGTATTTGTTTTAGTTTTTAATAATATATTTTTTTGACTGTTTTTCAAAAAAGTTGCAGAGAAGAAGCGTCGAACTGAGTCCAAATCATAGGGCTTACATGTTAGGTATTATAACACCATACGAAACAAAGATATACGAGTTTAAGATATTTATTTATCAATTATCGGTGTTGTTACCCATTATTTTATAAGATATGGATAAGAGTCTTATGAGATAGATGATTACCAGTTTTATTTATAGGTATTTTAAATGGATAACGTACCGAAATAACCTTTAACGAACCCGTCACATACCCTTGTCAGCACTCTAAATACAAGCCACCCCATCCATGCAAAAACACATCCAAATCAATTAAAACAAGCAAATCAATTGAACATTTCTTTGATTTATAGTACCACAAATTAACAAGATATCGTGACATCATATGAAGACATCCATGAAAATGCATGTTATTATCAAACGGATTTTGGCCTAGTGGTATGTGAGTCTTTGGTCTTTGGTCTTTGGTCTTTTAGGAGGTCAAGGGTTCAAACTTTATCAAAGATGAGTAGGGTATGTGAGTTTATTTTTTTTATTTGTCGTATATAAATATTATATATACTTAAAAAAACTTGCATGTTCTTGTTCTATGGCTCTTAGTAATTCTTGGTTTCATACAATCACAAGCAGTTTTGGTTCGATATATACTTTCGTGAAAATGACAACGAGAAGAAAGTACCAGCAATATAATATTGAGTAACATCAATAGAAAGAAATGTTAAAATCGATAGGTGATGGAAATTTAAGATTAAGCGGCCGTTTACAAAACAATTACCCGGGTAAGCGTTTACTAAATCACATTACCTTACCGTACGCATACGCCAAGGACCAAGAATCTTACCCAGTAAGAGCAAATGCACAGACCGAGAGTCTTATCCGGTAAGTGAAGGTGACGACTCTTACAAGTACGGTTAGTGCTTATCGATTAAATTGTTGCATATGATACCATTTTAGTGGACTAACATCTTACTCGGTAAGTAAGTGATAGTTTTGAATTTTGCCAGTAATCACTTACCCGAATAAGTGTTTGATAAACTACCCCTAAGTCAAAAGTGAATATTTACTAAAGTCAAAACAACATACCAGGTCCAAATCATAGGGCATGCATATTAGGAATTATAATCAATATTTTAAATGGTGTGACGAGTGGCATGGGGGTGGCGAATTGAGCAAGCCTTAAACCTTAGGCGTCGTGCCATGACCTTTTTCAAAGCGTAACTTATGATGACAAATCTTTATATCATATATATATATATAATATTGTATATGATGTGTTATGCTTTTTTGTACCCTTACCTCTTTACCCCGTCTTGAATTTGCTATATCCTGTACAACTCCATCCATATAGCTCAGCAAATTCGTTTTCAAATTTCAAGCAGAGAAGAAAAAGTACAAACTGAGATGACAGGATTCAAAAACCTATTTATCATATACAACAAATCTTTATATCATATATAATATCCTTCTGTTTAATTTCAATGGAGAGGGCTTACAGAGAGGATGCTACAATCTCCAAAACCCGGTACTTGGTTTGCCGTTAGATATTGGGAAGTTAATGATTTTGGAATCTTGGGATATATGGTTGGTCCCATGGTTGTTTCAATTTCAATTAATGGTGCTATTGGATCTGTTTATGGTTTTAAATTTGAATTGAGTTCATTAGGGGCTCTTTTTATGCATTTCATTCTTTTTATCTTCATCCAACAAATTGGGTTCTGATCTTCAGTTATACTCCAAAAAGCATGTGCAAATCTATTTGTAAAAGTTGGAGATGGAGAATCGAGTCATTTTTTTTTTTGATCTTATCATATATAAGCAGAGAAGAAAAAGTACAAACTAAGATGACAGGGTTAAAAAACCTGGAGATTTGTTTGCTTATCGTATTGTAAATTTTTTTATGTTGTGTTAATTTCTAATCGGCTACCATAGGGATAATATAGCGTTGATATATCATATTCATAGCCTTTGAGTTAGAGTATCTTGTCAACTCACTTTACTAGTTTGATAGAGAGAAAGGAAAATTAAAAGTTTTGTTGTTGTAACATATTCTTACTTGTTTGGATATATATTTGGATGGAGATCAAATCGATCCAGAGATTACATTCATCTAGAATGAGTTGTTTGAGAGAATTGAGTTGGCCATTTTTCAAAGTGGTTGGGGTGGAATATTTACATGGTGGACTAAACACTCAAATAGAGTAGGCATGTTTTTATGCAAAAGACATCCCTTTTGTTATGTATATAATAAAAATACAATCTTACAAAGTATTTCGAATAATGGTACCTTTGTGCCATACGATGTTCATTCACAACTAGATTGGTCAACGGTTTTTATGTGTTCCTTGGATCTCCCCCCTCGTGGTTTTCTAAAACATAAATTGTGGATCAAGTTCAACAAAACTAGAACGTTGTGCTATTTAGTATGTGAATCATAAGGTACTTCTTTAGCATGTCTACAAAATGTTTTTGGAGTAGGGGTTTCTTTGCCTCTTACTCTTCATGTTGACACAATTATTTATATTCTCAACAATTCTTTGTTTTAACTTAGAAGAAATCACATCAATGTCGATTGTCGTTTTAAGAGAAAAAGTGCAAGCCCTACACTTAAACTAATTCCTAGCTATCTAAAGTGTTTGTACTAGAAGCCTCAATAAACAAGTTGGGAGTTGGTAGTATTTCACCCATAGAATTGAAGAATAAACAAAAAAGATGCCAATTGAAGGACACAAGTTATTGAAAGGCTAAGCAAAGGAGCATAAAAAATACATTTTTATGTGATTCAATTTTATGTTTAGATATGTTTAATTAAAACATAAACTTATTCCTTTACATAAAATTATATTTGTGTTTTTTCTTTTTTTCACTACCAAAATTACCCCATTTTCCGGCGGACAAATCCGCCGGAAATCCGCCGGAAATTGGGTTTACCGGCGGATTTCTGGCGGATTTGTCCGCCGGAAAAGGGGGCGCCGCTGATTTTTTTTCCGTCGAGTTTTCCGGCGGATTTTTAACTTTTCCGGCGGACTACGGCCGCCGGAAATATTTCGTCGGAAAAATTAAGTAACTTGGTTTACCTTAATTAAAAAAATTTAAAACTTTTCCGGCGGATTTTTCCGCCGGAAATCCGCCAGAGTATTGTCTCGCCGGAAAACTTAATTAAATAAGATTTCCAAAAAAAAATTTAAAAAATTTACCGCCGGTAATATATATATTTTTTTATTTTTTTCAGTAAATATTTAAATCCTGTAAATCTGTAAAAATATGGATAAAAACTAAAATGCAACTAAATATCATACATTGATTAAAATAAACAATTGTTACAAAACATACAATTTAAAGTATCACACAATGTTTCAAACAAACTAGATTGTTCCAAATAAACAAACAATATTCAATTAGATGGCGGTGGGAATTGTGATTGACKGAGTTCGTTAACCAAAGCAGTCATATCCTGCATTTGTTTCAGAAGTTGCTTCTCTACCGTCCGTCGACGCTCATTTTCTTCTTGTAAATCCATAACTTTGGCCTCTAAGTTTACAATTTTCT
>NC_037531.1:10573399-10579223 GCF_001531365.2 Cynara cardunculus var. scolymus
TTAGGTATTATAACACCATACAAAACAAAGATACGTGAGTTAAAGATATTTATTTATCTATTATCCGTTTTGTTACCCATTATTTTATAAGATATGGATAAGAGTCATATGAGATAAATGATTACCAGTTTTATTTATCGGTAGTTTAAATGGATAAGGAAATAACCTTTAACTAACCCGTCACATACCCTTGTCAGCACTCTAAATACAAGCCACCCCATCCATGCAAAAACACATCCAAATCAATTAAAACAAGCAAATCAATTGAACATTTCTTTGATTTATACTACCACAAATTGAAAAGATCTCGTGACATCATATATGAAGACAACCATGAACATGCATGTTCTTATCAAACGGATTTTGACCTAGTGGTATGTGAGTTTTTGGTCTTTTATGAGGTCAAGGGTTCAAACCTCACCAAAGGTGAGGAGGGTGTGTGAATTTATTTGTTTTATTTGTCGTATATAAATATTATATATTTAAAAAAAAACATGCATGTTCTTGTTCTATGGCTCTTAGTAATTCTTGGTTTCATACAATCACAAGCAGTTTTGGTTCGATATACTTTCGTGAAAAGGACAACGAGAAGAAAGTACCAGCAATATAATATTGAGTAACATCAATAGGAAGAAATGTTAAAATCGATAGGTGATGGAAATTTAAGATTAAGCGGCCGTTTACAAAACAATTACCCGGGTAAGCGCTTACTAAGTCACATTACCTTATCGTATGCATACTCCGAGGACCAAGAATTTTACCCGGTAAGAGCGAAGGCACGGACCGAGAGTCTTACCCGGTAAGTGAAGGTGACGACTCTTACAAGTACGGTTAGTGCAGCATGAAGCCTAAGGGCATCAAATTTGTAAAGCCCAATGTGTGTGTGTATATATATATATATATATATATATATATATAGGTGTGGGCCTAAAAACATTATCCTTACCAGTCCTGCAGTCCACATCCATCCATCATTCTCGCCTCTCGCCTCGCTCTGTCCGTCTCAATCGAAATCGAAATCAAAATCGCATCAAAATCGAAATAGCAATCGGCTCTCGCTCTCTGCCTCCCTCGACTATCGACTGTCGTCGATCTACGGGTTCCCGGCTGCCTCTCTCGTCGCTCTCTGCCTCTCGCACTCGCTCTCCGCCCATCGCCACTCGCCCGTCACCGGTCTGCGGTCTGCCTCTCTATTACTAATTTACTTATTACTTTACTTATTTGATTGCAAAACCTAATAATGAAGCTCAAACTGTGTTAGGGTTATTACTTATTGCTTATTTACTTTACTTATTTTATTTTGTAAGTTTCTAATTCTTGTTTGACTGCAAAACCTAATAATGAAGCTCAAACTATGTTTGACTGTTTTTCTTTGTTTGACTATTGACTGTTTAACTTGTTTTCGAAAAGCGTTAAACATCTATTATATGAAAAGTGGTAAACATCTATCATAGTTTTCGAAATGGCAATAAGATACTGAGCTTAACAGAAGATGTGTTTACATCAGAAAATTACTTGACATATGAGTCTGAATTACCATCATGAATTTGTAGAATCCGCATTTGACTGTTTTTGGAGATAGGGGTGCGATCAAATGTTAAAATTGGATGAGTGACATGATTTTATCGTGTTTCTATTGTTTTTATGTAGAATGTCTTTCGTTCTTTATGGGTTTGTTGTTATACACTTAATTTGATGCATATACCCATATCAGTTGATGTCTATTTTACTATGCATTGCTCAATCCTTTGATTAGCACCATATATCTGCATAGATTTCACTTGTGAATAATGAATACTGATTATTCATGCTGTGTTAAAGTTAAAAATATCCTCATATATACTTGTGATTGAATTTTTTTACTATAAGAGGCATTTTTTTGACTTTTCGCCGTGGGCATCCAAAATCTCAGGGCCGGCCCCGGTGATAGTGTTGAATTTTGCCAGTAATCACTTACCCGAATAAACGTTTTGATAAACTACCCCTAAATCAAAAGTTAATTTTTAGAAAAGTCAAAACAACATACCAGGTCCAAATCATAGGGCATGCATATTAGGAATTATAATCAATATTTTAAATGGTGTGACGWGTGGCATGGGGGTGGCGAATTGAGCAAGCCTTAAACCTTAGGCGTCGTGCCATGACCTTTTTCAAAGCGTAACTTATGATGACAAATCTTTATATCATATACAATATTATATATATATATATATATATATATATAATATTGTAAGGGTAAGTTCAAATAAAAACCACTCAATTTGTAAAAACCGTGAAAACCTTATTCAACCAATCATAATTTTTCATTTTGATCATTTTTTTGTAATTATGAGAGGTTGATTAACCATTTTTATTGTGGAGGGTGTTAATCATGGATATTATCATCTTCATTATTTTAATTTTAGAGAAATACATGAAACAATTTCATTAAAATTTCATTAAGTAGTATATGAAACAATTTCATAACCACAAATGAAACAATTTCATAACCACATATGAAACAATTTAATCAAAAAAAGTATTATATGAAACAATTTCACAAGATTAACAATTTCATGAAAAAATTTCATAAGATTAACGATGGATGAGAGTAGTTTTTACGGTTTTTACAAATTGGAATGGTTTTCATTTGATCGCTTCTCTAATATTGTATATAGATGTGTTATGCTTTTTTGTACCCTTGCCTCTTTACCCCATCTTGAATTTGTTATATCATGTACAACTCCATTCATATAGCTCGGCAAAATCGTCTTCAAATTTCAAGCAGTTAGTACAAACTTAGATGATAGGGTTCAAAAACCTATTTATCATATACAACAAATCTTTATATCATATACAATATCCTTCTGTTTAATTTCAATGGAAAGGGCTTATAGAGAGGATGCTACAATCTCCAAAACCTGCTACTTGGTTTGCCGTTAGATATTGGGAAGTTAATGGTTTTGGAATCTTGGCATATATGGTTGGTCCCATGGCTGTTTCAATTTCAATTAATGGTGCTATTGGATCTGTTTATGGTTTTAAATTTGAATTGGGTTCATTAGGGGCACTTTTTATGCATTTCATTCTTTTTGTCTTCATCCAACAAATTGGTTTCTGATCTTCAGTTATATTCCAAAAAGCATGTGCAAATCTATTCGTAGAAGTTGGAGATGGAGAATCGAGTCATTTTTTTTATCTTATCATATACAAGCACAGAAGAAAAAGTGCAAACTGAGATGACAGGGTTCAAAAACCTGGAGATTTGTTTGCTTATCGTATTGTAACTTTTTTTATGTTGTGTTAATTTCTAATCGCCTACCATAGGGATAATATAGCGTTGGTCTGTCATATTCATAGCCTTTGAGTTAGAGTATCTTGTCAACTCACTTTACTAGTTTGATAGAGAGAAAGGAAAATTAAAAGTTTTGTTGCTATAACATATTCTTACTTGTTTGGATATATATTTGGATGGAGATCAAATCGATCCAGAGATTACATTCATCTAGAATGAGTTGTTTGAGAGAATTGAGTTGCCCATGGTTGGGGTGAAATATTTACATGGTGGACTAAACACTCAAAGAGAGTAGGCATGTTTTGATGCAAAAGACATTCCTTTTATATATTTTTTATCTACTTGCTGGTTGTTTTAATTAGATGTTGGCCCCATGTACATTTTGCAGGATTATGTTTCTTGTTTGCAAATTCAAGTTTTGCAGGTTTACGTTTCTTGATTGCTGGTTGATTTATGTTTTGATTTTACTGATTGTTTATAAGTCATGATATGAACTATGTATGTTTTTAATTGTTGTATTTCATCTTCATAACTGAGTGTTCATTTGAATTTTATTCATAAAGTTGTTAAAGTCCGTCCTTGATGTGTTTGAATACTAAACTGAGATTAAATTGATCAACTTGTGACTGGCAGAGGATTTTGTTTCTCAAGTAAATTTTGATGAGAAGGATATTGAAATTTGAAGACGATTTTGCTGAGCTATATGGATGGAGTTGTACATGATATAGGAAATTCAAGATGGGGTAAAGAGGTAAGGGTACAAAAAAGCACAACACATCATCAAGTAGTTGTTTTCTAAAAACAACAAATCATTATGCCAAACTGTTGGTTGAAGCTACGGTCTCAAGCTGATAAATATCACTTAGATGTTTCTTGTAATTTTATCCTTGATTATTTAAGGGTCAATTTGATATACAAGATAAAATGGATATGTGCTATCAATGTCTATGTATGATAAAATAACAATATTGCTTTATTTCAATGGTAATTTTTATTTATTGTGTTTTTACTTATGAACATTTTACTAATTTCCTATTACCAAATGTACAAATTATTATTGTACATACAACTTCTTAAAAATCATGTTTGAACTCAATAAATTAAATTGATAATTTATGAATTTTTTTTTCTAAATCATCTATACTACCTTATAAACCAAATTTCATAAAAGTCTTAAGAACAACATATAAAGCACAAAGTACTACATTTTTAAGCATGTTTTTCAAAAAGAACTCTTAATAACAAGCATTTATGCACAAAGTACAACCCGTTGATTTAGTTTCCGTTCCCCCTCCCTACACTAGATGCTATTGCCGCTCCTAAAAAAATGCATCAACTCCCAAGAAACTATTCATACTTAGATGTCGATTCCAGCTCCCAAAGTACCGCTCACACTTCGCCTTATAACGCTTTGGATTCTATCTCTCACTTTATCTTCAAAACGTTGATCAATTGTCCTAATGGCTCTTTTTGGATTTCAAGTTCGATCTCCATCTTCAATATCTATGTATGGTTTTCTCCATCTTCAATATGAGTTGTATGGGTTTCTCCTGATAAGAATTGACTTAATTTTTGTCAGTTAGATATTTCTTATTCTAAAGCTACATACATAATTATTTACTTCTTATGGACGTTTAGGTTTTGAAGAAACCCTTTTTCCCCCCACATACTTGTTGATTAAGCAAGTGCATTTGGTAAGCAAAAAGCAAGTTCAGATGACAACCAAAAAGCAAGTCCAAAAAATGCTTTCATGATAGCTAGCTTGGTTGCAAATAACTGCTCAAAATTTTAGTTGGTTCAGCAACCATTCCATTTCTCATGGTACATTCTACAACTCGCAAATTGATAATCTTTGTTARYTATCTTGGATTACTGATATTTCACTCTATCCCACAGTGACCAAATCCTTGATCTTTCCTTGAGTTTAATAGCAAATACTGATAAACAAACTAATGGTTTTGGTGATATTACAATAGGGGTGGTAGATAGAGTAAATTAGGCAACGCTATAAATACTTTTGTTTCCTGTGTCGGCAAATTTGTCTGAGGAACTCCAAATTTTCCATATAGAAATCTCATTTAGGCTTTTTGGACTACCTTGATTGCTTTGCTTTAATTGTCATTGCTTTGCTTTAATTGTCATTTAAAGCATTGAAATTCTTGCACATATTTTGAGCATGTAGAAGTTGTATAGTTATTAACAATTGCATTGGACCTTTTTAAAACCAATCCACTTGATATATTCCTTCAGCACCAAAAGATTTTCAAAAGGTGATGTTTACCTTGTGGAACAGACCTCGAATCCACATGCTCCAACTTGAGGAGATATTATTGAAACCTTGGTTTGCTATCCTCCATTTTGGGTCATTTCTCTTTATCATWGCTAKTAGCTAGTTGTAGTTGTTTAGGATTCTATTTCTTATCTACTAATAACTATATGAAAATAAATCCTTCCCAAAATGATCTTTTTCTTCTTGTTATATATGTCTTTGGTTTTGATCTCTATAACATGTTTAATTGTTCATTTAAGAGCTAATATTCCATAAGAGAA
>NC_037531.1:10585178-10590342 GCF_001531365.2 Cynara cardunculus var. scolymus
TTAGAACATTTAGATATCTTAGACGACATATAAAACTGATTTTGGACTAGCCATAACAATTTTAGTGCTCATGCATGCTAATTATTTTAGAAATATAGACTCACCAGGGTTATCGGCCTTGAATCTAATAGCTGTCCACCCATTTTTCGGAACTGCAATGGTTTGTTGGAGAGGAGGATCAACAAGATTATACCCCAAAGGATCCTYACTTCTATTAAAGTTACCAAATCCCCATCCAACAACGTAAAAACTATGCCCATGCAAATGCATGGGGTGATCGATCCCTGCAACCAAGTTTGTTCCTTGAAACACCAGCTCTACTGTGTCATTGAAATCTAGTACTTTCACCTCTGTAGCATTCAACGGAGTCTGCAACGATGTACTCAGATTAGTGGAGGTAAAGTTGAAAAACAATGGTGGGAAACTGGGAAAGTCGTCTCCATAAACACCAGTGATTCTTCTATAATAAGCATCCAGTATCGAAATCCTTGGAGAATCAAATGTTATGTTGTTTACACTTGCAGCAAACCTACGTCCTCCAAGTCCTAAACATGCATTATTAGGGCATGGCAATGTGTTGATGGAGATGGTGAACAAGAAGTTGTGTGTGATCTTCATTGGGACGTCGATAGGATGAGCACGACTTGCTAAACTTCTAAGGCTTCCAGTGAAATTAACCGATGCACTGATGTCACTAACCTTTGGAAGATGGGGAAAAATTGGAGGTGAAGATGATTTTTCGTAACCTTTGTACTCGATAATGGCTGTGGTGGTAGTGTTATCGAAA
Organism: Cynara cardunculus var. scolymus; assembly: GCF_001531365.2. Lineage (NCBI taxonomy): Eukaryota > Viridiplantae > Streptophyta > Magnoliopsida > Asterales > Asteraceae > Cynara > Cynara cardunculus. The sequence goes on from NC_037531.1 coordinate 10,585,966, forward strand.
CTAATCAATGGCTGGCTATTATATGGCTTAGCTGCAATATAATAGCGACCTATGGGTTGGTTGGCTTTAAACAAGAGGTCGATGGTTTGGCCAGGGGAGATGGTCACATAGTCGCTTTTTAGTGGCTTGGTGTATGCACCATCGGTTCCTACAACGGTTACTTCGTGGTCTCCAATTGCCCAGAACATGAAGAGGTTCATCGCGGCATTAACCATTCTGAGCATATAAGTTTTTCCATGTTCCACAATGAACTTGGTTGTTTCTGAAAACACKTATTAAAAATGTACRAATCAACATTTTTCAATGATGATATCARATAGAGATTCTTTTTCGAACATAATGAGAATGAAAACCTGCAGTAGAGCAAGGGTAAAGATCACCAGGTTGGCCATTGATGGTTAGAGCATCAGATGAATTAGGATCCCCTCCGGTGCTCATGAAATCTAGCAACACAGCCTCAACATCTTGCCTAAACCATTCACCTGCATGTGGACCCTGATTAGAATAAACATCACATTCATTTTGTACCGATTTCTTTTCTTGTTATATTTCATTTAACGGTAATAGATACGACGCCTCTAATTAAAAGACGTCGGATGAAAAGACTGATATTGATATCGAAGATAATAGCGAAAAATTAACCAAAGATGATGGGAAACTCGGCGGCTGGTTTAGGGAAAGGGTATGGCCTTCCGATCTTGGGGAATATAACGATTAGACCATGAACAGTGGCTCGAGTCCAATCGCTATGAGCRTGCCACCATAGYGTGCCTTCTTCGTCAGAAAGAATGATTTTYTGGCTAAAGTTGCCTCCTGGTTTRATCGGACATTGTGTGATGAATTCAGGCCCATCAGACCATGGATATCTTGGTTGCTTCACTCCATGCCTACAGTCACAACTTATATTAGTRTCTCGTCATTTTCAAAGAACTCCTTAMATTAAATTGCTAAAATGATATATTTATCGTATTTATTTATTGATTGCTATTTAAATATAATTCAAATGTCAAGAATGTGATTAAATTAAACAATAATCAACTAGAAACATTGGTGGAACAAAGGGAAATTGTAATCTCCTCAATTAAATTTCATTTTCTTTTATTAACCTGGATATCTAACCCGTTGTGTGAACCGATTAATCCCAAAGTGACCACCTATTTTACGGGTAGCCCGGAATCACCGCATTTGAATCTCCGTGGCTACAAGAGGATTTTTATTTCTCCTTGAATTTGAACATGAGATCTACAACCACTTTTGACCTTTGGTGTCCAAGCTCATACCAATCATACACCAACCATGTGATGAAACGTAATTCCCACCAAACTTAAGCAAATACCGTACCCAAAAGTCTATTTTCAGATGTAAAATAAAAAGAATTTTTTTTACGTAAATGAGAATTCTTACACAAAATTATTATGTAAATGTAGGATCCTTAAGCAAATTCTTTATGAAAATATGGATCCTTATGTAAATTTTTGTAAAGATTTTTTTTCGTTTTTAATCGTATACATCATTTGCATAAACTATTGCTAAAATAATAATTCGATTAAAAAAATACTAATTTTATATTTAAAAAAATCTACGTCACTGACCACGTCAGCAAATAATTCCGAGTCGGATTCCACCTCACTCGTCACATCAGCTTGATAATCGGTTAATACTTCAACCAGTTACCCGGGTACTTAAATGTTTAAAACTTTACATCTTAAGTACCAAAATGAAAGTTTTAAAAGTACGTTACCCAAAATAAGAATCAAGTTAAAGTACGTTACTTTTTCATGTAATTTGTCCTATCTTAAATCCTGAATTTTTTTAACGTATAATTTAACATGATTCTAACTTAAATAAGAGTATATATAGCAATATCTATAAAATACAGTATTTTTATCATAAAAATATCTTCTTTAAATAAATATTGTTGATAGATTTTTATTTTTTATATAGGTCAATGATGCAGTGGATAGCGTTTTAGAACATTTCTAACAGATGCTTTTAAATTGGCAAGTAAAAAATCAAAAGCACTAAAACAATTACGTTTATTTCTAATAGATTTCTATTTTTGAATATTACATCAATTAATTATATTATTAAAATATTCAATATAGGTAATAAAGTATTATTTATCTCTCTTAAAACATTTATTTTCACCAAAGGGCCTTTGGCCTTGTAGGAGGTCAGAGGTTCAAACCTTACCATAGGTGAAGAGGGTGTGTGAGTTTATTTATTGAATTTGCCGTATATAAATATTATTATACTTCAGAAAAAAAAACATTTATTTTCAAGCAATCTTATCGGTAGAAAAAAGAAAAAGTCATTTCTTTCTTATAAATGATCATTTTTTTTAAATCTCCAAATTTGGAGAATTTCATCTCCTCTCTCATATTTTATCCATTTTGAAAAAGGTTTTAGAGAATTTGTTGTAGCAAAATTCCTCAAAATCTTCATTTTAGAAAATATGTTGGGGATGTTTTTATGTAGTAGTTGAATGTAGTTTCTATATAAATAATAGGTTAATTAGGTTATATTTTGACCTTAAAGATAAACTAGAAACAAGGTTTTTTAAACGACTTCAAGTCGTTGCTAAAAGTCCATTTATCGTCAACGAATCATGTCGCCATTATAGCTTGCGACTAGAACAAGTCATTATTAAAGGCGTGTTATCAAGACTCACGTTTCTTATTGAAAACACATAAAATTTTGAAAACCCTAATAATCAATAATAATATCTCGAAAATTTTATATTTGAGTATTACTATTTTTGAGTTATCAATAAAACATCCCAACAAATATCAAAATTTTAACTCGAAAATGATTTCTTTCCCTTGCCACCCCTCATCCATCTCTCTCTCTCTCACAAACGCACATACAAATTAAAGAAGAGCAATAAAAGTGAAATATAATGTTACCAGTGAATAGTGATGCCTAGATTGCCTCGGTTGAATACGTTAACAATGAGGGTTTCACCCCTATGAGCATAAATAGTCGGACCAGGAAATTCACCATTCACCGTCAAGATCCTCTTGCTCTTGCATAGCCTTGTGAAGTTGGCTTCTTTAACCTACAACAACCCAAAAAATTATATTAAGTCAGATTTACCCTTACCTTACCTGTGTTCTTGTCTCAAAATCTTGGATCTATTCAAACACTCAAAATTAACATTTACAAACTCAATCTTGAATACATATATGATTTCTTTGTCCACTGAAAACATTAACTTGCATGCACCAAGGGCAATTATGTCAATCTACACCATGTTCACTTCAAGTTCAACCTAGCTAGCATTCGTGTTTAGCTTGTCATTGTAATATATTTTGTCAAATTTTACCAAACCAGATTCACTAGTAATCTAACTATACTCTATATGTTGTCAAAGGCGTTTGGATAGCTAATTGCAATGAATATATTATATTTTCCAATCTTTTCCATTGAAAAAGACCAAGCACAACAGTACTCATTTGGACTTGTTCTTCGTATCTTTCATCATCAAATTATACCATGATGTTGATTTGCATTAAGTTCCTCATAATACAAAAACGTTGAACACCACTCTCATGAATTGGTATCAACCAAGATTTCAATTAAAATCAAGCTAGTCTTGTCAATATATATATATAATCGTGTTCCTAAAATTGATTAGGAATTTCGGAACCGTCCACAGTGCGACATGCTACATATTTATTAGGAATATGAATGTGTTAGTGTGTGATTCAAGATAAATAATTATACTTCCATATTCATCATGAATGGTGTTAAAATAATGATGAATATTAATCATGAAAAAGGACGCGTGGCATGATGTGGATGGATCCTAGGTTCTTAACCAATTTTAGTTTCTAATGGACTTCCATACATACATGCATGCATACATACATATATAAGGGAATCTTTTATTAGAAACTATGAAATTGTGATAACCTTAAGAACTATGCATCATGTGCTATTATATGTTTTTTTTCCATCTAAGACTAGAATTTGGAATATGGATTAACATATATTTGTTTCACATGTATTCGGTTTACAATGTTAAACTTTTTGAAATGTTTATGAAATACAAAATGGACGATTGAAATTGAGTTGTATTAATTGTACAAATATAAAACGTTGCATAATAACTCACCCACACTTTCTCTCTTTATATATATATAGAAAGATATTGTCAAAGCATATTTTGTTAAAATTAGCATACATAGGTTCATGCATCAACTTCAACCCCACTTTCTTTTCGTCAATCGGAGAATATTTTTGTATTTTCTTACACCACAAACCTCAATTCCATGTTTTCAACTAATTACGTTGATGTCAAAATAACACGTTTCTAAATAATTGACATCCAATATGAATACAAAAACCTAAAATTGACATATATATTTTCCGTAT
>NC_037531.1:10590912-10618867 GCF_001531365.2 Cynara cardunculus var. scolymus
AGTTTCAAATCTGTAAGGTGTGATCTTAGTTGTTGTTTCTTGGATTCATGTTAGAGAGTATGTTATGTGATGGTTGTATTTATAGTTGGTGTGAGAGGGACCATGGGAAGACGTATGGTTATGCTGGTAGGTGCACATCCTCACTAAACGTTAAAACAAGTAGTGAATCATATTTTTAAAACCATTTAAAGGGATTGTTTACTCAAATGTTTACTTGGTAAGTGCTTACCTATAGAAGTTAACACTATAATTTATTTTGATGCGTAAGATTTCAGTACATCAAAACGTACCCAATGCAATAATTTACTCGGTAAACGCTTAATTATCTGGGTAAGACTCTCTATCCTTTTCATCTCTCTTACCCGGTAAGATTTTTGACCTTTGTCATGTTCATCCGATGAGGAAATTTATCCGGTAAAGACTTGTCAAATAAGCGTTTAGTAAACGATCCATTACTATTTTTATCTAAACCGAGACAACAGAAAAATAAATTGATACCATTATACAAAACCCCATTCAGTAAATCGATGTTTTCGTTTATTCTTCCCATCATTTTCCACATATTCAACGGACAATAATTGATGCTCTCAAGTGTGGACAAGAGAGATGCATAAATGAGTTTTGAGAATTCGAACCTTTGGACTATGACTAGTTCAGAAAAGCTCATGAAAGTTCTATATTTTTCCTCAAGTATTGGTTATTGCAAAACAAATCGTCGAAGCTCGATCAAAACCTGGTACAGAAAGTGAGGAAATGACTATATGTCTTGTAGTTTTTGAACTTCTCTGTTACAAACTATATGTGTGTGTATGTTTTCGACCTAGCGGAGGCCATTTCTAGCCACATTATATGGTCTACTAATGGGAAAATGAAAGCCAAAAATGTTGATGGTGACTAAACTTGAGGAGGGATTAGGTAAAGTTACACCCTAACTCATTAACACGTATGTGTACACTTCATACAAATGAAAGACAAGCATTTATGTAAGTTCTTATCTCAAACGCCCATCAAACATGATGCAAATTTATTACTTCTTATTTTAGGACTATACGTTTCACCACTGAATTGTACAAGGTAATCAGGGTTTTAAAAGGTACATTATGACGTAAGACACATATTCGTCTTTACAATAAATTCTATCGCATTTTATGCCAAGTGTGATCCACATCATGTTGACTTGGGCGTGTCCTGAAATGGGGTTTTTTTTATAAGAAATGACTTTTCCAAATCTTTTAAACTTTATATTTTACGCTTTTATAAATTTATCTAATCTCATCTAGCAGTATCATGGATTCACAAATATATTTCATATGCTACATTACTTTCATCGCCTAACAGGACTGCCCAAAAAAATGATCATCGGCGGATTTTTGGTGGTGATTTCACGGCCGGAGAAATCCTCACCCAAAAAAGGATCACCTATAGATTGGCGGATAATGATGGCTGGTAATAATTTTCATGATTATTCGAAAACCAGTTGGCTAAGAAATTAAATTTACTAAATCACCGGCGGACAATCGTCGATAATTTATTTAATTAACAAATTGATTAAATTTCCGGTAGATAATCTGCGTGTAATTCGTCGGTGATTTAATATATTCACCGCAGGTTGTTTCTATTTTTATTACAAATGTCAAGGAAAAACCAAATTCACCAACGGATTTTCACCCCCTAATCTGTCAACAATTAATTGGTGACGGATATTTAATTATTTTCAAATTAAGTGTTCAATTTGTGACAAATGTCAATGAAAAGTTGATTTTTTAGATCTGTCACAAATCCGATAAAATGTTACAGTAGAATTCTTCGTCGGTAAAGCTCATTTGTCTAGTAGCGATAACCCTTCYAAATTCTATTGAACTTTTAGTCACAAACTACTATTTACATAWAATACAAATATATACGGTTTTACTTCCCTTATGAATGAAAGTTTTTATGAGACTTTTTTCAACAATACAAGATATAATTTTTTGAGATGGGCCACAAGATATTTAATAAATATAAGATATTAATAATAATAAAAAAAATTATTAACTTGGATATTCAACCCGGTATGCGAGCCGACTAATCCCAGAACGACCACATGCTTTGCATATAGCCCGTACCGGAGTCACTGCATTTGAACATCCGTGATCACAAGGGGATTTTTATATCTTCTTGGATTTGAACATGGAACCTCCTGATACTTTTGATCTTCGTAGTCAAGATCAAACCAAACAGGTACCACCCTTGTGGTTAACAATCTTTTAAAATCAGTTGAAACAAATTTTCTCAATTGCTACATCGATTCAATGATAAGGGCAAATGAGGTATTAAGTAATATATTATTTCTTAATTGATGTATTTAGATCAGTAAAAAAGTATAATGAATCAATAAAAAATGATTAAATATTATTATTTTTCACATTCAAATGAGAAACATAAGAGAAATTAATAATGTTTTATTTTTCAAATTAAAATAATAATCACATGATCATAATAAACGTATGTGATTGTCAATTAAATCTAAAGAATAAATAATGGTTAATAATTAAAAATGGTGTGTATCTTTCGTTTTATAAACGTAAGGATTTATTTATTCAAAAAATGTTCAATGACTTAATCATTTAAAACATGAAAGTTAGTTAGATTTTTCTCGTTTTTAGTAAGTTCAAAGATGTATTTGTTCGATCGGTTTCCAAAAGTTGAAGGATTTATTTGTTTAGAAAAAATTTAGAGACTTAATCACATAAATACAATTGTTCGTTGGATTTATTTGAACGTTTCACTTAATCTTTCAAGTGTAATTTTTTTTTTTTTTGTAAATTGTTGCATTTTTATTGAGTTTTCAGACCAAAATCAAATATAATTGTTATATATATTATCCTATAAAACATATATTAACTAGGGTACCTTCATCTGAGAACCTATAAAGTGCTAATAATTTTGAAAATCAGTACATCATGTGAAATTTTATATGATTTTTTTTCATCTACGGCTTGAATTAATTGTTTTGGTTAACATATATTTGTTTCACAATGTATTTGTTTCATATATATATATATATATGTTTTACAAAGTGAAATATTTTTTATATGTTTGCGAAGTAAAAAATACAACTTATAAAAGATTTCACATTATAAACCGAATACATTTGAAACAAATACATCGTGAAACAGATATATGTTCTGTTTTGGAAACGGCAATGCATTAAAGGACTAGCCAGAGACTAACAAAGAATTACAATATCACGAAACAACAAAAAGGAGATCTCCACAAGGTAACATTTTCGCGCTCTCCTTATGTCTAATTAATTACCAACCACATAAACAAATATATGTTAATCAATATATTAAATTCTTGCATTAGATGGAAAAAAACATGTAAAACAATACCTTACAATAACAGTTCTCCCAGTTTTAACAATATATAAGATTTTCAAATAATTAAGCCTCTACAAAATAATATCATCCCATATATACTATATTTTCAATTATTTCCATTTGCATACTTAATAGAAAAAACAAATGGCAAATAGTGAGTATGTTTATCCAACTGTAAACAAAATAACAAATATGATTAGATTTGTACAAGAGAACTATATATAGAAAAACATTTGAACCATATAAATTGAAATAAAATGATTACATCTGATTCGATATTTAAAAATATTTTTGAAGTTATGCCTTMAAATCCAATCAGTTTTTATCGGATACAAAATGATCCAAAATCTGGAAAAGATAYAAGTCCGTATATGTTTGTCGGATTTATCYTTGGTGGAATCTGAAAGAAGTTCAAAATCTGAAAGCAATGAGGATTTGGATCCTAACTGGATCTGAATCATAATTCTGATCCTAAAAGTCCTTTTGGGATCTGAATGATTCATAATCTTGTTGGAACCTGAAATGTAGATTATGATGTCTTCAACAAAATCGAAGACTAGTTGAAGTAAAACTCAGATAGTCACCAAAGCATATTGAAATGTCATCTACCAAATTGAAGACCAGTACGAGATAAAATCACAAATAGTTCAACAAGTATTATTTTTGGCAAGTCAATTTTTGAGTGCAAATTAACCAACAAATTTGGTTCACCAACTTTACCAGCTCTTGTCCTGGTATGGGAACATGATCAGCATATCAGACTAACTAAGTTCAAAAGTACTATTTTATTAGTATCATACATTCTTTACTATTTTCTCTGCATACAGAAGAACGGGTTGTTTTAACAAACATCTATATCATACTCAAAAAGCTGAAATGAAGAGTACAAGGATGCATTGATCAACATGGTTACAGTCTATTGTTATCACAAGGTAAGCATTATAATCGCATTTGCCACTTGTAAATGAATGATTAGATGGCGAAGAAGATGCATTCGGCTACAATTGAAGCCAGATTAGAGAATTGGATGCTAATGAAGAATAAGACATGTAATTCGAGTTAAAAAGATGTTCTCTAACAATCTTTGGAGTAAAACCAAAAGCTTTTTTCGTCTCGGATCATCTTGCAGTTTGTTATATAATTGGTGTTTTCTTGGAAACTGTGGCTATCTGGATTGGTTTGTGTGCACTTCGACTAGTCAAAAGTTAATAGACAGTCAAATTAACCCTCCAATGACCTTGAGGGGACTTGATGCAACGTACAGTACGATAATGAAGGAAGGATGATCCAGTTGGTTCTATGAATACCTGAGAACAATCTCTTCCAAATTGAACTTAAAGGAACTCAGATTTGGGATGAAAATTGGAAGTTTATGTATTCAAGGTCTAATAATCCAACTTACACAAGAAACACATAGATAAGAGTTTCAAACTCAAATGGGCCTGAAAATACGATGGGACAAACATAAAAGTCCAAATGAAAAATGATAAAAAAAAAACATAGCATGAAAGTGTCTAGAAACATGTTCAAAAAGCATTTTTCAGTCTCGAAGATCTCATAATCCCCTTCGGGTCATATCCARGATRTKMTCCTCRTTTTAAGCTTTGAATCGATTGGGTATGGGTCTGAAAGGGAGCCCCATAGGAAAAGTTATGCGCATTTAAACGTAACACTGTTTGTTACATCATGAGCCTCTATGAACAATAGGGTCTAGTCCCCCACATCAAGGTCAGCATAAGATCCAAGTTTTTAAATATTCTGAACTTGTACTAGCTATGGAGTCTCACATCAGCTATACATGCATTTCATTCAAGAATCTACTGAATGGCTCCACTATCGTGAAAAGGTCATGTATTTAGCTACACCGTGAAGATATGAGTGCTAGTTAGATATATAAGGCTGATTTAGCTATTTGGGGACTATAATACCCGTATTTTTGTGGTTAATCGTTTCAAGGTGTAGATTTGATTTAGCAAGCCATTTGGTGTCCATATATTGKTGAATGTTTGTRGAATTTGAATCAASGGTCTTAGTTGATTTGGGATGAATAAAATTTGTGTTGAAAGTCATCTCGGGTATTAAGAGACCTCCCATGCAAGTTTGGTCGCACGAGAAATCACAAAACAACTTAAAGACACAAGTTAAAGTGTCAAGATGGTTACCAAGTGACTTAATTCGTTTAGGACTATGGCAGGAAAAATTTTGGGCTCGGACAACTTTCCAAGCGACTTAAGTCGCTTTACATGTCTCTTGAGACCCCCAAGGGTGATTTTCAGGGTTTTCTTCATTTTGTCATAAGTTTCTCATCTCTTATCCGATTAGGGTGATTCCAGAGACTACGGTTTAGTCTTTTGAAGCTCTTTATAAAGAAACAAAGAGGATTAAATTTTTGTTAATGATTTCTGGTTCCTGAAGTTGAAAGGTAAGATATAAAGTTTTATTTCTTGACCTAGGGTTCGGTATTTTGCATCCTCAACCTTTTTATCATCTTTGTGGTGTTTTTCTATATCTCAAGAGTTCAATAGAGTGTTTTTGAAAGCTTTAAGCCATATATCTGAAAGTCTAGCATATGGATCTCAAGTTTCCATCTATGGAAGTTAAAGATTTGGTTTTGGAATCAAGGCTTAACCTAACCTAACAAGGTGTGTTCAAGTTGGTTTATGAAAACTTTGTAAATACCAAAAATGTATATTTTGGAGTCTTAAGATGTTTTCTTGATATTTACAAAATGTGTTGATCATTTGATGAGATTTGCATCTTTGGTATATTTAGGTTATAAATCTTGTGAAATTCTCATATTTGGGATTTTTGAACATTTTGATAAATAAATCGTAATGCWTATGTTCTTTTGATAATTTATTGTATAAGTGGTAGTTATTTGATGTCTCCTAAGTCTTTCAGTCCATTACCGTTGAACAAGAGTGAGGACGGGTTCAACCTGGACTGAAGGGAGGAGGAATTCAATAGTCCTCTCTCCCCCTTGGGCAGGATCTTCCAACTTTTCATTCATTTCTTGTTCAATGCCATAAAGCGTGAACCATGATCTGTAGCCCCTACACCCACTGCACGAGTGGGATATTACTTAGTCAAGTAGAAAGGAACAAGGTCATAGGTTGCAAAACGCTCAACAGATAAATTGGAAGCTGTACAAGTTGGACATTGGAAGCAAAATAACCCTTTCATCACTGGCTCTAAGCATCTCAATATCCCAAGCTCAGTCTTTCGAGTAGTTAAGGAGCACGGGATAAAGGAACAGCAAGATTCAACATTGCACATGATCAAAAACCTATTCCCAAGGTGTGACGGGCGGTGTGTACAGGGCCCGGCGAGAGTCCTTCACTGCACTCACTGGAGAGAAGGGATCCGTTCATTTTTTCCCTTCTTTGGGCTCCGGTCGATAGTCGTCGTGGTAGTAATGTCCCGGATCTGACCACTAGATCGGTTGAAAGGAGTTGATGACGTGGTGCACTGTTTTTAATTAAAACATGAAATTATTCCTTTAGATAAAATTAGATTTGTGTTTTTTCTTTTTTTGAACAGCAAGAAATGGAATTTATTAAACAAAAACCTAGCAAGACGGTAGATTACATAACGTGCAAAAAGCATAAACGAGGATTACAACACCAAATTTCCCAGCTAATATCTTTCCCCACCTTGACTCTATTATTAACACACGGAAAAGAGTAGAATTGGACCTCGTTAACAACTTCCTGCGATGCCTGAATCTTGCCGTTGAAAATTTTATCGTTTTGACTTCTTTAAATCACCCAACAGGCCGCAATACATATCACATCCATCCACTGTTTTAACCATTTCTCGCCAACTGGGTTTACAATCAACTCCGGGTTTAGATTTGTGTATATATGTAAATCTAGAGGATAATTTTCTTTGATAATAAACACATTCATTTGCCTCTTCATCATTGAAGTGTTAACAATTCCATCATTCATTTGCTCATATATTTTTTTCACTTCAATCTAATTTTGGTTTTTAGTTAGTTAATGTTTGTTCTTGATGTTTGTATATTTTTCATGGTATTTTTTAATTAGTATTGTTTAATTTTGTTTCTATTGAGGAAGATGATTTTTTTTCTTGTTTTAGAAGATGAACATCAACAAGATAGATACAATTTTGTTTTGATACCATAACCACTTCAATTAATAAAGAAAAACGCACTTCATATAAAACCTAGAGGGTATTTTTACCAAAACAATCACCTAAATTTGATGACATCTAGAAATAAAAGAGTCCTATGAAATCACTATCAAATTGCTATCATATGATAGTCCATGTCAACATAGCTACCAAAATCGTTATCATATACGCAACCCATTGCTTAAGACGTCAATTCATTCTCATTCTTTACAACACTAGACCCGAAAAAGGGAAAAAAATAACATATAAAAGTCGCTTAACACGATATTTGTGAAATATATGAACAAAATTTATACCTTTGTTTATTCATGTTTATTCAAGTGTTATACATTCATAATCAATCAACGAATTAAAAATGTATACACATCTTTGAGACGACAGGTTTAAAAGACGAACATTGCCAATTAAAATTAATATATAGAAGGAAATAAATAATCTTCAGAAATAAATGAATAAATCTTCTAACACTTGGGCATGTCTGGTGGTGGAGGCAACATTCTTGCATCGCCACTCTTTCCATTCCTTACGATGAATACCATCTCCATCCCCCAACTAACATGACGTTCAAAATGACAATGCATGAACCATACTCCTGCATATTTAATTAATACACTGAATATATAAACTGATGTGCAACATAAAACACATTCTGAAAGGAGGAAATTGACGTACCAGGGTTATTTGCTCTGAATCTGATGGCTGTCCAACCATTCTGAGGAACTGCAATGGTTTGTTGAAGAGGAGGGTCGACWAGATTATAATTTAAAGGATCTCGTTGTCGATCAAAGTTACCGAATCCAGATCCAACAACGTAGAAACTATGTCCGTGCAAATGCATGGGATGATCTATTCCTGAAACCACATTTGTTCCTTGGAAAACAAGCTCCACCTTATCGTTATACTTGAGGATTTTCACCTCAGTTCCATTCATGGGAGTTTGTAGCGACGTATTCAAACTATCTGYAGTGTAATTGAAGATGAAAGGGGGATTATCAGGAAAGTCGTCCCCGTAAACACCATTCATTCCACGGTAATAAGCTCCAAGAATCGAAGTCCTTGGAGTATCGAATGTAATGTTGTTTATGCTTGCCCGAAACCTCGTACCCTGTGGTCCCGCACATGTGGTGCCACTCGCACAMGGCAATGTGTTAATCGAAAGTGTATAGAGTAACTTCCTCGTGATTTTCARTGGAACATCAATGGGATGATCAYGACTTGCTAAACTTCTTAGGCTACTAGTGAAACCRGCAGATGCATTTCGGTCATTAAAAGCAGGAAGAATAGGTAAGGCAGGTGATGGAGATGGAGTGTAGTTCCCATTGTACTTGATGAAGGCTGTGGTGGTGSTGCGGTCAAAAAGACTACGAGGGTTGCTGTTATAGAACTTTGCAGCCATATAATAGCGATTGTGGGGTTGGTTTGCTTCTAACAAGAGGTCTAGTGTTTGTCCAGGTGATATAGTCACATAATTTGATTTTAGTGGCTTGGTGTATGCCCCATCAGTTCCTACGACGGTGACTTGATGGTTATCGATTGCGAAGAACATGATGTTGTTCATGGCAGCATTTACCATTCGAAGCAAGTAAGTCTTTCCTTGATCCACATTTACAATGGTTGTTCCTGAAGACATTAAGCATTACAAATCCATAATTAGTTAGTTGATCTGGATGCATATCTACATATTAGTATTTGGTTTATTAATCACACAATTCGCCTTAATCAACCAACCTGGACGAGAGCAATTGTATTGATCGCCCGGTTGACCGTTGATTGTTAGAGCATCAGAGGGAGCTGGATCTCCTCCTGTACGCAGAAAGTCTTCCATCACTGTCTGTATATCATTTTTCCACCAGTCACCTGCATTATTCTCGATCATTAATTCTCTATGTCTTAAAAGTTATTTGAATTAGAAAATATATTTAATTTTCACCAGGATTATATAAGAATTGTGCTCGATTTCGTCGTGGAATATCGTTGAGAAATAGGAACCCGTGTTATCAAAGGGTATAAAGATGATTAAACACGTACCTAAGATGACGGGAACCTCTGCATGAGGTTTAGGAAACGGAAAAGTAGTCCCGATTTTGGGAGAGACGACTAGTAAACCATGTACGGTGGCTCGAGACCAATCGCTGTGTGCATGCCACCATAACGTGCCTTCCTCGTCAGAAAGAATAATCTTCTGGCTAAAACGGGTACCAGGTTTAATTGGGCATTGCGTGATAAACTCTGGCCCATCAGACCATGGATATCTAGGTTGTTTCACTCCATGCCTGTACCACTTATGATGTTAGTTAAAAGAACATTTCAGTGTATATATATACACAGAAGGAAATTAACACATAAATGTATACACACCAATGAATAGTTATATTCTGGGTGTCTTGGTTGATAACATCGACGATGACCGTGTCGCCTCTACGAGCAGAAATAGTCGGACCAGGATATTGTCCGTTAACTGTCAAAATGTTCTTGCTGCTGCATAGCCTTGTGTAGTTGTTTTCTTGAACCTGCAAACAGAAAAAGGTATGTTAATATCAAGTCACTTGCCAACCTCACAAACTAGCTAGAAAACATGTGAAAAGAGTCATATATGGAACCGAAAGCTTACCACGAAAGTATATTGAACCAAAGCTGCTTGTGATTGTATGAAACCAAGAATCAGTAGGAGCCCTAGAACGAGAACATGCATGCTCATGGTTGTCTTCAGATGATCGATATCTTGTTACTGTGTGAGAAATGGTCGATGAATTTGCTTGTTTTAATGGATTWGGATGATGTGTTCTTGCATGGATGTGGTGGCATGTATTTATAGTAGGTAAATAAAGCGGCTGGTCATCGAAATCAACCTTGAAGTAGCGTTTCAAGTTTTGTCAACTCGTTTGGTTTATGGTGTTATTAATCACATGCATGAATGGGTATGATTTGGACCCAATCGAATGCTTTGAGTTTTCTTGTTTTCACTTTTTGACTCAATGTTATTAGTGTTGTTACTTTATCCATTGCATCATATCTATCAACAATATTCCCCTCCAACGGTTTTTATCCATTTCTTAATTTGTCTATTTTTCCAATTTTGTACCTAACTTATATATATGTTTGAGAAATATAAAAATCTGCATAACCTGTTTTTTTTTTTTTTAGTTTTTGATTGATTTTAATGGATATTTTGTAGTTTTTTTTTGTTGATTTCAATTGTCTTTTTCGGTTTTTTGGTTGGTTTAATTTGATAATTTTTTAATATCATTGACTTATTGAGTAATAACAAAAACTATGTTTATGTAATATTATATGTATATATATATATAGTCGGTTTCAAACGAGAACAACAATTAAATAAAAAAATAAAAAACGGTCGAATCATATGTGATTTGACATTAAAACCACATGTAAAATCACATGTGATTCACGCGACTTTTGCCACGACCTGAGGTCGCGAGCCACGTCGCCATAAGCACATGTAAAATCATATGTGTGTGTGATATAGAGATTTGATGTCATAAATCACATGTTACAAAATGAAATGGTGTCACCATAAGCTAGATACCACCTCATGTAGAATATTGGTTAAGATACCTACCATGCATGCCCTATGATTTGGACCCCGTACCATGTTTTGACATTTCTAAATTTTCACTTTTGGCTTGTTTAAATTAGCATCGTATCTATGTTGACATTTCTAAATTTTCACTCAATATTATACTGCTGTTACTTTCAAGTCTTGCAACTTTGGCTGGAATGGTTTTTCTTCATTTGTTTTTTTTAATTTATTCTTTTTCGTAATTATTTTATGTAATTTTTCTTTCAATTGCTAAAATTATATATCCTTAAAGAAATCATATCATGTATTTGTGTGAAATTTGTTTTAGAAAGCTGGCTAAACTGATCGCTAAACAAGATGAGAATAACCACATCATTTGTGCAATTAATCATGCCTCAAAGTATATAACAGGAACATTAAATTGTTAGGATTGTTTACGAATTYTTTTTATTCATACATATTTCATAATATCCTCTTCGTTCATTTACCTGATATCGGTAATGAGGGTCTTGATGATCCATACATATTGTAGAACATTGATCAAGTCCAATCACAAAGTTGCGCATTGCTTTCGTTATTCCTTTACTGCATAAAGAGGTTAATGTATTTTGTTGGGTCTTAATTAAGTCATAATGTACTTTATAATGTGCTACACATTACGTCAATTTACTCATTATACATATGTGTTTAACAATTGTACTAGATACAATAATTTGAAAGAACTTCAAAAAACCGAAAAGCTAATTGTATCGAAACGTGAGTATGGATAAAAGAATGTATTCGGGGTCGGATCAAACCAATAAAAATATGGAGGACCAAAGTTATAGATGTGCCTTGGAGAGGGTTTTATCTTATTTGATAGAAATCGTTGTTTAATTGCATTCGATCTCTTGTAGCCTATCACATCTTGTAGTTGTTTTTTGGTTGTATTTGTTTTAGTTTTTAATAATATATTTTTTGACTGTTTTTCAAAAAAGTTGCAGAGAATAAGAAGTTTCATATATAATTTTGCTTCTCGAAATCAAACGTCAAAAAATGAAAATTAGAAAAATCAAAGCTTCGAACTGAGTCCAAATCATAGGGCTTACATGTTAGGTATTATAACACCATACAAAACAAAGATACGTGAGTTAAAGATATTTATTTATTCATTTATTATCCATTTTGTTATCCATTATTTTATAAGGTTTAGATGATTACTGGTTTTATTTACCGGTAATTTAAATGGATAAGGTACCGAAATAACCTTTTAACCCGTGCCGTACCCTTGTCAGCCCTCTAAATACAAGCCACCCGTCTATGCAAAAACACATCCAAATCAATTAAACATTTCTCTGATTTATAGTACCACAAATTAACAAGATAACGTGACATCATATGAAGATAGCCATGAACATGCATGTTATTATCAAACGGATTTTGGCCTAGTGGTATATGAGTCTTTGGTCTTTTAGGAGGTTAAGAGTTCAAGCCGAGGATGTATGAGTTTATTTGTTTTATTTGTCGTATATAAATATAAAATATTATATACTTAAAAAAGACATGCATGTTCTAGGGCTCTTAGTAATTCTTGGTTTCATACAATCACAAGCAGTTTTGGTTCGATATACTTTCGTGAAAAGGAAAACAAGAAGAAAGTACAAGCTGTATAATATTGAGTAACATCAATAGGAAGAAATGTTAAAATCGATAGCTGATGGCAATTTAAGATTAAGCGGCCGTTTACCAAACGATTACCCGGGTAAGCGCTTACTAATTAGTCACGTTACCTTACTGTATGCATACGGCGAGAACCAAGAATCTTACCCGGTAAGAGCGAATGCACGGACCGAGAGTCTTACCCGGTAAGTGAGGGTGACGACTCTTACGAGTACGGTTAGTGCTTACCGAGTAAATTGTTGCATATGATATCATTTTAGTGGACTAACATCTTACTCGGTAAGTAAGTGATAGTATTGAATTTTGTCAATAAACACTTACCGAATAAACGTTTGATAAACTACCTCTTAAGTCAAAATTGAATATTTAGAAAAGTCAAAACATCATACCAGGTCCAAATCATAGGACATGCATATTAGGAAATATAATCAATATTTAAAATGGTGTGATGTGTGTCATGGGGTGGTAAAAGCCTTAAACCTTAGGAGTCGTGCTATGACCTTTTTCAAAGGGTAACTTATGATAACAAATCTTTATATCATATACAATATTATATATATATATATATATATATATATATATATATATATAATGTTGTGTATGATGTGTTATGCTTTTTTGTACCCTTACCTTTTTACCCCATCTTGAATTTGATATATCATGTACAACTCCATCCATATAGCTCAACAAAATCGTCTTCAAATTTCAAGCAGAGAAGAAAAAGTACAAACTGAGATGACAGGGTTCAAAAACCCATTTATCATATACAACAAATCTTTATATCATATACAATATCCTTTTGTTTAATCTCAATGGAGAGGGCTTACACAGAGGATGCTACAATCTCCAAAACCCGGTACTTGGTTTGTCGTTGGATATTGGGAAGTTAATGGTTTTGGAATCTTGGTATATATGGTTGGTCCCATGGCTGTTTCAATTTCAATTAATGGTGCTATTGGATCTGTTTATGGTTTTAAATTTGAATTGGGTTCATTAGGGGCTCTTTTTATGCATTTCATTCTTTTTGTCTTCATCCAACAATTTGGTTTCTGAACTTCAGTTATACTCCAAAAAGCATGTGCAAATCTATTTGTAAAAGTTGGAGATGGAGAATCGAGTCATTTTTTTTTTTGATCTTATTATATATAAGCAGAGAAGAAAAAGTACAAACTGAGATGACAGGGTTCAAAAACCTGGAGATTTGTTTGCTTATCGTATTGTAACTTTTTTTATGTTGTGTTAATTTCCAATCGACTACCGTAGGGATAATATAGCGTTGATCTATCATATTCATAGCCTTTGAGTTAGAGTATCTTGTCAACTCACTTTACTAGTTTGATAGAGAGAAAGGAAAATTAAAAGTTTTGTTGCTRTAACATATTCTTACTTGTTTGGATATATATTTGGATGGAGATCAAATCGATCCAGAGATTACCTTCATCTAGAATGAGTTGTTTGAGAGAATTGAGTTGCCCATTTTTCAGAGTGGTTGGGGTGGAATATTTACATGGTGGACTAAACACTCAAACAGAGTAGGCATGTTTTTATGCAAAAGACATCCTTTTTTTATATTTTCTATCTACTTGCAGGTTGTTTTAATTAGAAGTTGACCCCATATACCTTTTGCATGTTTATGTTTCTTGTTTGCAAATTCAAATTTTGCAGGTTTACGTTTTTTGATTGCTGGTTGATTTATGTTTTGATTTTATTGATTGTTTATAATTCATGATATGAACTATGTATGTTTTTAATTGTTGTATTTCATCTTCATAACTGAGTGTTCATTTGAATTTTATTCATAAAGTTGTATAAGTTCGTYCTTGATGTGTTTGAGTACTAAACTGAGATTAAATTGATCAACTTGTGACTGGGAGAGGATTTTGTTTCTCGAGTAAATTTTGATGAGAAGGATATTGAAATTTGAAGACGATTTTGCTGAGCTATATGGATAGAGTTGTACATGGTATAGCAAATTCAAGATGGGGTAAAGCGGTAAGGGTACAAAAAAGCATAACACATCATCAAGTAGTTGTTCTCTAAAAACAACAAATCATTGTGCCAAACTGCAGGTTGAAGCTGCGGTCTCAAGCTGATAAATACCACTTAAATGTTTCTTGTAATTTAATCTTTGATTATTTAAGGGTCAATYTGATACACAAGATAAGATKGATATGTGCTATAAATGTCTCTCTATGATAAAATAATAATATTGCTTTATTTCAATGGTAATTTTTATTTATTGTGTTTTTACTTATGAACATTTTACTAATTTCCTATTACCAAATGTACAACTTATTATTGTACATATAACTTCTTAAAAATCATGTTTGAACTCAATAAATTAAATTGATAATTTATGATTTTTTTTTTCTAAATCATCTATACTACCTTATAAACCAAATTTCATAAAAGTCTTAAAAACAACATATGAAGCACAAAGTACTACATTTTTAAGCATGTTTTTCATAAAGAACTCTTAATTACAAGCATTTATGCACAAAGTACAACCCGTTGATTTAGTTTCCGTTCCCCCTCCCTACACTAGATGCTATCGCCGCTCCTAAAAAAATGCATCAACTCCCAAGAAACTATTCATACTTAGATGTCGATTCCAGCTCCCAAGGTACCGCTCACACTCCGCCTTATAACTCTATGGATTTTATCTCTCACTTTATCTTCGAATCGCTAATCAATTGTCCCAATGGCTGTTTTTGGATTTCAAGTTCGATCTCCATCTTCAATATCTATGTATGGCTTTCTCCATCTTCAATATGAGTTGTATGGGTTTCTCTTGATAAGAATTGACTTAATTTTTGTCAGGTTAGATATTTCTTATTCTAAAGCTACATACATAATTATTTACTTCTTATGGACATTTAGGTTTTGAAGAAACCCTTTTTCCCCCCACATACTTGTTGATTAAGCAAGTGCATTTGGTAAGCAAAAAGCAAGTTCAGATGACAAGCAAAAAGCAAGTCCAAAAAATGCTTTCATGATAGCTAGCTTGGTTGYAAATAACTGCTCAAAATTTTAGTTGGTTCAGCAACCATTCCATTTCTCATGGTACATTCTACAACTCGCAAATTGGTAATCTTTGTTAGCTATCTTGGATTACTGATATTTCACTCTATCCCACAGTGACCAAATCCTTGATCTTTCCTTGAGTTTAATAGCAAATACTGATAAACAAACTAATGGGTTTGGTGATATTACAATAGGGGTGGTAGATAGAGTAAATTAGGCAACGCTATAAATACTTTTGTTTCCTGTGTCGGCAAATTTGTCTGAGGAACTCCAAATTTTCCATATAGAAATCTCATTTAGGCTTTTTGGACTACCTTGATTGCTTTGCTTTAATTGTCATTGCTTTGCTTTAATTGTCATTTAAAGCATTGAAATTCTTGCACATATTTTGAGCATGTAGAAGTTGTATAGTTATTAACAATTGCATTGGACCTTTTTAAAACCAATCCACTTGATATATTCCTTCAGCACCAAAAGATTTTCAAAAGGTGATGTTTACCTTGTGGAACAGACCTCGAATCCACATGCTCCAACTTGAGGAGATATTATTGAAACCTTGGTTTGCTATCCTCCATTTTGGGTCATTTCTCTTTATCATTGCTATTAGCTAGTTGTAGTTGTTTAGGATTCTATTTCTTATCTACTAATAACTATATGAAAATAAATCCTTCCCAAAATGATCTTTTTCTTCTTGTTATATATGTCTTTGGTTTTGATCTCTATAACATGTTTAATTGTTCATTTAAGAGCTAATATTCCATAAGAGAAATCAGAAAATTTGTCAAACCACAATAATGAAATACCTTAGAAATGATCCACACATTATAATTGAATAATAATTAAATTCCTTACATGCTTCTTAATAATGCATAATTAAACTTGCAAACCCCAACAAAATTCTCAAAAATATCTTACAAACAATTAATAATAAATTATATATATAACAAAGAGAACACACTATGAATGTGCTTTATTATGGATACAGTACTTGTTCCATTTGAAGCTAGCAGCACTAGTGGCTCCTACTTTTACAATATCAAACAACAAATCTTCTTGTAYTTATTCATATTCTTAGAGAAATTCAAACCCGTAATTGAAAATCATATCATAAAACTCGTTTGATACCATTGAAGCAAAAGCCATTTTGTAGGTTATATGCTATATATCTTTGATCTATGCATACAGTCCAGATAAAGATATTGCAGATTCTAGTGATCAGCATGCAGATTTTGACATGAGACAGATACGAAGAAAGAAGAATTATTCGTATTCGGATGATTTTTTAAGTGCATGGTGGGAAATCTGGAGGTGGTGGCAAGATTGATTCCCCTGTACCGCTACCATTCTTTGTGATGAATACTGCCTCCATTCCCCAACTTATATGACGTTCAAGATGGCAATGCATTAACCAAACTCCTGTAAATTAAAGAAAGGCCAGTGAACTCACAACGTAAATCGGGTTCTTGATTTCATTAAACGAATTGCAAGACTAGATGTGTTTTAATCATTTGACATGTTCATTTTGAAAGTGTCGATTATAGAACCTAAGTTTATAGAATYAAAAAATTATGTGTCMTATATATAAATGTGCTATAATGAGGTGAGAAGATATATAAAACAGCGTKTTAGAACATTTAGATATCTTAGACGACATATAAAACTGATTTTGGACTAGCCATAACAATTTTAGTGCTCATGCATGCTAATTATTTTAGAAATATAGACTCACCAGGGTTATCGGCCTTGAATCTAATAGCTGTCCACCCATTTTTCGGAACTGCAATGGTTTGTTGGAGAGGAGGATCAACAAGATTATACCCCAAAGGATCCTYACTTCTATTAAAGTTACCAAATCCCCATCCAACAACGTAAAAACTATGCCCATGCAAATGCATGGGGTGATCGATCCCTGCAACCAAGTTTGTTCCTTGAAACACCAGCTCTACTGTGTCATTGAAATCTAGTACTTTCACCTCTGTAGCATTCAACGGAGTCTGCAACGATGTACTCAGATTAGTGGAGGTAAAGTTGAAAAACAATGGTGGGAAACTGGGAAAGTCGTCTCCATAAACACCAGTGATTCTTCTATAATAAACATCCAGTATCGAAATCCTTGGAGAATCAAATGTTATGTTGTTTACACTTGCAGCAAACCTACGTCCTCCAAGTCCTAAACATGCATTATTAGGGCATGGCAATGTGTTGATGGAGATGGTGAACAAGAAGTTGTGTGTGATCTTCATTGGGACGTCGATAGGATGAGCACGACTTGCTAAACTTCTAAGGCTTCCAGTGAAATTAACCGATGCACTGATGTCACTAACCTTTGGAAGATGGGGAAAAATTGGAGGTGAAGATGATTTTTTGTAGCCTTTGTACTCGATAATGGATGTGGTGGTAGTGTTATCGAAACTAATCAATGGCTGGCTATTATATGGCTTAGCTGCAATATAATAGCGACCTATGGGTTGGTTGGCTTTAAACAATAGGTCGATGGTTTGGCCAGGGGAGATGGTCACATAGTCGCTTTTTAGTGGCTTGGTGTATGCACCATCGGTTCCTACAACGGTTACTTCGTGGTCTCCAATTGCCCAGAACATGAAGAGGTTCATCGCGGCATTAACCATTCTGAGCATATAAGTTTTTCCATGTTCCACAATGAACTTGGTTGTTTCTGAAAACACGTATTAAAAATGTACGAATCAACATTTTTCAATGATGATATCAAATAGAGATTCTTTTTCGAACATAATGAGAATGAAAACCTGCAGTAGAGCAAGGGTAAAGATCACCAGGTTGGCCATTGATGGTTAGAGCATCAGATGAATTAGGATCCCCTCCGGTGCTCATGAAATCTAGCAACACAGCCTCAACATCTTGCCTAAACCATTCACCTGCATGTGGACCCTGATTAGAATAAACATCACATTCATTTTGTATCGATTTCTTTTGTTGTTATATTTCATTTAACGGTAATAGATACGACGCCTCTAATTAAAAGACGTCGGATGAAAAGACTGATATTGATATCGAAGATAATAGCGAAAAATTAACCTAAGATGATGGGAAACTCGGCGGCTGGTTTAGGGAAAGGGTATGGCCTTCCGATCTTGGGGAATATAACGATTAGACCATGAACAGTGGCTCGAGTCCAATCGCTATGAGCGTGCCACCATAGTGTGCCTTCTTCGTCAGAAAGAATGATTTTTTGGCTAAAGTTGCCTCCTGGTTTGATCGGACATTGTGTGATGAATTCAGGCCCATCAGACCATGGATATCTTGGTTGCTTCACTCCATGCCTACAGTCACAACTTATATTAGTRTCTCGTCATTTTCAAAGAACTCCTTAMATTAAATTGCTAAAATGATATATTTATCGTATTTATTTATTGATTGCTATTTAAATATAATTCAAATGTCAAGAATGTGATTAAATTAAACAATAATCAACTAGAAACATTGGTGGAACAAAGGGAAATTGTAATCTCCTCAATTAAATTTCATTTTCTTTTATTAACCTGGATATCTAACCCGTTGTGTGAGCCGATTAATCCTAAAGTGACCACCTATTTTACGGGTAGCCCGGAATCACCGCATTTGAATCTCCGTGGCTACAAAATGATTTTTATTTCTTCTTGAATTTGAACATGAGATCTACAACCACTTTTGACCTTTGGTGTCCAAGCTCATACCAATCATACACCACCCATGTGATGAAACGTAATTCCCACCAAACTTAAGCAAATACCGTACCCAAAAGTCTATTTTCAGATGTAAAATAAAAAGAAATTTTTTTACGTAAATGAGAATTCTTACACAAAATTATTATGTAAATGTGGGATCATTAAGCAAATTCTTTATGAAAATATGGATCCTTATGTAAATTTTTGTAAAGATTTTTTTTCATTGTTAATCTTAAATTCGAGTTTACACAAATGTATACATCATTTGCATAAACTATTGCTAAAATAATAATTCGATTAAAAAATAATTAAAAAATGAAGTTGGTTTGGAAGATTAATTATTTTGATATTTTTTCCAGAATTAATGTTTTCCATATTTATGTTTATTAATTAATAATGACGTATTTTTTATTTGAAAGCCTTTGAAATGCTCGAAAATAAGTTACTTAAAATTAATTTGATGAATATTTATGGAGACGTGCTAGACTTTTCATGTTCTATGGTTCGTAGAAAACAACCCATGATGATGCCGATGGGATGGGAAAGCTGCAATAAAATTAAATTGGTTATTGACAAATTGTATGAAAAAATAACGTATTTTAACTTGATTCTTATTTTGGGTAACGTACTTTCAAAACTTTCATTTTGGTACCTAAGATGTAAAGTTTTAAACATTTAAGTACCCGGATAACAACTTGAAGACTAAAATTAGATTAAAAAAAAGATTGATTTTATAAATATTATATACTTCAGAAAAAAAAACATTTATTTTCAAGCAATCTTATTGGTAGAAAAAAGGAAAAGTCATTTCTTTCTTATAAATAATCATTTTTTTTAAATAATCTTATAGCTTGCGACTAGAACAAGTCATTATTAAAGGCGTGTTATCAAGACTCCCATTTCTTATTGAAAACACATAAAATTTTGAAAACCCTAATAATCAATAATAATAACTCGAAAATTTTATATTTGAGTATTATTATTTCGGAGTTATCAATAAAACATCCCAACAAATATCAAAAATTTAACTCGAAAATTATTTATTTCCCTTGCCGCCCCTCATCCATCTCTCTCTTTCTCTCTCTCTCACAAACGCACATACAAATTAAAGAAAGAGCAATAAAAGTGAAATATAATATTACCAGTGAATAGTGATGCCTAGATTGCCTCGATTGAATACGTTAACAATGAGGGTTTCACCCCTATGAGCATAAATAGTCGGACCAGGAAATTCACTATTAACCGTCAAGATCCTCTTGCTCTTGCATAGCCTTGTGAAGTTGGCTTCTTTAACCTACAACAACCCAAAAAAATTATAATAAGTCAGATTTACCCTTGCCTGTGTAATTCTTGTTTCAGAATCTTAGATCTAATCAAACATTCAAAATTAACATTTACAAACTCAATCTTGAATACATATATGATTTCTTTGTCCACTGAAAACATTAACTTGCATGCACCAAGGGCAATTATGTCAATCTACACCATGTTCACTTCAAGTTCAACCTAGCTAGCATTCGTGTTTAGCTTGTCATTGTAATATATTTTGTCAAATTTTACCAAACCAGATTCACTAGTAATCTAACTATATATACTCTATATGTTGTCAAAGGCGTTTGGATAGCTAATCGCAATGAATATATTATATTTTCCATTGAAAAAGACCAAACACAACAGTACTCATTTGGACTTGTTCTTCGTATCTTTCATCATCAAATTATACCATGATGTTGATTTGCATTAAGTTCCTCATAATACAAATCCGTTGAACAACACTCTCATGAATTGGTATCAACCAAGATTTCAATTAAAATCAAGCTAGTCTTGTCAATATATATATATATATATATATATATATATATATATATATGATCGTGTTCCTAAAATTGATTAGGAATTTCAGAACCGTCCACAGTGCGACATGCTACATATTTATTAGGAATATGAATGTGTTATTGTGTGATTCAAGATAAATAATTATACTTCCATATTCATCACGAATTAATGTGTTAAAATAATGATGAATATTAATCATATGAAAAAGGACACGTGGCATGCTGTGGATGGATCCTAGGTTCTTAATTAACCAATTTTAGTTTCTAATGGACTTCCATACATACATATATACATACATGCATGCACACATACATATATAAGGAAATCTTTTATTATAAACTATGAAATTGTAATAACCTTAAGAACTATGCATCATGTGTTATTATATGTTTTTTTTTCCATTTAAGACTAGAATTTGGAATATGGATTAACATATATTTGTTTCACATGTATTCGGTTTACAATGTTAAACTTTTTGAAATGTTTATGAAATACAAAATGGACGATTGAAATTGAATTGTATTAATTGTACAAATATAAAACGTTGCATATTTTGTTAAAATTAGCATACATAGGTTCATGCATCAACTTCAACCCCACTTTCTTTTCGTCAATCGGAGAATATTTTTGTATTTCTTACACCACAAACCTCAATTCCATGTTTTCAACTAATTACGTTGATGTCAAAATAACACGTTTCTAAATAATTGACATCCAATATGAATACAAAAACCTAAAATTGACATATATATTTTCCGTATATATTTTCCGTATTTTTAACTGTAAAAGCCTGCATTTTTCCGTTAAAATCATGACTTTTTTGCATAAAATTAATCAAATATGACGAAAAGCAAATTAAGGGCCCCTTTAAATGATGTTATATGTTAATCACATATTTAGCGTACCCGATCAAAATATATATATATATATATATATATATATCAATCACTTATAACTAAAATCCAATAAATTAATGAGTAATTAACTTCTAAATACATACTTGACAACTAACATAAAATATTAAAACTTAAACTTGTTTTAATAAACCATATAATAATTAATACATGAAATACTAAAAAAGGGTTGGTTGCAGAAAATAAGCAATAAATTGAGGTTTTTGAAAATAAAAACTTGAAAAAAGGTTGTCTTCAAGAGAGAAGAGAATGAAAGCAATATACCTCATAGTTATAGGTTTTTGGAACCAAAGCTGCTTGAGACCCGATAAACCCCAGAACCACAAGAAACCCTACAACATGCAAAGCGATGGCCTTCTTCATATTTATATGATGATCAAACTTATAGTTTCAAATCTGTGAGGTGTGATCTTAGTTGTTGTTTCTTGGATTCATGTTAGAGTATGTTATGTGATGGTTGTATTTATAGTTGGTGTGAGAGGGACCATGGGAAGACGTATGGTTATGCTGGTAGGTGCACATCCTCACTAAACGTTAAAACAAGTAGTGAATCATATTTTTAAAACCATTTAAAGGGATTGTTTACTCAAATGTTTACTAATACTATAATTTATTTTGATGCGTAAGATTTTAGTACATTAAAACGTACCCAATGCAATAATTTACTGGGTAAACGCTTAATTATCTGGGTAAGACTCTCTATCCTTTTCATCTCTCTTACCCGGTAAGATTTTTGACTTTTGTCATGTTCATCCGATGAGGAAATTTATCCGGTAAAGACTTACCAAATAAGCGTTTAGTAAACGATCCATTACTATTTTTATCTAAACCGAGACAATAGAAAAATAAATTGATACCATTATACAAAACCCCATTCAGTAAATCGATGTTTTCGTTTATTCTTCCCATCATTTTCCACATATTCAACGGACAATTATTGATTCTCTCAAGTGTGGACAAGAGAGATGCATAAATGAGTTCGAGAATTCGAACCTTTGGACTATGACCGGTTCAGAAAAACTCATAAAAGTTCTATATTTTTCCTCGAGTATTTATCAAGTATTGGATATTACAAAACATAGTCGAAGCTCGATCAAAACCTGGTACAGAAAGTGAGGAAATGACCATATGTTTTGTAGTTTTTGAACTTTTCTGTTAAAAAAGTTTGACCTTTGTCATCACGTCACGTCTAACGCCACTTACAAACTATATGTGTGTGTATATGTTTTCGACCTAGCGGAGGCCATTTCTAGCCACATTATATGGTCTACTAATGGGAAAATGAAAGCCAAAAATGTTGATGGTGACTAAACTTGAGGAGGGATTAGGTAAAGTTRCACCCTAACTCATTAACACGTATGTGTACACTTCATACAAATGAACGACAAGCATTTATGTAAGTTCTTATCTCAAACGCCCATCAAACATGATGCAAATTTATTACTTCTTATTTTAGGACTATATGTTTCACCAATGAATTGTACAAGGTAATCAGGGTTTTAAAAGGTACATTTTGACGTAAGACACATATTCGTCTTTACAATAAATTCTATCGCATTTTATGCCAAGTGTGATCCACATCATGTTGACTTGGGTGTGTCCTGAAATGGGGTTTTTCTTTTATAAGAAATGACTTTTCCAAATCTTTTAAACTCTATATTTTACGCTTTCATAAATTTATCTAATCTCATCTAGCAGTATCATGGATTCACAWATATATTTCATATGCTACATTTTGGACTTTCATCGCCTAACAGGACTGCCCAAAAAAATGATCATCGGCGGATTTTTGGTGGTGATTTCACGGCCGGAGAAATCCTCACCCAAAAAAGGATCACCWATAGATTGGCGGATAATGATGGCTGGTAATAATTTTCATGATTATTCGAAAACCAGTTGGCTAAGAAATTAAATTTATTAAATCACCGGCGGACAATCGTCGATAATTTATTTAATTAACAAATTGATTAAATTTCCGGTAGATAATCTGCGTGTAATTCGTYGGYGATTTAATATATTCACCGCAGGTTGTTTCTATTTTTATTACAAATGTCAGGGAAAAACCAAATTCACCAACGGATTTTCACCCCCTAATCAGTCAACAATTAATTGGTGACGGATATTTTTAAATATTTAATTATTTTCAAATTAAGTGTTTGATTTGTGACAAATGTCAATGAAAAGTTGATTTTTTAGATCTGTCACAAATCCGATAAAATGTTACAGTAGAATTCTTCGTCGGTAAAGCTCATTTGTCTAGTAGCGATAACCCTTCYAAATTCTATTGAACTTTTAGTCACAAACTACTATTTACATAWAATACAAATATATACGGTTTTACTTCCCTTATGAATGAAAGTTTTTATGAGACTTTTTTCAACAATACAAGATATAATTTTTTGAGATGGGCCACAAGATATTTAATAAATATAAGATATTAATAATAATAAAAAAAATTATTAACTTGGATATTCAACCCGGTATGCGAGCCGACTAATCCCAGAACGACCACATGCTTTGCATATAGCCCGTACCGGAGTCACTGCATTTGAACATCCGTGATCACAAGGGGATTTTTATATCTTCTTGGATTTGAACATGGAACCTCCTGATACTTTTGATCTTCGTAGTCAAGATCAAACCAAACAGGTACCACCCTTGTGGTTAACAATCTTTTAAAATCAGTTGAAACAAATTTTCTCAATTGCTACATCGATTCAATGATAAGGGCAAATGAGGTATTAAGTAATATATTATTTCTTAATTGATGTATTTAGATCAGTAAAAAAGTATAATGAATCAATAAAAAATGATTAAATATTATTATTTTTCACATTCAAATGAGAAACATAAGAGAAATTAATAATGWTTTATTTTTCAAATTMAAATAATAATCACATGATCATAATAAACGTATGTGATTGTCAATTAAATCTAAAGAATAAATAATGGTTAATAATTAAAAATGGTGTGTATCATTCGTTTTATAAACGTAAGGATTTATTTATTCAAAAAATGTTCAATGACTTAATCATTTAAAACATGAAAGTTAGTTAGATTTTTCTCGTTTTTAGTAAGTTCAAAGATGTATTTGTTCGGTTTCCAAAAGTTGAAGGATTTATTTGTTTAGAAAAAATTTAGAGACTTAATCACATAAATACAATTGTTCGTTGGATTTATTTGAACGTTTCACTTAATCTTTCAAGTGTAATTTTTTTTTTGTAAATTGTTGCATTTTTATTGAGTTTTCAGACCAAAATCAAATATAATTGTTATATATATTATCCTATAAAACATATATTAACTAGGGTACCTTCATYTGAGAACCTATAAAGTGCTAATAATTTTGAAAATCAGTACATCATGTGAAATTTTATATGATTTTTTTTCATCTACGGCTTGAATTAATTGTTTTGGTTAACATATATTTGTTTCACAATGTATTTATTTCATATATATATATATATATGTTTTACAAAGTGAAATATTTTTTATATGTTTGCGAAGTAAAAAATACAACTTATAAAAGATTTCACATTATGAACCGAATACATATGAAACAAATACATCGTGAAACAGATATATGTTCTGTTTTGGAAACGGCAATGCATTAAAGGACTAGCCAGAGACTAACAAAGAATTACAATATCACGAAACAACAAAAAGGAGATCTCCACAAGGTAACATTTTCACGCTCTCCTTATGTCTAATTAATCACCAACCACATAAACAAATATATGTTAATCAATATATTAAATTCTTGCATTAGATGGAAAAAACATGTAAAACAATACCTTACAATAACAGTTCTCCCAGTTTTCACAATATATAAGATTTTTAAATAATTAAGTCTCTACAAAATAATATCATCCCATATATACTATATTTTCAATTATTTCCATTTGCATACTTAATAGAAAAAACAAATGGCAAATAGTGAGTATGTTTATCCAACTGTAAACAAAATAACAAATATGATTAGATTTGTACAAGAGAACTATATATAGAAAAACATTTGAACCATATAAATTGAAATAAAATGATTACATCTGATTCGATATTTAAAAATATTTTTGAAGTTATGCCTTMAAATCCAATCAGTTTTTATCGGATACAAAATGATCCAAAATCTGGAAAAGATATAAGTCCGTATATGTTTGTCGGATTTATCYTTGGTGGAATCTGAAAGAAGTTCAAAATCTGAAAGCAATGAGGATTTGGATCCTAACTGGATCTGAATCATAATTCTGATCCTAAAAGTCCTTTTGGGATCTGAATGATTCATAATCTTGTTGGAACCTGAAAAGTAGATTATGATGTCTTCAACAAAATCGAAGACTAGTTGAAGTAAAACTCATATAGTCACCAAAGCATATTGGAATGTCATCGACCAAATTGAAGACCAGTACGAGATAAAATCACAAATAGTTCAACAAGTATTATTTTTGGCAAGTCAATTTTTGAGTGCAAATTAACCAACAAATTTGGATCACCAACTTTACCAGCTCTTGTCCTGGTATGGGAACATGATCAACATATCAGACTAACTAAGTTTAAAAGTACTATTTTATTAGTATCATACATTCTTTACTATTTTCTCTGCATACAGAAGAACGGGTTGTTTTAACAAACAATCATACTCAAAAAGCTGAAATGAAGCGTATAAGGATGCATTGATCAACATGGTCACAATCTATTGTTATCACAAGGTAAGCATTATAATCGTATTTGCCACATGTAAATGAATGATTAGATGGCGAAGAAGATGCATTTCGGCTACAATTGAAGTCAGATTAGAGAATTGGATTCTAATGAAGAATAAGACATGTAATTCGAGTTAAAAAAGATGTTATCTCTAACAATCTTTGGAGGTAAAACCAAAAGCTTTTTTCGTCTCGGATCATCTTGCAATTTGTTATATAATTGGTGTTTTCTTGGAAACTGTGGCTATCTGGATTGGTTTGTGTGCACTTCGGCTAGTCAAAAGTTAATAGACAGTCAAATTAACCCTCCAATTACCTTGAGGGGACTTGATGCAATGTACAGTACGATAAATGAAGGAAGGATGATCCAGTTGGTTCTATGAATACCTGAGAACAATCTCTTCCAAATCGAACTCAAAGGAACTCAGATTTGGGATGAAAATTGGAAGTTTATGTATTCAAGGTATAATAATCCAACTTACACAAGAAACACATAGATAAGAGTTTCAAACTCAAATGGGCCTGAAAATACGATGGGACAAACATAAAAGTCCAAATGAAAAATGATAAAAAAAAAACATAGCATGAAAGTGTCTAGAAACATGTTCAAAAAGCATTTTTCAGTCTCGAAGATCTCATAATCCCCTTCGGGTCATATCCARGATRTKMTCCTCRTTTTAAGCTTTGAATCGATTGGGTATGGGTCTGAAAGGGAGCCCCATAGGAAAAGTTATGCGCATTTAAACGTAACACCGTTTGTTACATCATGAGCCTCTATGAACAATAGGGTCTGGTCCCCCACGTCAAGGTCAGCATAAGATCCAAGTTTTTAAATATTCTGAACTTGTACTAGCAATAGAGTCTCATATCAGCTATACATGCATTTCATTCAAGAATCTACTTAATGGCTCCACTATCGTGAAAAGGTCATGTATTTAGCTACACCRTGAAKATATGAGTGCYAGTTAGATAYATAAGGMWGATTTAGCTATTTGGGGACTATAATACCCGTATTTTTGTGGTTAATCGTTTCAAGGTGTAGATTTGATTTAGCAAGCCATTTGGTGTCCATATATTG
>NC_037531.1:10618897-10621380 GCF_001531365.2 Cynara cardunculus var. scolymus
CATGCAAGTTTGGTCGCACGAGAAATCACAAAACAACTTAAAGACACAAGTTAAAGTGTCAAGATGGTTACCAAGTGACTTAATTCGTTTAGGACTATGGCAGGAAAAAATTTGGGCTCGGACAACTTTCCAAGCGACTTAAGTCGCTTTACATGTCTCTTGCGGCCCCCAAGGGTGATTTTCAGGGTTTTCTTCATTTCGTCATAAGTTTCTCATCTCTTATCCGTTTAGGGCGATTCCAGAGACTACGGTTTAGTCTTTTGAAGCTCTTTATGAAAGAAACAAAGAAGATTAAATTTTTGTTAGTGATTTCCGGTTCCTAGAAGTTGAAAGGTAAGATATAAAGTTTTATTTCTTGACCTAGGGTTCGGTATTTTGCATCCTCAACCTTCTTATCATCTTTGTGGTGTTTTTCTATATCGCAGGAGTTCAATAGAGTGTTTTTGGAAGCTTTAAGCCATATATCTGAAAGTCTAGTATATGGATCTCAAGTTTCCATCTACGGAAGTTAAAGATTTGGTTTTGGAATCAAGGCTTAACCTAACCTAACAAGGTGTGTTCAAGTTGGTTTGTGAAAATTTTTTAAATACCAAAAATGTATATTTTGGAGTCTTAAGATGTTTTCTTGATATTTACTAAATGTGTTGATCATTTGATGAGATTTGCATCTTTGGTATATTTAGGTTATAAATCTTGTGAAATTCTCATATTTGGGATTTTTGAACATTTTGATAAATAAATCGTAATGCTTATGTTCTTTTGATAATTTATTGTATATGTGGTAGTTATTTGATGATTAGTGCATCTTTAGTGTATTTGATTTTATAAACCATTTTGGAAATGCACATTATTGTGCTATAAGGCATTTTGAAAATACAAAATGTATGGATTCATTTGGAGAATGATTTGCCTCAACAAATGAGGGGGGGTTTTGAGTCGATCATACTTCTAGAGCATGTGTTTACTAAAACGTGTGTTAAATGTATTTTATTGCTTATAATCGACTTTTACTTGATTAGTCAAATAAGTGCGATGGTGTTGCCTTGATTTTGGTCYATTTGAGTTTTAGGAAACGGAAAAGTAGTCCCAATTTTGGGAGAGACGACTAGTAAACCATGTACGGTGGCTCGAGACCAATCGCTGTGTGCATGCCACCATAATGTGCCTTCCTCGTCAAAAAGAATAATCTTTTGGCTAAAATGGGTACCAGGTTGAATTGGGCATTGCGTGATAAACTCTGGCCCATCAGACCATGGATATCTAGGTTGTTTCACTCCATGCCTGTACCACTTATGATGTTAGTTAAAAGAACATTTCAGTGCATATAAATACACAGAAGGAAATTAACACAAAAATGTATACACACCAATGAATAGTTATATTCTGGGTGGCTTGGTTGATAACATCGACGATGACCGTGTCGCCTCTACGAGCAGAAATAGTCGGACCAGGATATTGTCCATTAACTGTCAAAATGTTCTTGCTGCTGCATAGCCTTGTGTAGTTGTTTTCTTGAACCTGCAAACAGAAAAAGGTATGTAAATATCAAGTCACTTGCCAACCCTCACAAATTAGCTAGAAAACATGTGAAAAGAGTCCTATAAGCTTACCACGAAAGTATAGTGAACCAAAGCTGCTTGTGATTGTATGAAACCAAGAATCACGAGGAGCCTTAGAACAAGAACATGCATGTTCATGGCTGTCTTCAGATGATCGATATCTTGTTACTTTGTGAGATATGCTCAATAAATTTGTTTGTTTTAATGGATTAGGATGATGTGTTCTTGCATGGATGTGGTGGCATGTATTTATAGTATGTATTTATATCGTTATCATATACGCAACCCATTGCTTAAGACGTCAATTCATTCTCATTCTTTACAACACTAGACCCGAAAAAGGGAAAAAAATAACATATAAAAGTCGCTTAACACGATATTTGTGAAATATATGAACAAATTTATACCTTTGTTTATTCATGTTTATTCAAGTGTTGTACATACATAATCAATTAACGAATTAAAAATGTATACACATCTTTGAGACGACAGGTTTAAAAGACGAACATTGCCAATTAAAATTAATATATAGAAGGAAATAAATMATCTTCAGAAATAAATGAATAAATCTTCTAACACTTGGGCATGTCTGGTGGTGGAGGCAAGATTCTTGCATCGCCACTCTTTCCATTCCTTACGATGAATACCATCTCCATCCCCCAACTAACATGACGTTCAAAATGACAATGCATGAACCATACTCCTGCATATTTAAGTAATACATTGAATATATAAACTGATGTGCAAAATAAAACACATTCTAAAAGGAGGAAATTGACGTACCAGGGTTATTTGCTCTGAATCTGATGGCTGTCCAACCATTCTGAGGAACTGCAATGGTTTGTTGAAGAGGAGGGTCGACTAGATTATAATTTAAAGGATCTCGTTGTCGATCAAAGTTACCGAATCCAGATCCAACAACGT
>NC_037531.1:10624165-10639292 GCF_001531365.2 Cynara cardunculus var. scolymus
GTACCATGTTTTGACATTTCTAAATTTTCACTTTTGGCTTGTTTAAATTAGCATCGTATCTATGTTGACATTTCTAAATTTTCACTCAATATTATACTGCTGTTACTTTCAAGTCTTGCAACTTTGGCTGGAATGGTTTTTCTTCATTTGTTTTTTTTAATTTTTTCTTTTTCGTAATTATTTTATGTAATTTTTCTTTCAATTGCTAAAATTATATATCCTTATAGAAATCATATCATGTATTTGTGTGAAATTTGTTTTAGAAAGCTGGCTAAACTGATCGCTAAACAAGATGAGAATAGCCACATCATTTGTGCAATTAATCATGCCTCAAAGTATAACAGGAACATTAAATTGTTAGGATTGTTTACGAATTCTTTTTATTAATACATATTTCATAATATCCTCATCGTTCATTTATCTGATATCGATGATGAGGGTCTTGATGATCCATGCATATTGTAGAGCATTGATCAAGTCCAATCACAAAGCTGCGCACTGCTTTCGTTATTCCTTTACTGCATAAAGAGGTTAATGTATTTTGTTGGGTCTTAATTAAGTCATAATGTACTTTATAATGTGCTACACATTACGTCAATTTACTCATTATACATATGTGTTTAACAATTGTACTAGATACAATAATTTGAAAGAACTTCAAAAAACCAAAAAGCTAATTGTATCGAAACGTGAGTATGGATAAAAGAATGTATTCGGGGTCGGATCAAACCAATAAAAATATGGAGGACCAAAGTTATAGATGTGCCTTGGAGAGGGTTTTATCTTATTTGATAGAAATCGTTGTTTAATTGCATTCGATCTCTTGTAGCCTATCGCATCTTGTAGTTGTTTTTTGGTTGTATTTGTTTTAGTTTTTAATAATATATTTTTTGACTGTTTTTCAAAAAAGTTGCAGAGAATAAGAAGTTTCATATATAATTTTGCTTCTCGAAATCAAACGTCAAAAAATGAAAATTAGAAAAATCAAAGCTTCGAACTGAGTCCAAATCATAGGGCTTACATGTTAGGTATTATAACACCATACAAAACAAAGATACGTGAGTTAAAGATATTTATTTATCTATTATCCGTTTTGTTACCCAATATTTTATAAGATATGGATAAGAGTCATATGAGATAAATGACTACCAGTTTTATTTATCGGTATTTTAAATGGATAAGGTACCGAAATAACCTTTAACTAACCCGTCACGTACCCTTATCAGCACTCTAAATACAAGCCACCCCATCCATGCAAAAACACATCCAAATCAATTAAAACAAGCAAATCAATTAAACATTTCTCTGATTTATACTACCACAAATTGACAAGATCTCGTGACATCATATGAAGACAGCCATTTTTTGGACCAGTGGTTTGTAAGTCTTTAGTCTTCTAGGAGGTCAAAGATTCAAACATCACCGAAGATGAGGAGGGTGTGTGAGTTTATTGTTGAAAAATAATTCGAGTAAGATAGATGAAATAAAATAAGTTTTAATCTTTATAAAAAACTTTAAATCTTTAACGGACAAAATTAAACCTTTTAGCGTTCAGAACCCACAACACCTCAACAGAGTGCCAATTCACACAGATTGAATCTATCATTCACGATAGATGCAATGAAAAAAAGGAGTAGAAGCAGAGTTGTTCACTTAGTGAACAGAAAATTGAATACAATGCAATAAATATAAAACCAACCTGATTAAACTGTCGATTTGAATTGTAATCTTCACGGTAAAACCTGTCTTTTAAGGTTTTATACGACCACTCTATTCACGTTGTAAGTCTGCTAGTTGCAAAACCCATGATTTGATGCAGTATACGTTTCGTTTATGAACAGCGATCAAAAACGAAAATAGAGCACGGTGGATGCAGAAATCGGTAGAGAGAAAAATAGGTTTGGAAGCAACGATCGAAGGAAGGAAAGCACTGATTTTTTCGTGTGTTTAGAGACGGCTTCAACCCGGTATAAATACTGGGTGAAACCCTAAAAATCCCCACGAAATCCTCAAATGATATCGCACGATCAGCTTTTAGGATTTTTCTCCAGTGAAGGTTATCCCTAAAAAAACGTGGTTAGACCAAGTCAAAAATAAAACCGAGTTTTATTTCAAAAATCAGTTATTTCCTTCTCCTCTCGACTTTGTACCAAAAAGATACTCGGGGCGAGGCTCCTTCTGCAGCGTGCGAAGTGCAAAGTGCACCTTCTCGCGCCACTTTCGCGAATTCCGCACCCTCAGCCTCAGCCACGGCTAGGGGTGAGCAGGGAAACCGGGTACCCACTTACGGAACCGGAACTGTCTTGGAACTGCCGGTTCCGGAACCAAAACCGATATGAGTGGTTCCGATTCCTAAAATATGGAACCGATTGAGAATGGTTCTGCTTCTCAATTTTTCGGAACCGTTACCCGCCGGGACCGGGCACCGGGAACCGGCGGGTACCCGGTATTTTTCAATTTAAAAAAATAAATAATTTTTTTTAATACTAAATTTAAATTAGGTCAAGAACTTAGAACTGTAGATTCTGAATTTGAGATAAAATGATTCGTAATTTTTCAAATTGTGTGTTTAATTGGATTCATAATATGTAATTGTTAAACTTTGAACCTTTACAATTATAGTATGTAATCGTTAAACTTTCAACATTTACTATTATAGTCTATTATGGTTTGTAATCGTTAAACAATATTTGTAACCATTATTCCATATAATTTATATTCTTGTTTATTTATTTAGTGTTTTGGCAATGTTTTATTTTTTTATTTCTAAATAACAAAATTTAATATTTGTATGTCTCATAAGCAAATATTGTTTTGGCAATGGAGTTTGTATGTCTCATAAGCAAATATTGTTTGGAATTGTTAAATGATTCTAGTTACTTAGGGTGCAAACCTATAAGTACACCTATGGATATGAACTTGGTTATATCTAACTCTAATAGTTCAAAGGACCCTTCCTTGTTAGACTGCTCTGGTTATCAAAGACTGATTGGTAGATTAATCTATCTTCTTGCAACTACGCCTGATATAGCTTTTGTTGTTCATTCCTTAAGTCAATTCATGCATGCTCCTAAACAATCACACTTAAAACTTGCTCTAAGAATTCTCAGCTATCTTAAGCTTTCTCCTGGAAAAGGAGTTAGTTTTACAAGATCAGAACACTTTACTTTAAGTGTCTTTGTAGATGCAAACTTGGGTAAGTGTCTCTCTACTAGGCGATCTGTTACAGGTTTCTGTTTGTTTGTTGGGAATTCCATGGTTTCATGGAAAAACAAGAAACAAAACACTGTTTCTTCTTCATCCACAGAATCAGAGTATAGGGCTATGGCTTCTGTATCTTGTGAAATCATTTGGGTTCTAAAAATTCTTTTTAATCTTTATATTATTGATCTTCTCCCTGTTAGTCTATTTTGCGATAACAAGTATGCTATACAAATAGCTAACAATCCCGTTTTTCATGAAAAAACAAAACACATTGAAATTGACATACATTTTATTCGTGAAAAAAATCAACTGAGGTGTTTTAAAAATAATAAATATTTCTTCTTCCGAATAAACTGCTGATATTTTAACAAAAGCTCTTAACGTAAATCATCACAATTATCTATGTTCAAAATTAAGGATGATTGACTTGTTCAGGAGTCAAGATTGAGGGCGGGTGTTAAAATATACTATTAAATCCAATCTTGACTAACTTGACTTTGTTGGACTTGTTTTGTTAACAGGAAAGTTAGTTGGGTAGAACCTGTCATTTGTACAAAGATGTTTGGATTCATAAAGAGAAGGACTGCATCTCGTTTATGGGATTTCTACAAGGGTAGCGGAGTAAGGAGTCGCATTCTTCAAGGACCAAATCTGTCATTTCTCAAAGATATATAATGAAGCTTTCTCTCCAAGCTAGCTCTTATTCACTCATTTTTTGATTACCGATTCAGCTACAATTTCTCTCCCAAAATACTCTCTTCATATTCTTTAAAGTTTGTTGTTCTTCTAAACAAATGTTTAGATTTCTATTCTTTTAGTTTGTAATTGATTGTTATTTCTTTACATACATTGAATAAACAAGTTTGTCTACTCTGTTTAAGTTTTACAACTTAGCTGCAACAAAATGGGTTAATTATAAACAACATCATGTTATATCTAAATATCCTAGTAGACATCTTATAAAACCTAAGTTTATAGTATCAAAAAATTATGTGTCCTATATATAAATGTGTTATAATGAGGTGATAGGATATAAAACAGCCCGTTAGAATATTTAGATATCTTAGACGCCATATAAAACTGATTTTGGACTAGCGATAACAGTTTTAGTGCTCATGCATGCTAATTATTTTAGGAATATAGACTCTCCAGGGTTATTGGCCTAGAATCTAATAGTTGTCCACCAATTTTTCGGAATTGCAATGGTCTGTCGGAGAGTAGGATCAACAATATTATACTGCAAAGGATCCTTACATCTATTAAAGTTACCAACTCCCCATCCAATAACGTAAAAACTATGCCCATGCAAATGCATGGGATGATCGATCCTTGCAACCAAGTTTGTTCCTTGAAACACCAGCTCTACTGTGTCGTTGAAAACTAGTACTTTCACCTCTATTGCATTCAATGGAGTCTCCAACGATGTACTCAGATTAGTGGAGGTAAAGTTGAATAACAATGGTGGGAAATTGGGAAAGTCGTCTCCATAAACACCCGTGATTCTTCCATAATAAGCATCCAGTATCGAAATCCTTGGAGAATCAAATGTTATGTTGTTTACACTTGCAGCAAACCTCAGTCCTCTAGGTCCTAAACATGCATTATTAGGGCATGGCAATGTGTTGATGGAGATGGTGAACAAGAAGTTGTGTGTAATCTTCATTGGGACGTTATTTGGATGAGCACGACTTGCTAAATGTCTAAGGCTTCCAGTGAAATTAACCGATGCACCAATGTCATTAACCTTTGGAAGATGGGGAAAAATTGGATGTGAAGATGATTTTTTGTAGCCTTTGTACTCGATAATGGTTGTGGTGGTAGTGTTATCGAAAGTAATCAATGGCTGGCTATTATATGGCTTAGCTGCCATATAATAACGACCTATGGGTTGGTTGGCTTTAAACAAGAGGTGGATGGTTTGGCCACGGGAGATGGTCACATAGTCGCTTTTTAGTGGCTTGGTGTATGCACCATCGGTTCCTATAATGGTTACTTCGTGGTCTTCGATCGCCAAAAACATGAAGAGGTTCTTTGCGGCATTAACCATTCTGAGCATATAAGTTTTTCCATGTTCCACAATGAACTTGGTTGTTTCTGAAAACACATATTAATAATTAACGAATCAACATTTTTCAAGGATGATATCAAATAGAGATTCCTTTTCGAACATAATGAGGATGAAAACCTAGTTAAATTTCAAATTGGAAAGGCAAGTTTGATGTTATACAACAAATGGGTCTTTTAGGACTTAGATGCAACCGATATAATAAAGCACTTGATAAGACTTTAAATTTATTAGACCAAGATCTTATTTCTTATCTGAATACATAACAAAATTAAGCAACCTAACAAGTTTTACATTTGAAGATGGATAACCTAATAGGATACCAAAAATAAAGCATTATATTAGTCTTTTTATCTGATACTTTTGAAAAATGATGTGTGTGTATGTATGTATATATATATATATAAGAAAGACTATAACAAGTTTCAAAAGTGTCAAGTAAAAATATTTAATGAGACGATATATCTTTGTTTACAATGGTAAGCCAGTATATATGTCAAACTCGAGTATGCCACACTAAAAGCAATCAAGACTTTTCTTAGGTACCCGAAAGGTACCTCAAATCAAGGCCTCTTATTTGGAGGAAAGAACGTGGATTGTGGACTAAGAGGTTATTGTTATTTAGACTATGTTAGATTGGTCAACGTATTTATGTGTTCCTTGGATCTCCCCTGTCATGGTCTTCTAAGACATAAATTGGTCAATTGATATTAGTTATCTCTTAACATTTTCTACTTATTGAAGTGTAAGTCGTATCTTTTTGTAAATCTTCTTTTACTTAGTGAATTGGACATCTTTTAAGCATGGCTCATCCAAGATGTAGTATGATACGTCAAACAACAATACCAATTTCTCAATGCATTACAGTGGTGGTTGTTTTTGAATTATGTTGTTAAGTAGTCATGTTGTAACACTCTATTCTTGAAGGTTTTTTAATACAGAATATGAGAAAACTTTTCTTCTTTAATGAGGATCTACAAATTAATAGATTACAAATATCAATAATACTGTAAGAAAAAGACATATAATCCAGTAAATCATCGAAGAGTTTAATGGGTTTTTGCAATATTAACTTTGTGGCATATGATGTTCATTCACAACTAGATTGGTCGACGGTTTTTATGTGTTCCTTGGATCTCCCCCCTCATGGTTTTCTAAAACATAAATTGTGGATCAAGTTCAAGAAAAGTAGAACATTGTGCTATTTAGTATGTGAATCATAAGGTACTTCTTTAGCATGTTTACAAAATGTTTTTGGAGTAGGGGTTTCTTTGCCTCTTACTCTTCATGTTGAAAAAATTATTTATACTCTCAACAATTCTTTGTTTCAATTTAGAAGAAAACACATCAATGTCGATTGTCGTTTTAAGAGAAAAAGTGCAAGCCCTACACTTAAACTAATTCCTAGCTATCTAAAGTGTTTATACTAGAGGCCTCAATAAACACATGTATTGAACGTTTCTTTACAAGTTGGGAGTTGGTAGTATTTCACCTAGAGAATTGAAGAATAAACAAAAAAGATGCCAATTGAAGGACACAAGTTATTGAAAGGCTAAGCTAAGGAGCATAAAAAAGTACATTTTTATGTGATTCAATTTTATGTTTAGATATGATCTGGACAGACTCCAGCTAAATTCTGGCGCACAGGTGGAAGCCCAAGCATCTGGTGTCAATGGTTCTGCCACTCCTGAATCAGACGATGTCTCATAAGTCTTTCAGTCCATTACCGTTGAACAAGAGTGAGGACGGGTTCAACCTGGACTGAAGGGAGGAGGAATTCAATAGTCCTCTCTCCCCCTGGGCAGGATCTTCCAACCTTTCATTCATTTCTTGTTCAATGCCATAAAGCGTGAACTATGATCCGTTGCCTCTACATCCACTGCACGAGTGGGATATTACTTAGTCAAGTAGAAAGGAACAAGGTCTTAGGTTGCAAAATGCTCAACAGATATATTGGAAGCTGTACAAGTTGGACATTGAAAGCAAAATTACCCTTTCATCACTGGCTCTAAGCATCTCAATATCCCAAGCTCAGTCTTTCGAGTAGTTAAGGAGCAGGGGATAAAGGAACAGCAGGATTCAACATTGCACAGGATCAAAAACCTAATCCCAGGGTGTAACGGGTGGTGTGTACAGGGCCCGACGAGAGTCCTTCACTGCACTCACTGGAGAGAAGGGATCCGTTCATTTTTTTCCCTTCTTTGGGCTCGGGTCGATAGTCGCCGTGGTAGTAATGTCCCGGATCTGACCACTAGACCGGAAGAAAGGAGTTGATGATGTGGTGCACTGTTTTTAATTAAAACATGAAATTATTCCTTTAGATAAAATTAGATTTGTGTTTTTTCTTTTTTTGAACGGCAAGAAAAGGAATTTATTAAACAAAAACCTAGCAAGACGCTAGATTACATAACGTGCGAAAAACGTAAACGAGGATAACAACACCAAATTTCCCAGCTAATATCTTTCCCCACCTTGACACTATTTAACCCACAGAAAATAGTAGAATTGAACCTCGTTAACAACTTCCAAGATGCTTGAATCTTGCCGTTGAAGATGTTATCGTTTTGACTCCTTCAATTCACCAAACATGCCACAATACATATCATATGCATCAACTGTTTTGACCATTTCTCGCCAACCTGGTTTACAATCAATTGTTTTGACCATTTATCGAAGTATTGACAATTCCATCATTCATTTGCTCATATTTTCTTCACTTCAATCTAATTTTGGTTTTTAGTTGGTTAATGTTTGTTCGTGATGTTTGTATATTTTTCATGGGTTTTTTTAATTAGTATTGTTTAATTTTGTTTTTATTGAGGAAGATAGATTTTTTTTTTCTTGTTTGTATATATTTGGATGGAGAT
Organism: Cynara cardunculus var. scolymus; assembly: GCF_001531365.2. Classification (NCBI taxonomy): domain Eukaryota; kingdom Viridiplantae; phylum Streptophyta; class Magnoliopsida; order Asterales; family Asteraceae; genus Cynara; species Cynara cardunculus. Next base: position 10,632,302 of record NC_037531.1, read on the forward strand.
CAAATCAATCCAGAGATTACATTCATCTAGAATGAGTTGTTTGAGAGAATTGGGTTGCCCATTTTCCAGAGTGGTTGGGGTGGAATATTTACATGGTGGACAAAACACTCAAACAGAGTAGGCATGTTTTGATGCAAAAGACATTCCTTTTATATATTTTTTATCTACTTGCTGGTTGTTTTAATTAGATGTTGTCCCCATGTACATTTTGCAGGTTTATGTTTCTTGTTTGCAAATTCAAATTTTGCAGGTTTACGTTTCTCGATTGCTGGTTGATTTATGTTTTGATTTTATTGATTGTTTATAATTCATGATATGAACTATGTATGTTTTTAATTGTTGTATTTCATCTTTATAACTGAGTGTTCATTTGAATTTTATTCATAAAGTTGTTAAAGTTCGTCCTTGATGTGTTTGAATACTAAACTGAGATTAAATTGATCAACTTGTGACTGCAAGAGGATTTTGTTTCTCAAGTAAATTTTGATGAGAAGGATATTGAAATTTGAAGACGATTTTGCTGAGCTATATGGATGGAGTTGTACATGATATAGCAAATTCAAGATGGGGTAAAGAGGTAAGGGTACAAAAAAGCATAACACATCATCAAGTAGTTGTTCTCTAAAAACAACAAATCATTGTGCCAAACTGCAGGTTGAAGCTGCGGTCTCAAGCTGATAAATACCACTTAAATGTTTCTTGTAATTTAATCTTTGATTATTTAAGGGTCAATYTGATACACAAGATAAGATGGATATGTGCTATAAATGTCTCTCTATGATAAAATAATAATATTGCTTTATTTCAATGGTAATTTTTATTTATTGTGTTTTTACTTATGAACATTTTACTAATTTCCTATTACCAAATGTACAACTTATTATTGTACATAGAACTTCTTAAAAATCATGTTTGAACTCAATAAATTAAATTGATAATTTATGATTTTTTTTTCTAAATCATCTATACTATCTTATAAACCAAATTTCATAAAAGTCTTAAAAACAACATATGAAGCACAAAGTACTACATTTTTAAGCATGTTTTTCAAAAAGAACTCTTAATTACAAGCATTTATGCACAAAGTACAACCCGTTGATTTAGTTTTCGTTCCCCTTCCCTACACTAGATGTTATTGCCGCTCCTAAAAAAATGCATCAACTCCCAAGAAACTATTCATACTTAGATGTCGATTCCAGCTCCCAAGGTACCGCTCACACTCCGCCTTATAACTCTACGGATTTTATCTTTCACTTTATCTTCGAATCGCTGATCAATTGTCCCAATGGCTCTTTTTGGATTTCAAGTTCGATCTCCATCTTCAATATCTATGTATGGCTTTCTCCATCTTCAATATGAGTTGTATGGGTTTCTCTTGATAAGAATTGACTTAATTTTTGTCAGGTTAGATATTTCTTATTCTAAAGCTACATACATAATTATTTACTTCTTATGGACATTTAGGTTTTGAAGAAACCCTTTTTCCCCCCACATACTTGTTGATTAAGCAAGTGCATTTGGTAAGCAAAAAAGCAAGTTCAGATGACAAGCAAAAAGCAAGTCCAAAAAATGCTTCCATGATAGCTAGCTTGGTTGCAAATAACTGCTCAAAATTTTAGTTGGTTCAGCAACCATTCCATTTCTCATGGTACATTCTACAACTCGCAAATTGATAATCTTTATTAGCTATCTTGGATTACTGATATTTCACTCTATCCCACAGTGACCAAATCCTTGATCTTTCCTTGAGTTTAATAGCAAATATTGATAAACAAACTAATGGGTTTGGTGATATTACAATAGGGATGGTAGATAGAGTACATTAGGCAAGGCTATTAATATTTTTGTTTCCTGTGTCGGCAAATTTGTTTGGGTCAAAAGTACCATGAGGTCCCAAGTTCAAATCCAGTAAGGAATAAAAATCCCTTATGGCCACGGAGGTTTAAATGTGGTGACTCCGGACTATCTGCAAAGCAGATGATTGCCTTGGGATTAGTCGGCTCGCATAGCGGGTTGGATATCCAGGTTAATAAAAAAAAATTGTCTGAGGTACTCCAAATTTTCCATATAGAAATCTCATTTAGGCTTTTTGGACTACCTTGATTGCTTTGCTTTAATTGCCATTTAAAGCATTGAAATTCTTCCACATATTTTGAGCATGTAGAAGTTTTACAGTTATTAACAATTGCATTGGATCTTTTTAAAACCAATCCACTTGATATATTCCTTCAGCACTAAAAGATTTTCAAAAGGTGATGTTTACCTTGTGGAACAGACCTCGAATCCGCATGCTCCAACTTGATAGGTATTATGGAAACCTTGGTTTGCTATCCTCTATTTTAGGTCCTTTCTCTTTATCATAGCTAGTTGTAGTTGTTTAGGATTCTATTTCTTATCTTGTAATAACTATATGAAAATAAATCCTTCCCAAAATGATCTTTTTCTTCTTGTTATATATGTCTTTGTTTTGTATCTCTATAATATGTTTAATTGTTCATTTAAGAGCTAATATTCCATAAGAGAAATCAGAAAATTTGTCAAACCACAATAATGAAATTCCATAGAAATGATCCACACATTAGAATTGAATAATAATTAAACTTGCAAACCCCAACAAAATTCTCAAAAATATCTTACAACAATTAATAATAAATTATATATAACAAAAAGAACACACTATGAATGTGCTTTATTATGGATACAGTACTTGTTCCATTTGAAGCTAGCAGCACTAGTGGCTCCTACTTTTACAATATCAAACAACAAATCTTCTTGTATTTATTCATATTCTTAGAGAAATTCAAACCCGTAATTGAAAATCATATCATAAAACTCGTTTGATACCATTGAAGCAAAATCCATTTTGTAGGTTATATGCTATATATCTTTGATCTGCACATACACACCAGATAAAGATATTGCAGATTCTAGTGATCAGCATGCAGATTTTGACATGAGACAGATACGAAGAAAGAAGAATTATTCGTATTAGKATGATTTTTTAAGTGCATGGTGGGAAATCTGGAGGTGGTGGCAAGATTGATTCCCCTGGACCGCTACCATTCTTTGTGATGAATACTGCCTCCATTCCCCAACTTATATGACGTTCAAGATGGCAATGCATTAACCAAACTCCTGTAAATTTAAAGAAAGGCCAATGAACTCACAACGTAAATCGGGTTCTTGATTTCATTAAATGAATTGCAATCTAGATGTGTTTTAATCATTTGAAATGTTCATTTTGAAAGTGTCGGTTATAGAACCTAAGTTTATAGAATCAAAAAATTATGTGTCCTATATATAAATGTGCTATAATGAGGTGATAGGATATAAAACAGCCCGTTAGAACATTTAGATATCTTAGACGTCATATAAAACTGATTTTGGACTAGCGATAACAATTTTAGTGTTCATGCATGCTAATTATTTAAGAAATATAGACTCACCAGGGTTATCGGCCTTGAATCTAATAGCTGTCCACCCATTTTTCGGAACTGCAATGGTCTGTTGGAGAGGAGGATCAACAAGATTATACCCCAAAGGATCCTTACGTCTATTAAAGTTACCAAATCCCCATCCAACAACGTAAAAACTATGCCCATGCAAATGCATGGGGTGATCGATCCCTGCAACCAAGTTTGTTCCTTGAAACACCAGCTCTACTGTGTCGTTGAAATCTAGTACTTTCACCTCTGTAGCATTCAATGGAGTCTCCAACGATGTACTCAGATTAGTGGAGGTAAAGTTGAAAAACAATGGTGGGAAAYTGGGAAAGTCGTCTCCATAAACACCGGTGATTCTTCTATAATAAGCATCCAGTATCGAAATCCTTGGAGAATCAAATGTTATGTTGTTTACACTTGCAGCAAACCTNGTCCTAAACATGCATTATTAGGGCATGGCAATGTGTTGATGGAGATGGTGAACAATAAGTTGTGTGTGATCTTCATTGGGACGTCGATAGGATGAGCACGACTTGCTAAACTTCTAAGGCTTCCAGTGAAATTAACCGATGCACTTGTGTCATTAACCTTTGGAAGATGGGGAAAAATTGGAGGTGAAGATGATTTTTTGTAGCCTTTGTACTCGATAATGGCTGTGGTGGTAGTGTTATCGAAACTAATCCGTGGCTGGCTATTATATGGCTTAGCTGCAATATAATAGCGACCTATGGGTTGGTTGGCTTTAAACAAGAGGTCGATGGTTTGGCCAGGGGAGATGGTCACATAGTCGCTTTTTAGTGGCTTGGTGTATGCACCATCGGTTCCTACAACGGTTACTTCGTGGTCTCCAATYGCCCAGAACATGAAGAGGTTCATCGCGGCATTAACCATTCTGAGCATATAAGTTTTTCCATGTTCCACAATGAACTTGGTTGTTTCTGAAAACACGTATTAAAAATGTACRAATCAACATTTTTCAATGATGATATCAAATAGAGATTCTTTTTCGAACATAATGAGAATGAAAACCTGCAGTAGAGCAAGGGTAAAGATCACCAGGTTGGCCATTGATGGTTAGAGCATCAGATGAATTAGGATCCCCTCCGGTGCTCATGAAATCTAGCAACACAGCCTCAACATCTTGCCTAAACCATTCACCTGCATGTGGACCCTGATTAGAATAAACATCACATTCATTTTGTACCGATTTCTTTTCTTGTTATATTTCATTTAACGGTAATAGATACGACGCCTCTAATTAAAAGACGTCGGATGAAAAGACTGATATTGATATCGAAGATAATAGCGAAAAATTAACCAAAGATGATGGGAAACTCGGCGGCTGGTTTAGGGAAAGGGTATGGCCTTCCGATCTTGGGGAATATAACGATTAGACCATGAACAGTGGCTCGAGTCCAATCGCTATGAGCATGCCACCATAGCGTGCCTTCTTCGTCAGAAAGAATGATTTTCTGGCTAAAGTTGCCTCCTGGTTTAATCGGACATTGTGTGATGAATTCAGGCCCATCAGACCATGGATATCTTGGTTGCTTCACTCCATGCCTACAGTCACAACTTATATTAGTGTCTCGTCATTTTCAAAGAACTCCTTACATTAAATTGCTAAAATGATATATTTATCGTATTTATTTATTGATTGCTATTTATATATAATTCAGATGTCAAGAATGTGACTAAATTAAACAATAATCAACTAGTAATATTGGTGGAACAAAATACAGGGAAAATTGTAATCTTCTCAATTAATTTTTTTTTATTAACCTGGATATCTAACCTGAGCCGATTAATCCTAAAGTGACCATCTATTTTACGGGTAGCCCGGAATAACCGTATTTGAATCTCCATGGCTACAAGGAGCTTTTTATTCCACCTTGGATTTGAACGTGGAATCTCCATCCACTTTTGACCTTTGATGTCCAAGCTCAAATCAATAAGACACCACCCTTATAACAAAAACTAATTCCCACCAAATTCTCACCAAACTTAAGTAAATGCCGTACCCAAAAATCTATTTTCAGATGTAAAATAAATAGAATTTTTTTATGTAAATAAGAATTCTTACACAAAATTTTTACGTAAATGTGGGATCTTTAAGCAAATTCTTTATGAAAATATGGATCCTTACGTAAATTTATGTAAAGATTTTTTTTTTTCGTTTTTAATCTTAAAATCGAATTTACATAAATGTATAAACCATTTGTATATATTATTGTTAAAATAATAATTCAATTAAAAAATAATTAAAAAATGAAGTTGGTTTGGAAGATTAATTATTTTGATATTTTTGTCTAAAATTAATGTTTTCCATATTTATGTTTATTAATTATTACTGAGGTATTTTTTATTTGAAAGCCTTTGAAAGAAATGGTCGAAAATAATTTACTTAAAATTAAATTGATGAATATTTATGGAGACGTGTTAGACTTTTCATGTTCTATGGTTAGTAGAAAACAACCCATCACGATGGCGATGGGATGGGAAAGCTCCAATAAAATTAAAATGGTTATCTTAATCCACTCAGGGACCGTTTACCAAATGCTTTTCTGGGTAAATGTTTTTCAAGTAACATTACCTCACTGGATGAATATAGTAAGGATCAAGAATTTTACCCGGTAAGAGCGAGACAATGACCAAGAGTCTTACCCGATAAGTGAGGGCGATGACTCTTACCACGATAAACACTTACCGGGTAAATTGTTGCATACGATGTTGTTTTAGTAGACTAAAATCTTACCTGATAAGTACATTATAGTGTTAAATTTTACCGGTAAACACTTACCGAATAAATGTTTGATAAACGGCCCCTTAATAAAAAATAAATTTATTTTTTGTAACGTATAATTTAACATGATTCTAACTTAAATAAGAGTATATATGGCAATATCCATAAAATACAGTATTTTTACCATAAAAATATCTTCTTTAAATAAATATTGTTGATAGATTTTTATTTTTTATATAGGTCAATGATGCAGTGGATAACGTTTTAGAACATCTCCAATAGATTCTTCAAAATTGAGAAGTAAAAAATCAAAATCACTAAAACAATTACGTGTATTTCTAATAGATTTCTATTGTGAAGATTACATCAATTAATTATGGATAACTTCATCTTCTCTCTCATATTTTATCCATTTTGAAGAAGATTTTAAAGAATTTGTTGTAGCAAATTAAATTCCTTAAAATCTTTATTTTGGAAAATCGGTTGGAGATGTTTTTATTTAGTAGTTGAATGTATTTCCTAAATAAATAATATGTTAGCTTATATTTATAACCTTAAAGATAAACAAGAAACAGGGTTTTTGCAACGACTTCAAGTCGTTGCTAAAACTCCATTTATCGCCAACGACGCATGCCGTCGTCATAACTTGTGACTAGAACAAGTCATTATTAAAGACGTGTCATCAAGGCTCACATTTCTTATAGTCATATGTTAAACAATATTGATTGACAAAATAGAAAGTTAGTTTTTTATAACATTCTTCTAATTTGAACATTTATAATACTTATATATATATATATATATA
>NC_037531.1:10639687-10641743 GCF_001531365.2 Cynara cardunculus var. scolymus
CTCTATATATATATATATATATATATATATATATATATATATATATATATATATATATTAGTTTGAACTTGTATCTTAATATGAATTTTAATAGAATTAATAATAATCCAATTTACCTAGTTACACTTGTTCTAACATATATACATAAACAATTTATTTCTCATATTAAATTTCGTAATCCATATATACACATATTTATATGTGTTGTAATTTCGTAATTCACCTAGTTATACATATGCATATGAAGTGAAATATAATGTTACCAGTGAATAGTGATGTCTAGATTGCCTCTGTTGAATACGTTAACAACGAGGGTTTCACCCCTACGAGCATAAATAGTCGGACCAGGGAATTCACCATTAACCGTCAAGATCCTCTTGCTCTTGCATAGCCTTGTGAAGTTGGCTTCTTTAACCTGCAACAACCCAAACAATTGTAATAAGTCAAATTTACCCTTACCTGTGTTCTTGTTTCAGAATCTTAAATCTGATCAAACATTCAAAATTAACATTTACAAGCTCAATCTTGAATACATATATGATTTCTTTATCCATTGAAAACATTAACTTGCATGCACCAAGGGCAATTATGTCAATCTACACCATGTTCACTTCAACCTAGCTAGCATTCGTGTTTAGCTTGTCATTGTAATATACTTTGTCAAATTTTGCCAAACCAAATTCACTTGTAACCTAACTATACTCTATATGTTGTCAAAGGCGTTTGGATAGCAATTGCAATGAATATATTATCTTTTCCATTGAAAAAGACCAACACAATAGTACTCATTTGGACTTGTTCGTCGTATCTTTCATCATCAAATTATACAATGATGTTGATTTGCATTAAGTTCCACATAATACAAATTCATTGAACACCGCTCTCATGAATTGGTATCAACCAAGATTTCAATTAAAATCAACCTAGTCTTGTCAATATATATATATATATATATATATATATATAATCGTGTTCCTAAAATTGATTAGGAATATCGGAACCATCCACGGTGCAATGCTACATATTTATTAGGAATATGAAGATTCAAGATAAATAGTTATACTTCCATATTCATCATGAATGTGTTAAGATAATGATGAGTATTAATCATGAAAAGGACACGTGGCATGTTGTGGATGAATCTTGGGTTCTTAACCAATTTTAGTTTCTAATAGACTTCCATACATATATACATACATGCATACATACATACATACATACATATAAGGGAATCTTTTTTGAGAACATATGAAATTATGATAACCTTAAGAACTTACTGCATCATGTGTTATTTCATATGATTGTTTTCCATCTAAAACTAGAATTTGGAAAATTGATTAACATATATTTGTTTCGCAATGTGTTTGCTTCACATGTATTCAGTTTACTCAGAAGTCCATGTTTCGTTGGTAAAGCAATCCGTCTTAAAACAATTCTAATTGAAGAGAAACACTAGATCAAATGTAATAAGATACACCGGATCAAGTTCCTTTTAAAGCACCATTATTTCACAGGTTGATTTGAGATAAAAAATGATCAATAATCCAAATCTCTTATTACACTTCTCACTTTAACTTTTATTCTCACGCCATCTTCCATATATATATATATATATATATATATATATATATATATATAGAAAGATATTGTCAAAGCATATTTTGTTAAAATTAGCATACATAGGTTCATGCATCAACTTCAACCCCACTTTCTTTTCGTCAATCGGAGAATATTTTTGTATTTTCTTACACCACAAACCTCAATTCCATGTTTTCAACTAATTACGTTGATGTCAAAATAACACGTTTCTAAATAATTGATATCCAATATGAATACAAAAACCTAAAATTGACATATATATTTTCCGTATATATTTCATCATTTTTAACTGTAAAAGCCTGCTTTTTTCCGTCAAAATCATGACTTTTTTGCATAAAAATAATCAAATATGACGAAAAGCAAATTAAGGGCCCCTTTAAATGATGTTATATGTTAATCACATATTTAGCCTACCCGATCAATATATATATATATATATATTTTTTTTTTTATATAT
>NC_037531.1:10641860-10671136 GCF_001531365.2 Cynara cardunculus var. scolymus
TAATTAACTTCTAAATACATACTTGACAACTAACATAAAATATTAAAACTTTAACTTGTTTTAATAAACTATATAATAATTAATACATGAAATACTAAAAAAGGGTTGGTTGCAGAAAATGGTTGCAGAAAATAAGCAATAAATTGAGGTTTTTGAAAATAAAAACTTGAAAAAAGGTCGTCTTCAAGAGAGAAGAGAATGAAAGCATACCTCATAGTTATAGGTTTTTGGAAGCAAAGCTGCTTGAGACCCGATAAACCCYAGAACGACGAGAAACCCTACAACATGCAAAGCGATGGCCTTCTTCATATTTATATGATGATCAAACTTAAAGTTTCAAATCTGTAAGGTGTGATCTTAGTTGTTGTTTCTTGGATTCATGTTAGAGAGTATGTTATGTGATGGTTGTATTTATAGTTGGTGTGAGAGGAAACATGGGAAGACGTAGGTTATGCTGGTAGGTGCACATCCTCACTAAACGTTAAAACAAGTAGTGAATCATATTTTTAAAACCATTTAAAGGAATTGTTTATTCAAATATTTACTAACACTATAATTTATTTTGATGTGTAAGATTTCAGTACATCAAAACGTACCCAATGCAATAATTTACTGGGTAAACGCTTAATTATCTGGGTAAGACTCTCTATCCTTTTCATCTCTCTTACCCGGTAAGATTTTTGACCTTTGTCATGTTCATCCGATAAGGAAATTTATCCGGTAAAGACTTACCAAATAAGCGTTTAGTAAACGATCCATTACTATTTTTATCTAAACCGAGACAATAGAAAAATAAATTGATACCATTATACAAAACCCCATTCAGTAAATCGATGTTTTCGTTTATTCTTCCCATCATTTTCCACATATTCAACGGACAATAATTGATGCTCTCAAGTGTGGACAAGAGACATGCATAAATGAGTTCAAGAATTTGAACCTTTGGACTATGACTAGTTCAAAAAAGCTCATAAAAATTCTATATTTTTCCTCGAGTATTTATCAAGTATTGATTATTGTAAAACATAGTCCAAGCTCAATCAAAACATGGTACAGAAAGTGAGGAAATGACTATATGTTTTGTAGTCTTTGAACTTTTCTGTTAAAAAAGTTTGACCTTGTCATCATGTCACGTCTAACGCCACTTACAAACTATATGTGTGTGTATGTTTTCGACCTAGCGGAGGCCATTTCTAGCCACATTATATGGTCTACTAATGGGAAAATGAAAGACAAAAATGTTGATGGTGACTAAACTTGAGGAGGGATTAGGTAAGGTTACACCCTAACTCATTAACACGTATGTGTACACTTCATACAAATGAAGGAGAAGCATTTATATAAGTTTGTACAAGGTAATCAGGGTTTTAAAAGGTACATTATGACGTAAGACACATATCGGTCTTTACAATAAATTCTATCACATTTTATGCCAAGTGTGATTCACACGATGTTGACTTGGGTCATGTCGTGAGGTTTTTTTTTTATAAGAAATGACTTTTCCAAAAAATTTGAACTTTATATTTTACACTTATATAAATTTATCTAATCACATCGCTTAGTATCATGTTCACATATATATTTCATAAGCTACATTCTGGACTTTCATCGCCTAACAGCCGGAGAAATCCTCACCCAAAAAAAGGATCACCTATAGATTGACGGATAATGATGGCCGGTAATAATTTTCATAATTATTCGAAAACCAGTTGGCTAAGAAATTAATTTTATTAAATCACCGGCGGACAATCCTCGGTAATTTATTTAATTAACAAATTAATTAAATTTCCAATAGATAATCTGCTTGTAATTCGTCGGTGATTTAATATATTCACTGCAGGTTGTTTCTATTTTTATTACAAGTGTTAGGGAAAAACCAAATTCACCAACGGATTTTCACCCCCTAATCTGTCAGCAATTAATTGATGACGGATATTTTTGAATATTTAATTCTTTTCAAATTTAGTGTTCGATTTGTGACAAATGTTAATGAAAAGTTGATTTTTAGATCTGTCACAAATCCGATAAAATGTTACAGTAGAATTCTTCGTCGGTAAAGCTCATTTGTCTAGTAGCGATAACCCTTCCAAATTCTTCTGAACTTTTAGTCACAAACTACTATTTACAAATATATACGGTTTTACTTCCTTTATGAAAGAAAGTTTTTATGACACTTTTTTCAACCATACAAGATAATTTTTTTTGAGATGGGCCAAACAAGATATTTAATAAATATAAAATATTAATAATAAAATCAGTTGAAACAAATTTCCTCAATTGCTACATCGATTCAATGATAAGGGTAAATCAGGTATTAAGTAATATATTATTTATGTATTTAGATCAGTAAAAAGGTATAATAAACCAATAAAAATTAATTAAAATCAATTTTATTTATTTATTATTTATTTTTCGTATTTAAATGAAAAACATAAAATAAATTAATAATGATTTATTTTTCAAATTTAAATAATAATCACATGATCATAATAAACGTGCGATTGTCAATTAAATCTAAAGAATAAATAATGATTAATAATTAAAAATGGTGTGTCTCTTTCGTTTTATAAACGTACGGATTTATTTATTCAAAAAATGTTCAATAACTTAATCACAATTAAAACATGAAAGTTAGTTAGATATTTCTCGTTTCTAGTAAGTTTAAATATGTATTTGTTCGGTTTCCAAAAATTGAAGGATTTATTTGTTTAGAAAAAATTTAGAGACTTAAGGGCAATTTACCAAACGCTTATTCGGGTAAGCGCTTACCAAGTAACATTATCTCACCGAATGAATATGGTAATAACCGAAAATCTTACTTGATAAGAGCGAGACAAGGATCAAGAGTCTTACCCAGAAAGTGAGAACGGCGACTCTTACCACGGTAAGCGCTTACCGAGTAAATTATTGCATACAATGTCATTTTGGTGGACTAAAATCTTACCTAGTAAATAAATAATAGTATTAAATTTTACGATAAGGATTTACTAGGTAAGTGTTTGCTAAATGACTCCTTAATCACATAAAATACAATTGTTCATTGGATTTATTTGAATTTTTTGACTTAATCTTTCAAATGTAATTTTTTTTTGTAAATTGTTGCATTTTTACTGAGTTTTAAGACCAAAATCAAATAAAATTGTTATATATATATATATATATATAATCCTATAAAAACATATATTAATTAGGGTACCTTCATTTGAGAACCTATAAAGTTCTAATAACTTTGAGAATCAGTATATCATGTGATAATTTACATGATTTTTTTCGTCTACAGCTTGAATTTAGTGTTTTGGTTAACATATATTTGTTTCATATATATATATATATGTTTCACAAAGTGAAATATTTTTTATATGTTTGTGAAATAAAAAATACAACTTATAGAAGATTTCACATTATGAACCGAATACATATGAAACAAACACATCATAAAACATATATATATATATATATATATATGTTCTTTTTTAGAAACGGCAATGCTTTAGAGACTATCAAGGGAGAACAAAGAATTACAATATCCCGAAACAACAAAAAGGAGATCTCCACAAAGTAACATTTTCATGCTCTTCTTATGTCTAATCACCAACCACATAAACAAATATATGTTAATCATTATATTAAATTATTGTTTTAGATGGAAAAATAATATCATGTAAAATAATACCTTACAATAACAGTTCTCCCAATTTTTATAATATATGAAATTCTCAAATAATTAAGCCGCTTTTAAATAATACCATCCCATATATATTTGGAGTGTTGATAAACTCACTACTATATTTTTAATTATTTCCATTGGCATACCTAATAGAAAAAACAAAAGACATATAGTGGGTATGTTTATCCAACTGTAAACAAAAATAACAAATATGATTAGATTTGTACAAGAGAACTATATATAGAAAAACATTTGAACCATATAAATTGAAATAAAATGATTACATTTGATCCCATATTTAAAAATATTTTTGAAGTTATGCCTTCAAATCCATTCAGTTTTTATCATATACAAAATGATCCAAAATCTGGAAAAAATACAAGTTCATATATGTTTGTCGGATTTATCCTTAGTGGAATCTGAAACAAGTTCAAAATCTGAAAACAATGAAGATTTGGATCCTAACTGGATCTGAATCATAATTCTGATCCTAAAAGTCTTTTTGGGATCTGAATGATTCATAATCTTGATGGAACCTGAAATGTAGATTATGCTTCGGAGAGAAGAAATAGAATATGATTTCTGGTTGTAAAAATCTTATTATTATCGGTACTGTTCAAAAAGCAAAATGTCTTCAACAAAATCGAAGACTGGTTGAATTGAAACTCAGATAGTCACCAAAGCATATTGGAATGTCATCTACCAAATTGAAGACCAGTACGAGATAAAATCACAAATAGTTCGACAAATATTATTTTTGGCAAGTTAATTTTTGAGTGCAAATTTAACCAACAAATTTGGTTCACCAACTTTACCAGCTCTTGTCCTGATATGGAAACATAATCAGCATATCAGACTAACTAAGTTCAAAAGTACTATTTTATTAGTATCATACATTCTTTACTATTTTCTCTGCATACAGAAGAACGGGTTGTTTTAACAAATGTCTATATCATACTCAGAAAGCTGAAATGAAGCGTATAAGGATGCATTGATCAACATGGTTACAATCTATTGTTATCATAAGGTAAGCATTGTTATCGTATTTGCCACATGTAAATGAATGATTAGATGGCGAAGAAGATGCATTCGGCTACAATTGAAGTCAGATTAGAGAATTGGATTCTAATGAAGAATAAGACATGTAATTCGAGTTAAAAAAGATGTCATCTCTAACAATCTGTGAAGGTAAAACCAAAAGCTTCTTTCGTCTCGGATCATCTTGCAGTTTGTTGTATAATTGGTGTTTTCTTGGAAACTGTAGCTATCTAGATTGGTTTGTGTGCACTTTGACTAATCAAAAGTTAATAGACAGTCAAATTAACCCTCCAATCCTTGAGGGGACTTGATGCAACATACAGTACGATAAATGAACGAAGGATGATCCAGTTGGTTCTATGAATACCTGAGAACAATCTCCTCCAAATCGAATTCAAAGGAACTCATATTTGGGGTGAAAATTGGAATTTTATGTCTTCAAGGTCTAATAATCCAACTTACCCAAGAAACACATAAATAAGAGTTTCAAACTCAAATGGGTCTGAAAATACGATGGGACAAACATAAAAGTCCAAATGAAAAATGAAAAAGAAAACATAGCACAAAAGTGTCTAGAAACATGTTCAAAAAGCATTTTTCAGTCTCGAAGATCTCGTAATCCCCTTTGGGTCGTATCCAGGATGTGCTCCTCGTTTTAAACTTTGAATCGATTGGGCATGGGTCTGAAAGGGAGCCCCGTAGCAAAAGTTATGCGCATTTAAACGTAACATCATTTGTTAGATCATGAGCCTCTAGGAACAATAGGGCCTGGTCCCCCACGTCAGGGTCCGTATCAAGATCCAAATTTTTAAATATTTTGAACTTGTACTAGCTATGGAGTCTCACATCATCTATACATGCATTTCATGCAAAAATCAACTTAATGGCTCCACGATCATGAAAAGGTCATGTATTTGATTAAAATCTCATTTAGACTCATATATACACCTACATATATACACAATCATGAAAAGGTCATGTATTTGAATACTAGACCTTCTACGCATCTTGCATGAATATTGAATAATGGGTTCTTATTTCATGGTAAATTGGTGTTTTGACTAATGAGTTTTCATCACGAAAATGGTGGGTTTGGAAAAGATGTTGCTTTTATATTTAATTTTGGATATTGTGATTTAAATAGCATCTTTTTAGTTTTACCGTTTTATAATTTTGAGGAAAACTGCTTGAGCTCACTAGACGTTAAGCATAACCCTTTTTATTTATCGGCATGTTCGCCAAGCCCTTGTTGAGGAAGGTACTAGCGACATTGCAATAAGTTGAGTGCTAGTTAGAGGCACGAATGAATTAGCTATTCGGAGACTTCTTTTGTACTTTGAAGATAGACACCCGTTCATAACCTAGACTTTATATAAGGTTTGGTTTATCTTTTATTTGTGTTGAATCTTAGATTGCCATTATAGATAATCAAATCTTGATCTATACAAAGAAATTTCTTCTTTATTTGATGTATTATCAAAATATTTAAATTTGTCGTTTCTTTCATATTTTAGGGTGTTACAGAGATGTCTTTTGTATTTTGGAATAGCGATGTATTTGAGTTTTAATAACACTTGACCTTAACCTAAATTTTATTGTAAAGTCGGGTTATCGTTTATTGATGCTAATCTAGATTTGTTACTTCAGTCATAAAATATCGATTTATAAAAAGAGATTTATCCTTTATTGGAAATAATTTTGTAAATTAGTCACTATTTCCATATTTTAAAGTCTTTCTCCCTATATTTTTTTTGAAGTATATAATATTTATATACAGTAAATAGAACAAATGAACTCAAACACTTTTCTCATATTTTGTGAGGTTTGAACCCTTGACCTACTAGAATGCCAATAACTCATATACCGCTAGGTCAAAAACCTTTTAATTTATAGATAATATTGTTATTGAAAATGAAAATGGAAGATTCTTTAAGAATAAAAATTCAAATACTTTATAGTATATAAAAGCATCATGTAATAAATGTCACCGTCTCAGTATATCTATTTCTTTTTAATTAAATAAATGATAATTTTAACTTTAATAATAAAGAAATAATTTTTTTTCATTTTATAATTAAAGATAAAATAAAGAAATAGACATTTATTTTAAAAATGAACTTAAACAAATTAAAATAAAAATATAAAATCTATTTTAAAACAAAGAAAATAAATATATAGCATTTAAAAATTTGTGGAGATAAAGATAAATAAAAAATAGTCTTGTAGTGAATAGTTTTAACATTAAATATTTTGGAACAATCCTTTTCGTTATGTTATTCAATGTCTAATCAATAGGTGTTTCTTCTACTCCTTTCCAATTGATGTGGTTTTCGTGCTTTGAAATAATTGGGTTTTAAAATAATTAAAGTAGAAAAATTATTTTAAAATATATTTATTTTGTTTTTAGGGTAAATTGCATGAAAAAATAATGTACTTTAACTTGATTCTTATTCTGGATAACGTACTTTTAAAACTTTTATTTTTGTATCTAAAATGTAAAGCTTTAAACATTTAAGTACATGGGTAATCAGTTGAAGCATTAACCGGTAACCACGCTGATGTGGCAAGTGGTGAGATGAAATTGAGTTGAATAACAAATAATACTTAGTTGGATAACACATCACTCACCACATCAGCATGGTAATCGGTTAATGCTTCAACCGGTTATCCATGTACTTAAATATTTAAAACTTTACATCTTAGATATCAAAATAAAAGTTTTAAAATTACGTTACCTAAAATCAAAATCAAAATAAAATACATTAACTTTTGATGCAATTTACCTTGTTAATTCATACCTAAAACAATGAAAATGAAATATATAACTATAACACCTCTTTATTGGACATTTATGTCCTTCAATTTCTTTATAAAATTACTAAGCTACCCTTTTAAGCTTTATTTGAAACATATGTGATTATATGCATTTATAATATTCTATACTTTATTCAAAACATATTCTAATACTTATGATCATCAAATCAAATACATTTTCAAGAAATAATAATAAGTTAATAGATGTTATTTAAATATTGTTATCAATCTTTAATTTGCTATTCAATTTTAATGAGTGTCGATTTAACATGCTTCATTAACAACAACGTGATTATATTTTCGTTGGTCGGTTTATTTAATGTCATTGGTGGTTTGCAAGATGTTTTTGCTGGTTTGCAAGATGTCTATATCGACATGCGAAATGGTCTACTGAAATCATATCAAAAGTACATTTCAAAAAAATGATAGAAGTAACATGAACACAATGGTTCATGATTCATAAAAGTCGGTAATATGGCAATATGAAAATGGGTCGTGCATGTACTTCAATTTGAACATGTGAATTAGGTACGTATTTTAATAATTAAAGAAAAAAGCTATCAATACAAGATGAGTTATAAAAAACACAACACATCGGCGAATAATTTATTAAAAAAAATAAATTTAATGAACATAATTTCGATTAAAAGGAATCTAAAAAAATAAAAATCTATTACCAAGACATTCGTTTTTGTTAATTTCTTCAATTCCCGATCTCGAACTCCGATTGTCATCATAAACCATTTTAATCTTATAATTGTTGTCGATTTATTTTCCATTGCRYTTATCYATATTAGYTTGATCGATACCGAAAATTTTTACTGCCGTGTTTTCTATGCGAATTAAAAACTGATAAAACAATAAACATGGAAGATCAAGATTAAAAAAAATAAAAATATTAATATTATAAATGCATATTTTTTGGGATTTGATGATTTGTAACTCCCTATTAATTGTTTGGGAGTTACATATCAAATAAATTTATTAAAATACCCTTGTAATTAAAATGTGAACATGACCTAAACCTACAAGAAAAATGGAATTTGATTGGTTGTCATGGTTTTCAAAGTTAACACAAAGTTGTTGGTTAACATTTGATCTTCCCTATATATATATATATATATATATATATATATATATATAAAATACGAAATTAATAAAACATTGACCGATGACACAAATAAACTAGCGAAACCTACCACAATGGAATTGAATCAACCTGTTTTTTTAATTGTTTTTTTCTCTTGATAAGAGGGGCCTCCCCTCTCTATATAAAAAAAAAACGTAACAGTACCTCAATCAAGATCACATCTAGAACCATAAAAAATTATTGAATCACTAAATACACATACGAGATGAACTTTAATCTAGGGTGTCTGTGGTTTGGTCGATACAGTCTGATCCTCCTTTAACAAATCAAATTGTATTACAACAAAATTGGTTTTTATATAACATCTAAAATGTCTAACTATTATGACAAAAAATTTTATAGGACTTCAGTTTATAGGATAAAAAAATGTTTTATCCAAAAATGTTACAATAGGTTTATAGAACGTTTTTATATGTTTAACAAAAAATTTAGAACGTTTTTAGGATAAAGTGTCATATTAGTTATCTTATACGACACTATTTGAAAAAAAATGTCTTATAAAAAAGATGAGTTTATATGACATTTTTCAAAAGTGTCCTATAAAATAACTAATAGGACATTTTATTTTAAAGACGTCATAAAAACTTGTTAAAACGTCTAAAAAAGCTATTATAACGCTTTTAGATCAAACTCTTTACAATTTTGTCATACAAACTTAAGTTCTATAAAGTATTCTATCAGAACCCTTAGACATTAAACGTCATATAAAACCAATTTTGTTGTAATACCGTTTAAAAAAGTTTCCAAACCATGAGGTTTATCATGAAGTGACGACACAGTGTCTGATTGGACCACAAAAATGAAGGTCTATTATGACTAGTCTACGTTAGTCGGACATATTATGTGCTTTAAACTATGAACTGACTTAATTGAAGTTTGTACGGAAGATTTAGAGCAGAAGTGTAAGTATTTGACAAGAACAATACCACAATTACGGACAAGATTTTGAACCTATTGATGCTTTATTTTAGCTCTTAATACTTTAAAATGATATATGCATGTGTGAATAGGTAGTTTGGTGAGTGAAACTACAAAGGACAACATCAAAACCACAATAATAGAAGTTAAGAATTTGATTCTAGAAAGAAGGAAATGAATCATGAGAGACATGATGTATAGAAACAAAAGCCATAATGGTTTGGTCATAAGAAGATGAATGAGTAGGTAGTAGTTTTCTAAAGTGAAGAAGAGATAGAGGTCATTATTTTGCATAGCAACCCTACAAGAGAATACCAATTTCTAATTTGATTGCTGCCATTCACCCATTGGTTTGTTCCACGTGCCCAATTATTCCTTTGTCATCTTTTCTTCTCTGCAATCATCATCTTTTTTTTTTAAACATTTATAAATGTCACGAGACTTTTCAATAATCATAAAATTGTCATTGTGCAACTTTAGACCATTAGATCATTAACTTATAAAGTTAATCAATGAACATAAATTAGTTTTATGTAAATAAATTATTTATCTAAAAGTATTTCCTAAATTAGTAGTTGATGATGATGGTTATAAAGAAAAGGTGTTATATAAATAAAATAAAATAAAATAAAAAACAGAAAAAGCAATGATTTTCATTAATTCCAAATACTAAAAGCATGCAGTCTTGTTTATTGGAGGAACCCCATTCCTTGCCTAATACTAATAAGTGATTCTTGGAACCACATTCCCTACCTAACTCGTAATCCAATAGCCGCCTTATTTTATTTTATTTTATTTTATTGAGATATATATTTATTTTATTGAGATATATATTTATTTTATTATATTGAGAGATATATTTTTCACAACCAATTAATTAAACATTTAAAAAGATCATGGAAAAAACAACAAATTGTTTTGGTCGAACAACATCCATATATATCATTTAAAAAGCTTTGACATGAGTTCTACATAGGACGACGTTAGGTTGCTCCCTTTACAAATATCTCACCACAATATCACATTCTCTACATCCATATTATATATATATATATATATATATATATATATATATATATATGATTCTCGTGAAATGCTTGTAGTCTATGGATGCATGTAAATGCATGGCTATGTGCAACGTGTGTACACCCCAATTTATCTTAAGGAACCATTTTTTTTGGGGAATTTAACTAAATATTAGCATTGATTATACCTATCCGGTTAACTCTAAGGTGGCGTTTGGTTCGCAATATGTATTTGGATGGAATGGAATTTGGTAAAGAAATTTGACTTTGTAAAAATTAGAATGGAATGTTGTTAGGTTTAACCATCTGTTTGATTGACAGACATTGGAATGGAATTCGTTAATAAATTGAAATCTGTCTGTTTGGTTCATAGAATGTAGCTCTGGAATTGGAATGAAATATCGGTAAATGACCAAAATGTCATTTTTTGAAATTTTAACTTTTTTAAAACTAAAAATACTTTAATAAACTACTTATTTAATATGTAAAACAATATAAAATACACAACCCAAATATTTACCACAAGCCAAATGATGTTACTAAATCTATGGTGGTCGACGATGGTTCAGATCGGTGGTGATTCACAATGGTTCAAATGGCAGTGGTCAGCAATTGTTCAGATCGATGGTGGTCCTTGGTGGTTCAGATGGAAGTGGTCAATGGTGGTTCAGATGGATGGTGGTTGGATCGGCGGTGGTAGTGGTGGTGCAGATCGACGGTTGTTCAAATTGTTGGTGGTCGGCGGTGTCCCGCAGTGATTTTAGATCAATGGTAGTTGCCGGTGGTCAGCAGTGGTTCAGATTGGTGGTGGTTCGTGGTGCTTCAGGTGGCAGTGGACGAATGTGGTTCAGTGTAACACCCCATATCCATATATGCATAAAACCACATATTTCATTTAACATGAAATACAAATATACATATTGGTCCCGGTACATATACAAAATGCTACATACAAAGGTATCTACAAATTTTTCATTCACCCCAAGTACATGACTTGTATATATGATGTTTGCAAGTACATGCGCATATTCAACTTTCCAAAATCTACAGATATAAAGCAATCATAACCCCTTTTACATCTTCCCCTTCCCTTTCACGTCCACCGATGTCTGTCCTATAATGCTCATTTTTAAACACAAAATAGGTTTAGACCAGAAGGTCTAGTGAGTAGTTCCCTTATTGCAATTATAGAGTGAAAATCACCAAAAACACTTTTGGAAAGCTAATCTTTGAAAAGATAACATGCAAATAACATTTATTGTATCAAACCTCATTTTGTCGCATCATATAGATGAGATAACCAACTTCTCACATCATAAAGAGAATATACTCATTTCATCGCATCACCTAGATTTGATAATACATTTTGTCGTACCACAAAGATGCGATCACCCGCAATTTGTCACATTCAATAGATACGATAAACACACCTTGTCGCATCATATACATACGATAAACACACTTGTCACATCAGATACATGCGATAAACTAACTCCTCGCACTACACTGGTGCAATAACTCATCTCCTCGTATCACAAGGATGCGATAAGCTAAACTCATCGCATCACGCTGATGGGATATAATCAACTTATCACATTAAATTGATGCGATAACAGTATCCCATGATCAAAGATCATCATTTCCACAAATTGATTATGCCACCCTTATCCCAATATACCCAACTCCTGATATGCCACCCTTATTACAAAAATATACCCAATTCCTGATTTTTCCACTCTAATTACCAAAACCCAACTTCTGATTATGCCACCCTTATTATAATCAGTTGATAATAACAATTCAAAACCCAAAATTTTTGCTAATACTTAATGTATAATAAAAATTATCCATGTATGAAACTATACTATTTCTTCACCAAAAAGCTAATCAAATGATGTTTTATAAAATAAAACTTACATTGTAAACACAATAGATTGCAGGTATAAACAACAAAGAAAATCAGATGAAATCATGTATTAATTTCTTCTTCTGCTTCAGTTTACTTCGAACCCAGAAAGCACATAAACATTCACCAACTTTTCTTGTTATCACATTAAAAGTAAAAGAAACCATGTAATACTTTTTAAATAAGAGGTGATAGTCAAGATATTTTAAACCATTTTTTCAAAACAACCCATCAACTTTCAATACTTAACCAAAAGCAATCTCAAACTTTATAAACACAAACCCGATTATAATTTAGACCGGCAGTGGTTCAAAACGGCATTGGCTCAGATTGGGGGTTGCTCGAATCGGTGATGGTCGGCGGTGGCCGACAATGATTGATATTGGTAGCAGTTGGCGGTGGTTCAGACTGATGGTGGTTCGTGGTGGTTCAAATGACGATGGTCGACGGTGGTTCATATCGGTGGTGGTCCATGGTGGTTTAGATGACGGTGATCGCAGTGGTTCAAATCAGTGGTGGTTCAGATTGGCGGTGTTCGGTGGTCGTTCAATTTGGTAGCGGTCGGCGGTAGTTTAGATCAGCAATAGTTCAGATCGATGGTGGTCGGTGGTAGTTCAGATCGGTGGTAGTCGACAGTGGTGGTCGGTTGTGGTTCAGATGGCTATGGTCGACAGTAGTTCAGATGATGGTGGTTGGTGATGATTCAGATCGACGGTGGTCGACGATGGTCATATTGGGTCTTATGAGAATACGGTTTATTAGGTTAAGGGCATATATGTTATTATGAAAATAGAGAATTCAATTCTATCAAATTACCATGTAGATGCTAAAGAATGTTGAATTCCTTTATTAATTTGTGGAATTTGTAAGATTTTGAAGATTCCTTTTGTGAAAAAGAATGAACCAAATGAAGAAATAAAATTTGGTCAATGAAATTCATCATTTTAATTCCATCAGATTTCTTCAGAATCTGTGAACCAAACGCCCCCTAAGTTTCGTTTATATTTTGAGTAACATATCTTGGAGTTGAAATATGGTCATAAATTGTAAGGATTGAAATAGCCACTTCAAATAACACTGTGGAGTTGTGACGTATGCGTGAGTTACATGTGATTTTTTTTAAATGTGTTGCAAGCTTGCTAGATTTATTCGTGATTTTATGTATATGGGTATATGTGTGATATTTTGAATATGTATGATCATGTAAATTTTGATAGTCGTATGGCAATGGGGTGTACTACAGTGTTGACTGTAAAAACAGACATGCAATGAGTCTGCTGGTCAAGACCCAACTATAAGGCAAGCATGTTGTGTGAGCTTGTTTGGTTGCAGGATCTAAACCATAAGAGCAAACATACTATGTAAGTTCGTCAGATAAAGCTGTGTGTAGTAGACACCTTCCATAACGTTGTTGCTTTTGTGAAAAAGTGTTATTTTCGTCAATTGCATGCTTATTTATCAAGTTTTGTGAAAACTGTTTATTGTAAAGTTGATGTTTGTGCATAAAAACCATGTATTCACTTGGCCTAGGCTCACCCAAACTTTTTAAAACTTTTGCAACCCAAACAACTTTTACATTGGGAAGAAAAGTGGGATAAAGAGATATATGAAGATTGACACTTGAAGAACAATATTTGTATATCAAGGCACTGATATATAAAGCAAAAATGTATTCATCAAAATTGTAACATTATAGATTTTTATTTCCACTGCAATGTAAGTATTCGATATTATGATATTGTTTTTGATGTATCTGAGTATTCGAAATTTTTGTTATCCTATACATAAGCTAACTTATAAACAAGCTTACTGAAAATCTAGTTGGAATATTAGTTATTAATAATATTAATAAAAAAATTGATTATTACTAATATTAGTAAATATTAATTATCAAAAAGCATTAACTAATAGTAATCAATATTAATTAAAAAATATTAACCAATTTTAGTTTTACATTAATATTAATTATTTAGAATTTTTATCAATCACATCACTATCTTATATTAGTATTGTTATTTTTAATTACTATTCAATATGTTTAGTTATAAAAAACAAATATAATAATTTTAAAATTGTTTATATATATTACATAAAAATTAAAGTTATACTTATTTTGTTTTATAGATAATAAAATTACATAAAATTATTTTAATAAAGTATTTTATTTAATTATTAATTATATTTTTTAAAATTACTAATTAATTAGGACATGTGACGTTGATCAGTTTTTATTTTCGTTCATATCATATGTAAATAGTTATTTAAAATCATAAATTAATGTATACTTTAAAAAAATATGTTTTAACAGAATCTAAAATTTATAATATATATGTACAATCAATTTAAAATTATTTTAATTAACATAATATATTATTTAATCTTTTTTTAATATCTTGTTTGGATTTGTAAGTTATTATATGTACATGACACATGTCACATAATAATACTATTGGTGATCATGAAATATACGTTTGCTTCCATTTGAAAGTAACCCATAAAATCATGTTTGATAGTTAAATAGTTTTGAATAATATAATTATAAAGTATTTGTTAAAATGTACCTATGATAATTATAAGATTTTATTTGTAAATATGTATATTATTAATGTTTTAGATAATTATATAAATATTTACAAAGAAATATTAAAACATTTTTTGAGTTATGGGCTGTCTATAATACCGGTCCATATAAATAGGGTGATAGGCCAAAACAATTTTAATAATTAATCTGCAAAATTAGTTATCAGTCTAAAAACACAGATATTAGAATTTGGGTTGTTTTGGGCTAGCACCAGGTGGAAAATCTACGTGTGTTCGTGTGTGAATCAACTGTAGAGGAAAACACGTTCAATTTCTAAGTGCTACATCAGATTCATTGCCAGATCCAAAAGATACATCCCTAAATACCCTATATGGTGTGTTATGATTTTAATTAAATGCATCATTGATTCAGATTGGGTTTTAAGATTTGGAAAAGTTTTCTATAACTGTAACCTAAAATATTTATCCGCTTCATGAAGTTATGAATCAATTTAAATCCCAACAACATTAATTAACATATTACATTATTAGGGACTTTATTTAATTATACTAATTTTTTTTGTAATTGACTAATTTCATCTAACTTATCAACTATTTTTTGTCAAACGTTATTTATTCACCGGCTAACTTACCAACCATCAACTAGCTTATCAACTAGTTTATCAAAATATAGCCTTTGAGCTATCAATATCTAGAATGCTGTTTTTGGTCTCTCTAAAGAAATTAATGTTTTGAAAATTGTCAAAACATCATATTCATAAAAATCAACATTCAATGAATTTGGAAAAAAACTAAAATTCAAATAAGATATATTAATATTAAATTAATCAACAGAAAAAGTGTCATTCATCAATACTATCTGAGTTGAAACGAAATTTCAAACTCATTGTACTTTTGATAGATGTAAAAGCTCTTGGTTTGTATAGCTTGTTTTAGGGATTCTTTTAATATGATACTAGAGTTGATGTCTACCATTTTTGAACAATTTGTATCTCTCTGGCCACCTTTTGACATTCTAGGACGATCTATATGTCCATCTAGCCCCTATTAGAAAAGATGTATTATAGTCCAATATCTACTCTACTAAAACTATTCCTTCTTTTATAACCACAAGGGTGGTGTTTGATTGGTTTGAACTTGAGCTCCAAAGATCAAAAGTGACTGGAGGTCTTAGGTTCAAATCCAATGAGGAATAAGAATCCCTTTGTGGCCACAAAGATTCAAATGTGATAACTCCGAACTATCCGTAAAGTAGGTGATTGTTCTGAAATTAATCGACTCATGTAACAGATTGTACCTAATGATTAAAAAAGTGAATAGTATATATTTGTATAATAAATGCTTAGCCATTCCAATCCCAAGAACCCAATTTCAATTTTGATTTCCAGACTGTCGGTTAGAGATCAGCAGCCAAGCATAGTCCAACACTTGGTTGTTGGTGCTCATTAATTAATAAAATAAAACAATATATAATAATTAGTTTTTATTAATAATTAGTAATAATAAATAATAATTAATATAAATTAGAGTTATAATTGTAAAAAAATGATAAGAACCTTTTAAAATGCTATGTGTTTCAATAAGTTAATTTATGTTCATTTAAATAGAAATTCAAAAAAATAAGATAATTCATATTTTCCAAACTTATATTTCTAATTCTAAATTCCAAGATTTTACAATAATTTAATATAAAAATAAAAATTAAAGTATTTGATATAACTATTTTTTGTATTGTAACACTATCATAATTTTTCAAAAGTAAATTGATAATATGTTTAAGTATTAATATTGTTTGTTATTTTATGTTTGACAAGTAGATTATATGTAAACATTCAATCTACTTATGTTCATAGGTTTTTCAAAAGACAACATACATAACCACAAGAGTGGTGTTTGATTGGTTTGAGCTTGACTCCAAAGGTCAAAAGTACCAGAGGTCTCAGGTTTAAATCCAATGAAGAATAAAAATCCCTTTGTAACCACGGAGATTCAAAGGCAGTGACTCCGTGCTATCTACAAAGCAGGTGGTCGCATTGGGATTAGTCGGCTCACAGAGCGAGTTGGATATCCAGGTTAATAAAAAAAAAAGACAACATACAAATCATTCTCAAGATACTACAAACAATAAAAATTGAGAAAAACCTATATCTATTGTTTCGATAATTGAGAACCCTTTAAGAAAAACTCTACATCTCGTGTTGCGTCTTGGTTTATACCTTCATTCTTTTATCAACTTTATTATTTCAGAAAATAATCTAATGGGGTTTTATGTATTCTAACAGTTTTTTTGTTTTGCAAAACCTTTACATCCAAACATTTACAACAACTTCGAGATTGTAAATACCAACAATTTTCAGGTGTCTACTAGACTGTTTTATAGGACTTAAGTTTATAGGATCAAACAATAAATAATCATATCTAAATGTGTTGTAATAAGTTTACGTGACACTTTTGGGTGTCTTTACTGATTGTTTAGAACATTTTTAATATTAAACATTATATTAGTTATTTTATAGATTACTTTTGAGAAATGTTCTATTAACACGTTTTTTCTTTCTAGAACACTTATTTCAATTGACGTTTTTTCAAACAACGTCCTATAAGATAGCTAATATGACGTTTTTTTATACAAAAAAGTTCTAAAAAGTTTGTTACGACGCCCTAAAACGTTTTATAAACTTATTACAACATGTTCAGATAAAATGCTTTATGATTTGATTCTATAAATTAAATCCTCTAAAATAATCTATTAAAACGTTTATACATTTTTATCGTATCATAAAACTAATTTTACTGTAATACATTTTCTAAAAATGCAATAATAGAAGTTATATGTTAGTAACATCAGGTATTTGCCGTATATAAATATTATATACTTCAAAAAAAAAAAAATCAGGTATTCTCTCTCCTTTCATTGCCTCTTAACATTGATAAGATCAGTGTCCTCCACTACGATTATTATTAATTTTTTTTGCACAAAATAACTAAAAAAAACCATAAGTAAAGCATTGTAAGATTTTTTTTTCCTGGTTTTTGACATTTTCTGATGCATTTTCAGAAGAAAAGTAAGTCCATCATCAGAATAAACTGAGATACTGTAGTTTGTGTCACAAAAAGGACATACGTCGACGTACAAAAATAAGTCAAAATCACAGGTTGCGGCATCGCACGAACATATAGCAACTTACGGCACTACAAAGACATTCAACAACTTACGGCACTGCAAGGACATACAGCAAATTACGGCACTGCAATAGAAAATATCTTGTGCTATATTGAGTTGCAGTTTCTTAACTATTTTATTAAAAATAAAATAAAAATAAAGATGACTACAAGGTAAAGCTTTTTGTCCCATATAGTTATTTATCATAGTAACCCCTCGATTACTCCTGTCACATGCATGTGGATTGCCTCCTTCGTATTGTCCTTTCGGTTATAATTATTTGAAACAATCATGATGGATCATTGTTTTAAAAATATCTTATTTGAAACTATAAGGATCCTGATTGGTTTGAGCTTGACTTCAAAGATTAAAAGTACTTGGAGGTCACAAGTTTAAATCCAAAGAGGAATAAAAATCCTCTTGTGGCCACGGAAGTTCAAATGCGGTGACTACATGCTATCTGCAAAACAGGTAGTCGTCCTGAGATTAGTCAGCTCACATAACGGGTTGGATATCCAGTTTAATAAAAAAAAATCTTATTTGAACATATAATTTAAGGTTTGAAATGCAATTGTGAGGTTTAAAGCATCTTTATGCAATTTAGGGTTTTTAATATATGGTTTATTACCTATTTTAACTTCTGGTTTAGGTCATATTTAACAATTATAAGTTAACAAGCTCACTTTTTAAGCTTATTGAAAAATTTTCGTTTAGTAAAGCTTAAATTAGTTGTTTTTAAATACATTTTAGATATTGTTTCAATAAGCTCAAGTTTTTTTTCCTTCTAATTATACCTCTTATATTTTACGTAGTGACCAAAACCCTATCCTTTTAGGTAATTTTTATTATTATCTAACATATCATCTGATGTATAATTAACAAATGTGACTAATTTATTAGCAAGTTTATCGGCTAATAATTAGCTTATTAACGAACGACTAACTTTTCAGTAAACAAATTATTAGATATGAGTTGCTTTGCAGAACATATCCCTAAAAATGATTGGATTTAATGTAAAATTAATAATCCCTCAAAAAATTTAATTAGGGTTTAAGATGCATGCATGCTTTTAGGATTCCCTTCTGGTCTAGTTTGTGTGTATCTCGATTAATCTCATGAAACTAAAAAGTTAGCAATCAGACAAGTCCACAATGACCCTAAAGTGAATCGAACACCTTGTGTTTAGGATTCTTGTTCTGTACGTATATGCATATAACATTTATGCTTTTCATAATTTAATTTGTCCATCGAGGATTTATTTTATGAATATATGTAAATTAAAATGAATAACAGATTAAAAGGTTGAGGGGATTGATCATTGTTATATGCTTTGATAGATTACCGCAATCACTCACTTTTGATAGTTGTACGACTTCAGAAGATCATCATGCTTTAACATGTCCCGTTAGTCACGGATGTTTGGTTATACTCGATCCATCATTGTTGGTCAAGAAACATATTCATGTCTATTTAGTGATCAATCAATGAGTGTTTGAAATTGGGTATTAGTCACATTTAGGATTCAATCCTGCTTAGCTAAGAGATATATCCATGGGTATCATCGCTACCAAACATGCCACCTTTTTCGGCAGCAGAATCCGTCGGAAATCTGCCGGAATTTACTGTTTCCGGTGGATTTCCCAGTTTTCTAGTAGTGCATGTACGCTTCATCCTATGATTATATTTTATATTTTAACAGACAAAATCTATCAATAGATAAGATCAATCGATAATTTTCTAATTATATGTATCAATTATTGTGTTCAAAATTTATATGAAAAATACTATTTTTAAATAGAAAAATCCATTAGTAATGTCTTGATATCTTTGGTATAGGCAATAATTAAAATATACTTAAAATTAATATTTTATAATTGACATATTATTTAGTTATTAACCTTAAGTTTGTGATAATGAAATGTAGGGGTTGTACCCTTTTAAAAGGACAAGATAAAATAATTGGCATACCAACAAATAGTCCATTGGTATTGCCTTTTTATTACATCGGTTGGTTCACGTGAGATTAAGGGTTTTTTGTGAGACCCGTAAGACCAATTTATGTTCATTGATCAACTTTATAAGCTAATGATCTAATGGTCTAAAGTTGTACGGTGATAATTTTGTGATTATTGAGAAGTCTCGTGGTAATTTTGTGTTTATGAATGTTCAGATTGTAGATCTAATTCAATGATTGAGAATTGGTCTTACAGGTATCATAAAAAACCCTTGGTCTCACATGATATTTGGGAGACTAATAAACATAGAAACTTAAATATGTTAAAATATATTTAGATTGATCACATGTTTTCAAAATACCTTTGAAATTCATTACAAGTATGTTTAATGGATTTTGCTGTGTTTCCATTGATTTCATTTGGTTTCCATGGGTTTTGATATATTCTTTGCTATGTTTTGATTTTATTTCAAGGGTTTTAATATGTTTGACATGATATTAATTCTTTTAATTTGATATTACTGACGTTAAAATCAGTTCTCCATCGACTTCTTTTGGACATTTACTTTTCCTATATATATATTTATAGTACTTAACCTCGCCTCATCACGTGACGTAAAAAGGTGTATGCTCGAATGACTCAGCTCAACTTGAAAAATTAATTGATCGAGTTTTAGCACGAACTGTATTGAACATATTGGTTTTATGCAGCTCAAGTTGTTAAGTTAAACGAGTTTTAATTTGTATTTGAGGACTCGAGCTCGAGAACTGTTTAGCTCAAGCTCGAGATAAACAACTCGAAGTCAGTCAAGTTAAAGCAAAACCCAACAAAAAAGAAAACAAACACAAAAAGTGAAATGAGGAGTGAACAAGTGAAGGATTGAGGTCTCTTTAAGCAGAAGGGCATCGGCCCCCTACTTCCCATATAGAGCTTCGCTATTGCTCACAATAGTTGGGAGAAAACTGATTTTGATATAATCCTATTCAATTAAAAGAATCAAGATCATGTCAAATACATCAACCCCATACACTACAAGAAAATAGGTATATAGCTATAACCTCTGTAAGATAGCATATATTAGCCGATATTGATACATTTAGCGATAAAATGCAATCACTATAGTCAAATAGTACATTTTGTGAAAACTGAAAAAAGGATGTAAGACATGTCGTTATTGTAGATTAGATTGTTTGTGGTAGAATTGCACAATTGGCATGGAAAAATGCAGAAACTTTTGTGATGACTTGATGTTGCATAGGTACGGGGAGATGGAGGCGGTGGTGGTGGTGGTAGTATGAAGGTTTATCAAAGGGTGACGATGTAACACCCCAAATCCCATTTTCCATAAAACACTTATATTCCATATAACATGAAATACAAACATACATATTGGTCTCAGATGTACACATATTGCTACATATAAAAGTAATTACAAACTTTTTGTTCACATCAAGTACATTATTTACATATATAACAAATTCCCAAGTACATGCACATATCAGTTTCCCAAAAATCCGCATATGTAAAGCACTAATAAATCCTTTCACATCTTTCCCTTCTCTTTACCTTTCACATGTGTCCGACCTGTAATGCACATTTTTTAAAACAAAACGAAGGTTAGATTATAAGGTCGAGTGAATAATCCTCTTGATTACAATTACATGATGAAAATCACCAAAACAGTTTTGGAAAGCCAATCTTTGAAAGATAATACGTAAATAAAATTTATTGTAACAAACCTCTTTGTCGCATGATATAGATGAAGCAACCTCATTTCATCTCATCAAACACGTGGTATATCAATCTTATCGCATCAAACATATAATACATCAACTTATTGCATTCCATTGATGCGATAAAATATTTCCTCACATCATTCAGATGCGATAACCTATGCTTGTTGCATCATAAGAATGCGATAACCACCATTTGTCTCACCTTAAAGATGTGATAAACACTTTTGTCGCATCACATGGATGTGATAACCACCATTCCTTGCATCATATAGATGCGACAACTCTCATTTGTTGCACCTCAAGGATGCGATAAAAATAACGCTTTGAATCCAACCAAATTTTATCGCATTAGACACATGCGATAAAATCAATCTCATCGCATCATAAAGATGCGATAATAATAACTCATGATCAAAAGATCATCATTTCCAGAAAATTGATTATATCACTCTTATCCCAATATACGTCTCTCCTGATTATATCATCCTTATTTCAAATTATACACCCCTCCTAATTATGCGACCCTTATCCCAATACACGTCTCTCCTGATTATATCACCCTTATTTCAATCAGTTGACAATAATATAATAAAACCCAAATTTTATGCTCCATTTGAACCATACAGTTTCATAATAAAAGCATATTAAATGATGCTTATAAAGTAAAAACTCACCTTGATCACAAATAGACAGGAGACTTTAATCATCAACAAATAATTAGATAAAAATCACGTGGCAGTTTCTTCCTCTTCTTCTTCTGTTTCTTCGAACCAGTAACCAAAACACTCACCAACTTTTTCTCCTTACTCTTGACTCTAAGTAAAAGTAAGGAAGTAAAGAAGAAAAGAATAATATCACATATATTTTTAAAAGAATGAGGTGGTGGAAAAGATGAGAGATTTTAAACACATTTTTCAAAATTCACCCCTTAACTTTCACCACTTAACTATAAACAACCCCACACTTTCAATCAAATTTAAATAACAACCCCAAACTTTTATAACCATTAACCCGGTTATTACAGAAAAGGTTTGAATATCCCATGCATAGGATGGGTTTTCATATGATGGGTGGGAAGTGATGGTTGTGGTGGTGGTTTAGGCAAGGGTTGGCCTACCGGAGAGCAAGGGTCAAAAGATGGGTCTGAAACTGTGTAGGAGGGCACCTTTTCACTAAATGGCTAGGCATATGGAAACTCGACTTAATCAAAAGTGACGTAACAAGACATGATGACTTTGTCGATAGCTAAATCAAGGCAACGGTAGCCACATAATTGAGACATGTAGCCTAAGAACACACGTTTTGTAAAGTAGAGCAGAGTTTATGATGTCGTTTAGTCGATTGATTTGGATAACAAGTAAATCCAAAAACTCGAAGGTGGTCATATGATGGTTCTTTGAGAAAAAGAGTTGATTTCAAAGAGTAGAAGACGGGAAGTTTGGAGAGAAGAATGTTATGTAGGTTGGTGGTTATGTAGAGAGCCTCAACCCAAATGTCTGGTGAGAGATTAGAAGCGTAATAGGGGAGGGAAATGAGTATCTTGTTTAGGAATCAGATTATGTGACCGACGTTATCATTTTGGGGTGACGTCTACGGACAAGATAATCGAAATAAGTACATAATGGATTCAGAACCGATGGAAAGATGTGCTATCAAAATTTCTGCGCAAGTCATGTTGGGATGTTTTATTTTTGGATCTGAATTGGGTATTTACATAGGAATGGAAATTGAGCGAATTTTTCAAATACCTTTGCTTTATTTCATAGTAAATAGACCTAAAAAAATTGGGTGTAATTATCATCAAGAAGAAGGTAATATTTATAACCACTTTTTCTTAGCAATGGAGAAGTCCACAAATCACTATGAATAATATCAAAAGGGAAGAGAGTATATGAAGTAGAATAATAAAGGCAAACACTTCTAGTTAGTAATTTGACAAGAGTTGCATAAACTGGAGCTAGTCTCCTATTACAATTAATAAGAGAGTAGTGTGGGCTAGCGATTGATGGTGTAATCGGCAAATAGGGTTGTTTCACGCCAAAAATGCTTGGGACATTTGGCGGAGATGAGAAGATTGCTAGCAATATCTACGATATGTCGATGTTTCCTTTCGACATGACCATTTTGTTGTGAAGTGTCAGGACAAGAGTATTTGGAAATGATACTTTTCAACACAAAGCATCTTGATGTATTTTGAAAATTGAGTATAAACCATGCAAAGCAAAATTCTTGAAAATCTTTGAAAGTTCATATTGTTGTTTCATGAGATAATCCAGGTGTATCGAGTGTGATCATCAACAAATATAACAAAATATATAGCACCCTCTATTGTAGGATGAGATGAAGGTCCCCATACATCAGAGTGAATGATATCAAAATGTTTACTCGAAATAGTGTCATTAATATAAAAAAACGAGCAGGTTGTTTTCCAAGTTGACATGGCATACATGATAACTGTTTTACAGGAGTATGACCAAAAACATCAGAGGAAACGAGAGATTTAAGTTTATCAAAAGATATATGTCCTAATCTAGCATGTCAAACATCAAAAGTGTCATCTTTGGAGGAGGTATAGAGTGTGTATGGTTTTCTTGATTCAGGTAGACGAAGGTAGATTAGCTCGTACATTTGTCTGTTTCTACGGCCTATCCCACAAGTCATCTTTTTCTTGGGATCATTCACACAAAAACCAAAGAAAGATAATGTAATAGTGAGTCCCATGTCACATAACTAGATGATAGAGATAAGACTAATTGAGAATTTGGGAACATAAAGTGAATCGGGTAAGGATAAGGTAAATGTAGAAACATGACCTATATGCTTGACAAGCAATCTAGTTCCATCAGTAGTGGTAACCGATAAGAAAGGGGTACCAGATTGTTTGGTGGTAAAGATACCAAAATGTGGTGTCATATGCTTACAACAGCTAGAATCATATAGTCAAGAGCTTGCACCTTGAGGTGTAGCCATAATGTGAGTAGAGCTTGACATAACCTATTTCAGTAAAGCAATGACATCATCATGGGAGAAAGTAGATTCATATGAAATGGATGTTGATGATGCCAGAGGTGTTACATGAATCTCTTGGTGAGAGGTAGTTCTAGAGCTAGCTCTAACTCGATTGGAATTCTTTGGCATTCAGATTGGAAATGGCGTGGGCGTTGCTTGTTGCAATGATAAACTCGAAGATGACAATAGGGAGGTGGAGTGACAATAAGAGAACTCAATAGGATGTTTCCCACTAGGATGGAGAGATCTGTGAGGTGGAGCCTCCCAACCATGTCTCTTCAGAAATAAGCTCACTATTGCAAGATCAAGGGTTGGTAAAGGAGATCTGTGAAGCAAAGATGCTCGAACATGCTCATATGGAGTCTCTAGAGCCATAATAAACATGAACAACTTCTATTGTGACAATTGGCCTTCTTAGAGCATTCGTCGCATAAGGATGACATTGCAAGATCCATCTGATCCCATACAACTTTTACTTCAAAATGAAATGAACTAGTCGACTGAGATGGTTTTTGTCTTTTACCATGAAGGTTCAACCATAACTGATATTTGATTAGCCATATCACTAGTGGTGTATCTTGCTTTCAGAAAGTCCCATATCTCTTTCCCAGTATCAAGTTGACAAGTTGAGCAAATAACTGACTAATCTCAGTAATGGGGGTGCTATAAAAATAGGAATTTAGATCTCCATTTTTACAATCATGGATTTCCTCTCTTTGGAGAATTCGAGTTCAGATTCAACAGCCTGTTGAATTGGTTTAGTATCGGTTCTGGATATGTATTTCCATAGCATTTTAGCCTTGAGATGTCTACTCATGTGTCAAGCCCACAATACATTATTTGACCTACCCAAGACACATGAAATATTGAAGTGGGTCTATAATCGTTCCCAAGTGATTCAGACATGATCGAATGAATGATATTTCCAAGAACAAAATTCCATATACCAACAGTAGAATAGTCCATAAATAAGTTCTTGATGATTAGAGGTCATAAATAGCAAGCTATTTTAGGTTCAAACAGAAAATTTTACCAGCCTATTGGTTTAAAAGGAAAGAAACTGCATATCTGTCAATGTGGTGCTCAAATCAAAGCAACTAGGGTTTTGTAGGCAGCACCAAAAACACAAAGGTGCTAGAAAATTTGAGATAGATTGATAACCTCTGATACCATGTTAGTTTAGATGATTGGAAGGATGAAGCCATTTGAGGAGAAAGTTTTCTCTATATTGTATACTGGAAGATCGATCAATACAAAAGCAAATAAGGAAACAATATATATACTACACAACTATGAGCTAATGAGCCAAGAGCTCCCTCAACTATACATATATACATAAAGCTAATACTATTCAAGTACATGAACTAGAGATTGTCACACTGTACAATAAGTCCATTGGAGAACATGAGCATCAATCTCACAAAAAAACATGTAGGTTGGATCGGCTGTTGCTGAAGGAGGAGTTTTGTCAATACGGTGCAGAACTTCGTATGCTCGGGCATGAAGTAGGAAGAGTTTCACCTAGGTTAGTACGTGGCTTTTATGTCATAAAGAACAAGCATACATTTTTTTGATTAACCTAGACATCCAACCTGCTATGCGAGCCGACTAATCCCAAGACGACCACATGCTTTGCAGATAGCCCGGAGTCACCGCATTTGAACCTCCGTGACCATAAGGGGATTTTGAACAAGCATGCATTTTGTGTTGGATGTTTGAGACAACTTAGATGGGGTGGTTTTGGCAGTAGTGGTTTACTGGCTATGGGAAAGGGTTGGGAGTATCCTAAGGAAACAATTCAAATACCAATATGGTTATTAGGAACCATTGTGGCATAGTCAGTAGGCATGAACAATATGAATTTAGGGTTAGTTATGCTTTATAAGTGTTCACTGCATGAACATTAGGGTTAATTCAAGGTTAAAGATCGATGTTATTGTGGCTTATTCATTAAGCATGAACAATGTGGCCCAGTCATTTTATGGTTTGTGTTACATTTGTAGTTTAGAGTATAGGGTTAGGGTTAGGGTTAATGCTAGAATTTAAAGTTAAGGTTACAATTAATCACAAGACTAATTAATAAACATGAATTCCATCAATGTTAGAATAGTTATTCTTATAACCTCTTTTCTAATACGACCATGAAGCTAAATATCTTAGGAATGTTGTTCCCCCACTTCATTTAGTTTGTAATATTTCTTTAATATTAGCAACAAGGGGTAGCTCAACTAATAAGATCTTGAGTTTGTTCCCTGTAGGTAGGTCACCGTTCAACACTACAAAACAATTGACTTTTACCGACAGAAAGATTCGTCGGTAATTCACCGCTAAAATCCGAATCCGTCGGTAGAAATGTCGTGGGAAAAGTTATACCGACGGATCACTAACGAACACATTTACCAACTGATCACCGACGGATCCCATCACTGATGGCGTGTATAAAGAAAAAGGCATATAAAATACCCATATAGAAGAAGGTTAGGCTGATTAGCCTTTGACCAAAGACTCCTTAAGATCGTTCCTCACCAAGTGACGTTTACCGGGTAATCGCTTACCAAGTCATATTAATTATCTTACATGATGAATATGGTAAGGATCAAGAATCTTACCTGATAAGAGCGAGGCAAGAACCAAGAGTCTTACCCGGTAATTAAGTGAGGACGACAACTCTTACCACGGTTAGTACTTACCGAGTAAATTGTTGCATACCATGCCATTTTTGTTGACTAAAGTCTTACCCGTTAAGTAAGTGATAGTGTTGAATTTTTATTCGTAAACGTTTACCTCATAAGTGTTTGATAATACGACTTCTAAGTCTTATTAATGAATATTCGAGGGATTATTTTTTTAATTATTCAATCTGTCGGAAATCCCGTTGATAATTACTGAGGGATTTTTTTTTTTAATTTTTTTTAATTGATAAATTTTGAACCTGTCAGAGACGTCAGAAATTACCGACGGATTATGGAAGTTGTAAAGTCTGTTTACTAATAGTGCAAGTCTCCTTAGAGCCGCTAAAGGGTTAGTCTGACTGATAACTTAAGAGTCATATAGGATTAATCGAGATGCATACATGATGACTTATACACCACAGTTACCAAAAACAACTTATACTTTCACTACAAAAGAATATACAAATGTCCTGATAGAATATTTTGTAATACCTATGTTTATATGACTAAACAATAAAGATCCTATCAAAAAGTGATACAATAAGTTTATAGAACGTTTTAACAAGTGTTTTTAAGACAATTTCAGAAATAAAATGTCGTATAAATTATTTTATAAGACATTATTTGAAAAAGTTACTTACAAATAAGATGGGTTTATAAGATATTTTTCAAAAATGTCCTATTAAATAGCTAATACGATACTTTAATTTAAAAATGTATTAAATTATATTAACGCCCATAAGCATTATTGCAACACTTTTAGATATTAAGTTTTATTGTAGGAGTCTTATAAACCCAATTTTGTTGTAATGATTTCGTCGTTCTACCTCTCTCCAAATATGGATTGTCTACTCTTTTTTCGTTCTTTCAAATATAATTATTTGAAATAGTTATATAGGCAGAAAATGCACTCAAAAAGTTTTGGAATATTACATTCTTGAGATACAAATTACAATAAAACTGGATTTATAGGATGTCAAAACTATTAAAGTGTCATATTGGTTTAAGTTTATAAGATCAAAGCTTATTAAGACAAATATTACCATTTAGGGTTGTAAATGAACCGAACGAACACGAACGGAGGCTTGTTCATGTTCGTTCGTTTAACTTAACCGAACAAACGAACGAAAATCTTTGTGTTCGTGTTCGTTCGTTTAGAAATCAGGTGTGTTCGTGTTCATTTATGTTTGTTCGTTAACATGCTAAACGAACGTAACCAAATGGGCTAAACGAACGGGTTAAACGAACATAAATAAATATTATTTGAATTCAAAGTAAATAAATAAAATGATTATATATTAAATTTAATATATAAAGGAATGAACAAGACTCTTGTTCATGTTCGTTCGTTTAACTAAACGAACAAAAAAAGTTGTTCATTTATTACATAAACGAACTTTCCGCCGAACGGTTCGCTGAACGTTCGATTCGTTTAAAGTCCTAGTATTATTGTCCTAAAAATAACACTAAGCTATATGTAGTTCTCTTTTTATACTAGAAAAGCTTATATATTAATCATACATTGTGCTTACTTTGATAACAGTATAAATATCGAGAACATCAGTCATTAACAAAATTCTCGACAGCTGATTTACAAATATATATATATATATATATATATATATATATATATATATATATATATATATATATATATATATATATATATATATATATATATA
>NC_037531.1:10671251-10672493 GCF_001531365.2 Cynara cardunculus var. scolymus
GTTCAAATGAAAACCATGTCATTCTAAAAAACCGTGTAAACCAAAATCGACCAATAGAAAAATTCCATTTTTTTTAATTAAATTTAATCAATAAGGTCACTTTGGTCATTTTCATTATTTTTTTCATAAATAAGGAAGTTATTAAGGAATATTAAATAAGGAAATTTAATAATGGAAATTATATAAATGAAATGATTTAAAGATTTTAATATTTTATAATATTAAAAATTGATTTTTTTTTATTCAATGAAGCTGGAAACATTCATTAAGATTTTATTTTGTTATGTAATGAATGAATGATTTGAGGTTCATTGTAAAAATTACCGGTTATGAACCTGTTTCATATGAAAAGGTTTTAAAATGAAAATGTTTCATATTACCATAGCATAATATATTAATGTTCATATGAAAAGGTTTCATTACGAAGAAACAGTTGCATATTATATTAAATGCATAATGAAAAGGTTTCATAATGATGAAGCATGTTCATAATGATGAAACATGTTCATAATGAAACTGTTTCATAATGAAAAGGTTCATATGGGACAAATTTCATGAAACTGTTTCATAATGAAAAGGTTTATAATGATGAAGCATGTTCATGATCTAATACTCTAGGCATTTTGTCCAAATTAATACTCTAGGCATATTTATCCACTTTAATGAAAAGGTTTCATGAAACTGTTTCATAATGAAAAGATTCATAATGATGAATCATGTTCATATGAGTGGAATAAGGAAAATGAACTATTGATGCAACGGTTTCATCAAACGTTTCAAAACAGTTGAAAAATCGAAATAATATAATYTMTCTATTTCCTAATGAAAATATTGTAATGAATAGTTTCATAAACAAAGTTCAAAAAACAATGGTTATGAAACTGTTTCAATGTGAAAATATTTCATTGTAAAATGATTTATTTGCTCCGTCTATGCATATTATACGTGTTAATGAAATAGGTGCTTTGTGATTGAAGTTTCATGGTTATYCTTGTTGCTTTGTGATTGAATGTACATCTAGGTTCATGGTGATCCATGTTGCTTTGTGATTGAAGTTGATCCGTTTAGTTGGTAGGATGAAAATGAAACAGGTGCGTAATGTATTGTGTTTTTTTATAAAATAAATATATGATAAAACGGGTGCATGTTATATTTTGTTCTTTATGGAATTAATGCTAATGTGAAAAGGTTTTATTATAAAATGGTTCATTGATGTTATATTAATGTTAACTTTTGTTTATG
>NC_037531.1:10673288-10693681 GCF_001531365.2 Cynara cardunculus var. scolymus
TATATATATATATATATATATATATATATCTTCAATATTGTAAGTATGAGTACCGTTGCCATTTAAACAAAGAATCCTCATTTTTCAATCAACAAATACAATCAAACAACTCAACGGGCTTACGAAGAAAGCGGATTATTAAACAGAACAAAAGTCATTACACCTAACGTTGTCGACAAACTGATATATCATTGGTTGTGTTTGAAGACATGTACTTTTAGCCATTTAATACATAAATATTTTGTACTCTTCAGATACATTTTCTTAAAAGACCTACAAATTGTACGGAGAAAATGTTCGAATGAGATCTATTCGGTTTTTGTTTCAAGTTTGTCAAGGGGTTTGAAAGGATTCGATGATCTTACGAAGT
This sequence comes from Cynara cardunculus var. scolymus, assembly GCF_001531365.2. Lineage (NCBI taxonomy): Eukaryota > Viridiplantae > Streptophyta > Magnoliopsida > Asterales > Asteraceae > Cynara > Cynara cardunculus. The sequence continues at coordinate 10,673,659 of NC_037531.1, forward strand.
CGGGATTTGATAATCGTCCAATCGGGAGAATATTTTGGAGAAATCCATCGATTGTATCTTCCTTTTGCTCATAAAGGTAGAAGGCGACAAAGGCGAAGGGAATAACTGCAACAATGAAAGCACATTGTTAGTAGTGAGTCGAGATTTAAACCTTCAAATGGTGTCTAGCATGATGTTCGAGACCATTCGGTTCAAACTTAACATGGTTGAACCGTGCACGAGTACTTGTTTGGTTACATCATCTATTACTCCGAAAAAGACATGAAGTTTTAAAAATGTATAACTATTACACTTTTTATTTACACAAATAACTATTTTACCCTTAATTTCTCCATCTCATAATTAAGAATAGATTAGAATTTAGAAAGTAGACACTTATTGTAAAAAGTAGATAGTTAGGTCCCGTTTCGTTTGTGCAATTGGATTGGATTGGATTTGGAATTGAATTCCATTCAAATCTCATGTTTGGTTCGAAAGATTTCATGGATTTGAAATCCCGGGATTTCATTGAGATCCCCCAAACATAGGATTTGAAATCCCACGGGGTTGGTTGGTATTTCATGGGATTTGTATGTAATAATGGTTTAAAATATGTTTAAAACATTTGTTTTGTAATAATCAATTAACAAAAAAGTAATTCAATTATTTTTGTAATTTTTTATGATTATTTTTATAATTTTTCATAAATAATGGAATTCGATTCCATTCCAAATCCTGCAAACCAAACACATCAAAGATTCCAAATCCAAATCCCTCTAATTCCATATCATTCCACAAAATCCAAATCCCTCAAAACCATTATATCAAACCAAACGCCCTCTTACTAAAATAGAAATGTAAACATTTATTTTGGAACAATGAAAATTATTTATTTCATTATGGTATTTCAAATTCCAATCTATCTTTTGCCCACATGTTATTTTGACGTATATGCCTTCAATAAGCATCAATATATTCCTTTCTCCACTAATTTAATCCGATTTGGTTCAATCCAGTCTGATTCAGTACCTTTGCATTTCGCAAAGAGACTATTCCTTCTTAAACCTCGATATATCGATAATTTTTTATTTTTTGTTTTCAAGGGATTAATCAAGCCATATGTTCCCGATGACTTATTAAGCCATACCAAACATCAGACAGACAACTAATCCAGTCAGGTCTAGTCCGATCTAGTCCAATCAAGTTTCTTTGCATTTTGCAAAGAGACTATTTCCACTTAAGCATGGACAACTATCTTTAGTTATCTTGGTAAAAAAAGATGATGTGTTTTTAAGGGATTGATTAAGCCCGATGTTCTAGGTGACCTATTGGAAGAGTATGCAGGTGCAAAGATAGAGTTACGGCTCCAACTCTCTCTCACACACACACACACACTAAAATGGTTTACGAACCTTTGGTGAAGAAGCTTTGTAGTGACATGGACCCGATCAAGCTAAGAATGAAGAGCGATAGAACCACCTATTTATCAAGAAAGCAAGACAAGTTCAACAGATAGTTGAGAGACTAAATAATGAATTTCGAAAACACACATGTAGAGAACAATCAAAGCAGACAACAACAGAGGCGGATTCAGAATATTGTTTTGATGGTAGCAAAATGTAATACCATAATATAAAATAAAAGATAGACTAATTATGGTTACAATATATAATACAAAACACTAAGAAATCAAATCCAAATTTGATGATTTACATGGTTTTTGTATTCCACCATTGTTAACCCTCAAAACTCAAATTTTAAGCTTCGATATCCTATTGTAACCATGAAACTCAAATTTATAGTTATGGTTTGAGTGGTGGCACACATCAAATCACAATGGTGTCACCTTTAAAGGTCGTAAATATTTCCACTATGCTGGGATAATTGAGTGGTGGAATAGGACCCCCCCCCCCCCCCCCCCCCCCCCCCGCGGCTATAAGGAAATCCGTCCCCTACCATAATAAATAATTTTATGTGCCCCCTCGGTAACAATATAATCATAACGTTTGAATTACAACTGCTATCTAAAAACCTAAAAGACCCCTTATCAGTAATGTTAGGATCTAAGCGCTTACCACCACGCCAAAAACAATTGTTGATGGAGAAGGCGCAACTTATTTCCCTTATAGTGTAGCAGTCAGCGTCACATTTCGATTTAGGAAGATGCTGGTCAATGACCCAACAATTCCCCCCCCCATCTGCCAGCACTAACAAGATCTTCGCTAGAAGTTAATGGTTGCACAACATGCCTTTGGCATTATTATGCACCTCATGGGATTCGAACCTGTGACTTGCCCTGATACCATATGTTAGGATCCAAGCGCTTACCACTATGCCAAAAGCAATTGCTGATGGAGAAGGTGCAACTTATTTCCTTATAGTGTAGCAGTCAGTGCCACGCTTCGATTTAGGAAGAACAAATAATGATAAAGTAGAGGAGGATTCATAAGGACCAAAATGAATGTTCTCAATATTTCACAATGATTGACTAATGGCAATGGAGGAAAAGGTGGGTTGAAATTTGTCAAAAAGGAAAATGCATGATCGTAATTCTAGTGAATTCTTGTACAACTGTGATCAGTAACAGACTAGGGTAGCAGACTAGGTATGGGGACCTATAGCTAGCATATATGGGCAAAAGGGAGATGGACTGGTTGGGAGGGGGTTGGGGATGTATTTTTGCCTTATGTGCTCTATGTGGATTTTTGCCTTATTTTACCTTTTGTATGTGTTCAATCTACCTATTCGCTACTTTTTCTTTCTTATTTTTCTCGTGCTTTGTTTGCTAATATTCATTCCTGGCACCTGTTTGCTCACACTCTTGCACAAGCCGAGGGTCTTCAGCAAACAACCACTCTACTCTTTGTGATAGATGTCAGACATGCATACATATCCCCCCCCTGGAAACCCTACTTCCGAGTGGGATTTACTGGGTGCTTGGTCAATGACCTCAGTAACAATATATAAATGTTAATTAGAGATGATAGACCCAAGTAGCGGACCTGTAAACAAGTAATATTATTGTAATAAGCTGAAATAAATTCAGGGAATGTATACAATGGAAGTACCTTGAAGAATAGCAACGAGTCAGCCCCATTGGAAATAGATCTTAGACTATATACTGCACAATTCCATGATGAAGCCACTGATAAAGCGGTTTGGCGTGATATAGTATCTGTGAATTGTAAGTTTGATTCTGGAATTTTCTCAATTGAATATCCCATTCTGCATCAGATGAAACGGTTGTTGGATGCATCAAATTGCATATTCTTGATTAGAACTAGAGGGTAGCGTGTCAAAAATTCAGCTGAAAAGCCAAGATGGTCATGTATCTATGATACCATAGGTATTGTTAGCATATCATACCAAACAAAATACGGATCGGATATTTAAGGCCCTGTGTCATGAAAAACAGGTTGAAGGCCTTGATCCAACTTTTGACACATTCCTGTGACCCCCACCCACCCCCAGGCCGGGCAGCCACTGTCCTTAAGAAAATTCGCTTTGACATTTTTATAAATATTTTGAAGATGCATCAAATAGGCAGAATTTCTTAAATCTAATGGTAAACAAGTTTTTATTGTTATTCCGCTTAAACAGAGTTGTATTTTCCAGTCATTTTCTTTTTCTTTCATTACTTCAAAAGTAGCTGATTCAACTTCAGCCACTTGAATTTTCAATGTTCCTATTTATTTTAGAAATATAAAACACAGAAGATAAGCATTCTAGTGATGTCTAAACCAAACTTAGTCAAGATATCGGCAGAAAGAACTTTTCTATCCAGGTAGCTACTAATAAATTTTGGATCAATAAGCTCTACACAAGGACGACTAAATGATGGTGAATGAGACAGTTTTTCAGTTTTAATAAGATCCAAAATCCAAAACATGAACTGATACTACTCCATGTTTTACTAAATGCTCTAGTCAATGGATTTACCCTTAAGAAAATTTTCTGTAAATTCTTGTATCTTTTAGTTAGTGTCTCACTTTTTGTTCTTTTATCTAAAACAAGGGTAAAAGAAGACTCAAGCTGGATTGGAACCTGCCACTTCCCAACTAGGTTTGAGAAATGAGTGCCACTTCTTGAACCATTTAAGAAATGGGTAAAAATAGTTAAGACACCCACAAATAGGTCAGTCAAGAAATCTCATGTAATTGGTACAGGTGATGCCATTACTTCTGGTTGTGGATACTTGTTTTTTTTAATTATACTTGTTTTTTTTAATTACTACTAAATCAGAAACTTCAAGAAAAAAAAGACAACACTATTTGTTATCAGTTCCAGTTTTTTCCTGTTAAATCAGACCAGATATGCTCAGCTGAATTCCAGTCTTAAATGGGCTTAGTGCATCTCTAAGTACAAGTAAGGTAATGCCCTCTGTATAAAACTGAAAGTACGGTTTGTGCAACCTCCATTGTCATTAATAAAGGTGTAGAGGTGACAAGTTGGCTTGTCGAAAGCTTGGAGAGCCCGAGCTTCTCTGTACAAGCCACGTAATTTTATAATCCCTCCATCCCAAAATAAATGTCCACAATGAAAAAGGCACAAAGTTTTAGAAATATGTAATTATTACACGTCTTAATTAACTAAATGACAATTTTACCCTTAATAGTAGAGGGAGCAATGAATTTTTCCATCTCATAATCGAGGATAGAATTGGAAAGTAGGCATATACTTTTGAAAGTGAACACTTATTTCGGGACAAACTAAAATAGAAACATGGAGACTTATTTTGGGACGAAGAGAGTATTCTTATAGCGCCCTATCATAGGAACTTTATGACTTGTTTACTTGTATTTATAAGCATGTATGAACTAAGCTGAGCCATGGTTCAAGCCTATACAAACCCATTGGAAATTTAGAAGTGAGCCTGTATGAGCCTATGGAAGCACATCAAACCAGGAATATATGAGCCAAACGATGCTTGAGCTTTAGGGAGCCAAGCCCTAGCCTGATTATTTCAGGCTTGGCAAGCCATGAGCCAAAAGCCCAAGCCTGATCCTTTCACAAGTTGATCCTCAGGCCGAGCATGCTCCGACGCGACTCAAAACACAATCCCTAATTGTAAACAATTTAACAAAGAGGATACTTACAACTTAGGAGGCAACTTCCCATGGATAAACAAAAAGACCGAGGCCATGATGAAGACCTTGCATATTGCAGTAATCATGGTATGCCCAGGTAATACAAAATTGACATAGAATGCAAACAAAACTAGCATTGCAGTGAGTGTCAGCTTTGTATCCCTCCATAGAAGTATGTCCGCAACTGCGAATAGTAGCATCAGAAGTGTCAGCTTTGTATCGCTAAAATGAAATTCAACTATGAGCAAATCCCAGGCTATTGTTGCATCTGTAGCCATAAAAGGACTTGATTTTATCAACTCATTTTTGGATGCAAGTAGCTGCGAAGCTTAAAGGGCGTTTGGTTCACAGGATTCCAAGACATCTGATGGAAATTGGAATGGTCAATTCCATTGACCAAATTCCATTTCGCGACGTTTGATTAACATATGGAATAGAATTGAACTCCACACATTCCATAAATACAACAATAAAGCATATGCAAGTTTGTGCAATGTAGAACTGAAAAAAGGTATCAGAAGCTAAACTCAGATAATGAATTCATTCCAAAATTTTCTCGTTTTGGCTAGGAAAAATGTGAATATTAATCTGCTAGATAAGAACCTTGAATTTTATCTCACAACATCCAAGCAGCCTTGTAACAAAATGTCAAATAACAATGTTACCATCTAAGATGCAGGCTCAATCAAACAACAATTACATTTACATCATAAGGAAGCACATAATATCATGGCCATTAACTATTTACTTGCTGACAGGGACAGAGCTATGTACTAAGAAGCTAGGTACTTCGAACTTCTGCTTCGCAATTGTTACTAAATTGTTTAAGGTAAGATTTAAGTGCAAGATACTACAAAAAGCCAAATTAGTTAATTCTTGTAGCCTGGATAAATTTACTTCAAATTTAGGACTCTAATAGTCTTTCTCAAAGTCAACTTTAGTTTTTGAAATAGAGTTTCACCATGATTATGCGTTGTGACCAAAATTAGTCACTTAATGTTATTTTCTATCATTATTGTCTTGTGGCATCCCCTTGGTTAACATCTGTATAGTGAGTGATTGTAAAATCATATTGACAATTCAATTATCATGATATATTTCTGCAACATGAAAAGATAAATAACTTAAAGATCATAGGTATAGCTTTGCTAAAATCATTTAGTACTCGTTCTTGCAAGTCAATATCTTTAATTTTATATGACCACTGTTACGTTTCGACTTCCATTTTTCTTCTGGTGTATAAGCGCAAGAAAAATACTGCAAGCAATTTATGAAAATATCATGTCCAAAGAAGAGCCTTGGAGAGAAATATTGAATCAAGCAACAATTTTAGGATCACCAGAATCTTAACCAGAAAGCACACATGTTTATTTCTGAGTAAACTCACAGGAAATGAGTAAATATGGAACCCCATCTGCAAAAAAAAGTCTCCCACCTTATGTGGTTGAAAGGATTGGTAATGCAAGAATCTTTACAAATTAAATTCGGTATTAAAAACCAAACCAAGCACATCCCTCTGTCCCACCTGGACTAAATTTGCTATTACTTTACAACAAAACCTTAAAAATTGAAGCTAGAAACATAATTCATTCATGTTGCCCCTTTCATCTTTATGTTTAAATGTTTTTGAGTTGAGAACTCGCAAGCAAGGAAAGCCACTTCCTTACCTCTCCCCACTAATTAACAATAAAGAATTATGCAGAAACTGGCCATACAATGGTGTTCCAAGCATCTCCATACTAGAAAGCTTTTTAAAAGAATTCAATTTGACTACCTCACAGTGTCATCACCTCCCTGTCTTAGTATATCTGAATAGCACATAATAATCAACGTTTTGCAGCACACATTATGCAAAGAACAGTTTAATGTCTGTAACTACACAACACCATATCAAATTATGAATTTAAATATGCAACTAAAGCACATAGAGTATCCCAGATGTCATTAGAGAAGCCACCCTCGATCCAGTGAAGTGCATAATGCAGCTAAATAAAAGAGATTAACCAATAATATTAGATTTATAGTATTCATCCATACCCATTCCACTTCCAAGACATACTGTGGCTTTAGAAGGCCCTCCCTTTCTAAGCAGAACTTCAGCCCTGAGATGAGAATATGATTCAATAGTTTTTTTGAGACCCTCCTGCATCAACCACGCTTTTCTTTGTCAAGATTTTTCCGAGATAGAATTGCTATTAACATCTCATTTTTGTACATCTATATGCTGGCTTATTTAAGAGGTAAACATCACTCCCACAAAAATTCATATCACTTAATCAAGTCAATGAAGCAAGACCACCAAATATAAGGAACATTGCAATACCCATATAAGCAATTAAGCAACCAAAGGGAGAACAAAGATTCTATTTTAAAGACACCGAGAATTATGATGGTAAAAACTGTAAATGAGGCATCTCAAATCTATATTATAAATGGGAAACGAGTGGACCTTTAGTGGCACAATAGGTCTGTAGCCGAGTCGATCATTTGCTTTAAAAGAACTAAATGTTCTGTTGCAAGTTAGGAGTCTGATTCTTGAAGGTGTCAACTGTGGTACCTTCATCCCATATGGTGCTAACAGGTGATATATACGCTCCACCAAGCATGCAATTGGCATCATGACAAAGGCAGGAATCTTGATTTTTGGCCTGCAAACTACATTATATCAAATAAAGATGACATGCTTCTAAATTTTGCTACTTGTGACCCCAGCTGGGCTTGCTCAAGTGGTTAGGACTTTCTCAGGATAACCTAGAGGTCCTAAGTTCAAATCCCACACTTCTTTATTGTTTGGTGAACTGCCACATATGGTGCTCACAGATGATATATATATATATATATATATGCTCCACCAAGTATGCAATCAACATCACTAAATGAATGAGAGGACAAGGAGAGAAGTGAGTCTACAGGAGTTCAGGAGACTGGAACTCACTCATGGGGTTGCACCCCATACGTTCCTGAAGAAGACCCGCAGTTGTTCTTGGGAAAACAAGAATAGGGGATTACATTGAAAAAGTGACAGGTACTATTGGTATTGCACCTTAATAAGGTAAATCCTTAATAAAGTGACCATTTTTACATCTATTTCGAAGATATATCCTAACAGTCTTGAACGAATTAAGAATATTACAACCAATTAATGTGTGTTTTGTTATATCAGACAACCAGGTATTGCACCTTAAGTGGAAAAACAATGACTGAAAGGTCAGTGAAATGAAAGAGGCATATGCTACAAAATCATTTGATGTATCTAGCACAAGAGCAATGACATAGAAAAAATATGGCACCATGTTTATCCTGTGCGATATATCTAAATTATCTTGATCCCTATAGCAAGAAAAAAATACCTTTCATAGCCAAGGCCAGCAAGAATAAGTGACATGAACTCCCAAAACCTGATTGGCTCCATGTTAGTTATAAAATAAGCCTGGAAAATCAACACAAATATTGATCTTTCAGTTATAGAATAATCCAAAGCTATGGACTCCATATATTTTCCTCATGAGTATATATTTACGTAAAGCAAAGTTGGAGAAAGAAAAGGTTTTCACTATCAAAAATCAATATTTATTAGTTGAAAACTACAAGAAGAAAACCAAATTGCTTCGTTGTTTTAAGGAAAGTAAACAATTATATCATTAAATGACATCACAGTGGATAGAGGTATAACATTTGAAAGTAGTGGGAACAGAGTTTGGGCCTCAAAAACCAAAATCAAAATTCTAACCACCCCTTAACAATATTGTCAGTTGATCCACTCTAGATATGACAAGAAACATGTTTCCACTAAATACGTTAATCTTGGTCATTTAGACATCCACTAAATGCAAAGAGAGGCAAATGTTAAGTTGGAGAAATGGAGGGAGGTATTGGTGACAAAAGACTTGCAGATTGCCGCTTTACGACCAAATACCTATGGTGCATTTTTTGCAAGGAGCGTAAAGATGGAGGGTAGAAGTCAACATTCTGGAGTAAAGGGTATCTAAAAATGACAATTTAAGTATTTAGGCTCAATGATATAGGAGGGAGATGACGATTATTACACATCACATAAAGATAGGGAGATTACAATAGAGGGCTGCCTCAGGAGTGTTTTGCAACAAGGTGTCATTAAAGTTAAAGGGAAAATTCTGTAGGGTCGCCATCTAACCAACTATGTTGTATGGGTTTGAGTGCTGGTCAATTAAGAAAGCGAATGACAGTAAGGTGGAAGCTGCATAAATGAGGATGTAATGGAGTTTCCAAGGCAGAACTAGGAATTGTGCCTATCATGGACAAAATGAGAGGGAAGGTTGGTGGTTGGATGTGAGCACCAGTGAGAAGGTAGAGCATAACAGTCAAGGGGGTAAGGAGGAAGGGCAGACCAAGGAGGACGTAGGACAAACATCTGAGCCTGGACATGGTGGCCTTAGACCTTTCCGCCGGCCTCTGATAGGTTGGAGATGCAGGACTAGGGTAGCAGATTTTCATAGGAAAAAGTATCTAGTGTAGATATTGGGAGGATCAAGGAGCTGACAGATAGGCTAGCGCTGACATAAGATGGTTAGAATGACCTTCATGGCTAGCGATGCCAATTCCTAAAGTACCAGATCTCTCCTCCAAGGAGAAGTCTTACTGAACCTAGAAAGAGGATGAGGTAACATAAAATATATGAACTTACCTCAAATGACTAAGAGGCCTATCCCTATACAGTTGTCTTCCCCCTTCCCCCAGCCCCCACAAGAAGTAAAAGTAAGTGTTATATGATATGATCTTTTACATCAAGGGTTTGTGTAAATTGTAATCATACACTTGGAAAATAGAATAGTTCATGGAAATGGCATTTAGCTTAAAGCAAATTTCAAGAAAATGCCATTGAAAAATATTGTGTTTGTTTTAAAAAAATAAACTTGTATTGTTCTTGTTGATGGTATTTTGGCGAGTCAGTCTCTAGAATGTTTATCATGTTAAGGAAAAGCTTAATGTTGGAATACTAAGAACATATAGCCATATTGGCTATTTAGTTATTCTTTATGAATTATTCTATTGGCCATAGTTGATGAGGGTTATGTTTCCTAGTTCTACATAGGCTTAAGTTTTTAAGAATATCCCATGCTATTTAGATCTACTGATGTGACAACCTAAGTGTTTGAGCTTGACTCTCATAGCCCTTCCTAGTAGGAGCAGGGTAGGCTCTATCTCTGTTGTTTTTTCACATTACAATTCATAGTTCTGCTCAACGACATTATTACCCTACAGAATATTTTCCTACATCAAGTTTCTCTCTAAGTGGTAAAATCTTTTGCATGCATCACGAATGCTTGTAGCATTTTCTACTTTTCCATTTTGAAAATTATCCTACAATACTGAATAGTTAAGCAAAATTCTAAAACCCAAAGTCAAAATTTATTATATTGATCAATAGTGCAATGAATAAGAAGTTGATGCATGAGCTCCACTTCTATACCAAGATATGTGAATAAAGGCAATCATGGTTACATCAAGTATTCAAGTCAACTCAAGTTAAATGCATGTCCATTTGTAGAATCAAATTACGCGTTACCTCGCCTGCAGCCCTCTTTGAGACAGTACCGCCTGATGCAAGAGCTCTTTCGGCACATACGTGGGCATGTGCCACATTTTCGACATAAGTGAAATCATACATGTTCTTGCCATCTCCAATTATAAACTGGTAGTTCAGAATTCATGAGTGAAGTGTATGTTTAAATATATGCCGGTTAGACCAGGGCATAGATAACAAGCTGTAATACATTGTGCATAAAGTAAAAAAGGACAAACATGCGCATAAAGCCATTTTGATATATACTTATCAAATAAATGATGCCAAGAAAAGATAGACGGTGTGGATAAAGCTTGATTCCACTAAATCTGATATATCATTTACGAACAAAAAGTACAAAACCCCAATAGATTATGAACAAGATCTTCAGAGTACTTTAGCATGACAAACAATTTAACAAATGGAAAGATGAGAAGTACTGTTGTACTAGCAGCTTAAAATGCTCTCTACTAATGGTGTACTTATTGTCAAAGGATGATTGACACTCATGCTTTTATATAGCCAAATTTTCATTTCTTTAATATTAGTAAAATAAAAGCCTTGCCATCCAATATGATGTCTGACAACAGCAGCTGGAACTCCAGGCAAGACTAATATTTCGAATATGCACCAAAAGGGTTGAAAAGTAGATGATGCATAACAACACTAGTACCCATTTGCACATTTAGATGCATGAATATTGCAATATAATTTCAGATTGAAATGGATATATAACCCATTACCTTGGATTTTCCTGCCCTTGCTGCAGCAACTAAAGATGGAACAAGCAATTTATCACCCGGACCAAAAATGCTGCTAGGACGAATGCAGCATGTTAAAAGTCCATTCATACCGTTTGCCTTGATAACTAATGCCTCTCCTTCAGCTTTAGTTGAAGAATATGAATCATTGTGCTGAAACAGTTAAATGCACCTAATTGTAAATCTAAATATAAATGATATACCGTCATCTGACATCGAGCATCCTGATGGAGATTGGATATAATTAGCAACTAATTCCTTATATTCAAGAAATTATGGCAACAGATGGAAAATAAATAAACAACAGGAAGAAGAGAAATTTGGTTTTCTTTCAGAAATAAGAAATTAAAATCATTGAATCAGTGTGATAAAGTTGATCCTCTTTGTCCTCAGATAAAACTGACCCATGAAAACAATCCCCTTTGCCCTAACCACAGGCCTGGCTGCACGGCATTTATTTCCCAGTCTAATACAGAATTGGTCTATCATCTAACAACAATATAGAGAAGGGAGTAAAGATACTGTGGCATTGACATTCTGAAACAGGTGCTGCTTTAAATAATTATATAAAGCCAAGAAAAGGTGAAAAGGAAAAGCATAAACAATCAGGGTCGACAGGCCTGCAACCAGTGGTTGATGCCATTTATCAAGAAGAGTTTTACCAACCCTGCCATCCTAGAACGTTAGCATACAAGAGGGGGATTTCTCATCTGAGTTAGCACACATGGAATCTCAGATGTGGAAGTTTTATACCGATTTATTTGGCGTTTAGTTGGCTGCACTCCAGGTCTCACCTAAGATCCTTAATCTATCGGAGGCTATCGCTCACTGCACCAAACTACTTTCTGGCAGTGAGAAGACTCATGGTCAAAAGCTATTATAAAGTTGTATATGTTTTCTGCTAAATAAGTTCAGTTAGAACATTAATGCACAGAATACCTTAGCAGGATATGGCATTGCTTCAACCCCATCAATTATTCCATGTATCCCGTCAAACACCACACTAGGAGAACTAGTATAGATAAGCCTTTTCACATTTAGCACAGTACAAGCATCAATTATGTTCTTTGTGCCTGTAGATCAAACATTAGAACTTCGAATCGCATAAGGAAGCAAAGGGGAATTCGTTAGGAACTCTTATAAGTGTTTTACCGAGCACATTGACTGAATAATGCAGCTTTTGGTTATTAATTGATGAATCTGGAGCAGCCATATGAAAAACAACTTCGACCCCTTCGCAAGCTGCAAAGTGGTAAAGCGCACAACATTCAAAGTATAATCTGAGAAATAATGGTAGATATACATTTATAAATTTCAATTACCCCCTCATACAGGAAAAGAGTTTATTTCCTATCTTGTACGGAAGTACCAACACAAAATACTTCACCACTGTAACACCACCACAAAAGTTCCGATGGTAATAAAGCAGTACAAGGATACAAGAAATCTCGTGAATCTCTTAGAAGTATATAGGAAGTACTAAACTAAGAGCTAATTATTGGCATGTTTGGGAGCATCACATCACATATATGATTGGAATTTGGTCTATAAATTTGAATACTGGTTTGATGCAGATTCTGGTTGAGCTCCAAGGCTTAAATCTGACTGCCTTTTTTTCTTGTCAGCATCTTGATTCAATTTTCTCATTTGAATTTCAGTATTTAGCTCTAGCAATGACAAGCTAATATTACACCAAACTTTAGTCTATTTGTTACACAGGGAAAAAAGTACATAAAAAAGTTTAAAAAAAGTTACCTCTATATACTTGAGATTTGATGCGAAGATCCATAGATACATATTCAGCACGACCAGAGAGTAAAGCTTGCCCAAGACTTCCCTTCTCCTCATTGGGTTCGAGCTTGATATCAGGTCCCAGATCAGCGATCCGAACCGAATACATATCATAACGGATGAGCATATCCACTAAATGCCTTGCAGCAAAGCCTCTTCCCCCAGTCACAAGACACCAACTCTCTTCTTCATCAACCATTTCTTAGGATCAAGTTGCCCCTGTGACCACATAAGCATACAAGTTCACACCATCTGGCACAGAGAATGCTTTGGTGCTAACTCACTCCGAAATGTAAGCCAGAACTTCATCCTTTTCAACACATATATTTACTACCTCCATTCTTCAGAAAAAAGAGTATGTATATGACTTTCAATCAAATGAGTTTTCTTTAGTTTACTTGAATAATTATTAATTTTGTGAAGAAAAAAATCGAAAATCACATTCAACCATGTAAAGAACATTAGCATAGAACATTGCAGATATGACACTTAGAATAGTCCAAAACAGATCCAAAGAGGCTAGCTCTGAATCTTTCAAATAGAACAATAGACTTGTTTGCCGAATGGAGGGGTTAAATAATATAGTCAACCGACTTGCAGAGTCAAACCTTGTACATTTCAAATACAAAATCGACATAGCTGGCAGTATAGTTTAATGTTTTCATCAATTTGAAAGTTGTAATTTGATAGCTAAATCAAAATGTAGCTACATTCTTGCAACTTAAGAAGTAAGTTGTGGACCTAGTTACTAAACATAGTTTCCTAATTATGCTCCATTGAGGAGTTAAGAACCAAATTAACTTTTTCCTTCATGAAATTTTGCATCAATGCCCGATCTTGTTCACCTGATTATCACACAGAGTTAATAATAACATCAGAATTACGGCAGATTATCATTAAGAGAAAGATATTTCGCCATCCAATTTTGACTTTTAGAAACTAAATTTGTCTTTATTTACAGGCTATGATAGTGTTAGCGAAGAAAAACATCGAAACTTAAATTCGAAGGAACATCACAATACTCTGAGCAAGGGTGGAGCCGGGATTTGGATCTAGGGTGGTCCTTTTAATTCTTAAATTTTATTATGTAAATTAGTCAATTACAATTACAAGTATTAAACCCTTCTCAACCCTACAAGATTGAACAACACTAAAAAGAAGCAACTATACGCATGTTACGCAAAGGAGTGAGCACAAGATACAATAGGATGCACAATTAACTCAGATTGATAATCACATATAGTTCATACCTCTAGCAACCTTGAAACAACTTAGACCTCCAGCAAATTTATTTCCCACCAATCCCTTTCTATGGTAAGTTTTTATTGTCAAAAAGTGACCATGTCCAAGTGTTGTGTTTCCTATACTTTTCAACAAATGATTCCAAACAACTGAACAAGCCTCATGTTGATTGTTATCCGACTTAATTTTCTGAAGCTTTGAACAAGTATATTTCTCTCAGACATTTCATCGAACACTTTCAGGCACTCCGCAAATCACCACACTTGATAAAAGAGTAAAATTAGCAACAACCACATTAAAACCAAAAAGCCACGACCAATGAACCAAAAAGAGCTAAAAATGTAAAAAGAAGACCATCAACATTAAAAAGAAAAGAAAAGGCGGAGTTTTAGAGAGAGAAGGCAAAAAGAGTGTGAGATCAACACCTTATGAAAATGTAGCCGGAGATTCGCCTCTTTCACTTCCACCGATTCTCAGGGGCAGAGACGAGTCGTGATTTGAAAAGGGTACGATCAGAAAAGAACCTGCAAACCAAATATCACCGGAGGGCTGCACTACGGTGAAGATGACGAGCACTTCTGATCGGGCTGACGATGGAATATAACCTCCAACGAATATTACAACATGCACGTGATACAACAATACAACAAACCATCGTGAGGGTGTCTGGATCTCAATTACACTGAATTATGTATGTACAACTAGTAGTGTAGTAATTTTAATGGTTTTGAAGTTTCATTGTTTTTTAACAGAAAATTTAATGATCATGAAGTTTCATTGTTTTATTAGAGAAGATTTAATGATTTTGAAGTTTCATTGTTGTATTAGAGAAGATTTAATGATATATAAGTTATATTTTGTTTTTACATATTAATACAATTTGAATAAATAAGGGTTATGGTTCCAATTATAGTCTATCGAGAAAAAAATTGTATGATAGTTTAAAATCCAACATATTTAAACGATTCCACAAATGTGTTCGATTTACACCAAGAGCAAAGAATCAAGAGATCAGAGCGAGACCGATAGTTCTAAAATAATTGAATGGGAGAATTTTTAATAACTCTTGGTGAATATCAGTTTGAATCTCACATTTGGGGGATGGAGAGAAGACATAGAGGTATGAGAGGGTGAAAGTATGAGTGAAATGTATGAAAATATCTTGGGAACATGAAAAGAAAGGGTAATAATATGCATTAGTAACTTATACTATATGTTATTTTGATAGTAGATTAAGAGATTTTAAAACTGAATACATAAAGTAGGAGTATTTAATGCATTATGGGTTGTTTTAAGACTTTTAAGACTTTATGCATAAAATGTATAATACTTTGTGCATTAAAAATTGTTTTTGAAACTTTTGATAAATCTGGTTTATAAGTTAGTATAGATATAAGTAAATTATGGATTCGGTTGTTATGGCATCTGGGATTTTATGAATTCTGTTTTTAAGATTTGTTTGGTTTTCAGAATTTAAAGGAATTTTATGTAACTGGAATAACAAAAACCAAATTTCCTAATAATGTTTTGTTCGTGGAATTAATTAATTGGATTCTACTGAATTCCACAATTTAGGGATATAATCATTCATTATCATGTGTAACATATTTGAATTCCGTTTTGTACCAAATATTACATTTTTAATTTTCTTTTATAAAGACAAAAATAACTTTTACATCTAATTTAACCACACATCCCCTCCTCGTGTCGCTCTGACCGCTCCCGCCGCCACCACCACCACCATCAATTAATATTATCATTCCACCGCCATCCCCTACCCCTATCATCACCATCACGCCACAATTTTTTGCCATCAGTCCCCCCCCCCCCCAATTGTCATCGTCATAAACGTCACCTCCACCCTCGACAGATGCATATTCTTATCTTTTTGCAAGATTTCATTTCAATTTATGTCAACCAAACACATGGTCAAATTTCATTTCAATTCTTTCAAAGTTCAAATTCCTTTAATGGTTCAATTCTTCTGATGGATTCTAATTCCTCCAAATTTCATTTGTGAACCAAAACACCCCCTTAGACTTTATTTATTACATAGAATACATAGTGGTGTATTCGTATGTATTTTTACTCGTTCTTAGCTAGACGTTAGAGTACATTACGTTTTTGGTCCATGTGATCAGACTTTTTATCCACAGTGGTCCCAAAATCAAAATAACATAAGATGATACCTTTGGAGCGTATTTTCACACCTATTAAATCTCTCCCCCGAACAAAATTCATTTAACCCTGTTAACATTTATCATTATTTTGTCTTTTTCCTGTTATAAATCTTCATCTTCTCTAAAGAACAAGAAAATCATCATGAACAAACCCTAAAACTTAAATTAAAAACTACAAATTAAAACATAAACCAAAACCTTAAATCAAAGCAAAACCTTTTATACGGCACCGGGTGCATTTCCCCAAGGGTGCCCTAAAGTTCCGCCACCGAACTGTAGTACGGAATCATCTCCAAAGATTTCGGTCAGAGCAGGCATATGCCAAACGTGAATGCCCCCCGAAGCTACGGGTAGAACACCTGGTAGAGAGACCCAATCTTGGGTGAAATAAATACCGCGACTTCGATCTTTTTCAATAAAGTCGTCACGCGGTAAATCAACAAAGCCCAAAGTGATCTCTCTTTCCCCTTGATATCATAGTTGATATCACAATGGTATCACAATATATCACAATGAGTATTACATTGTGTATCTTTGTGATTACTTGGTACCTGTCGGATTAATGTTCACTGGAGGCCGGAAATTGGAGGTCGGAGAGATGAGAGAGAAGAGAGGAGAAAGGAGAGAGAAGTTTTTTAAAAATACCTAAAATGCCCTCTAGTTATAATTTTAACTCAAACTGTCATAATTATTAATTTCCTAATTTATCCATTGATTTGTGGTTGAGATTGGATCTCACAGTTACTACAAACTAATCAGTTCTCCCTTGAATGAGCCCCTATATATATATATATAATATTTTTAATGATGTTCATAAATTAGATTATTAAAATAAAAAGTTGTTAATATTGGAAACTCTCTGGCCCGACGTAGCTGGGCCTTGATTATTTGTTAATAATGGGCCGTACTTGAATTTGGACTAAAAACTTAGTTGGGCCTTGATAAAGTTCGTTCGGATACGAAGTTACGAATATATCTATCTCAATTTCTGTATGATATTAAATTTAAATGTTAATTTTTAAGGTATCGTAAGCCATATCCAGATCCAGATCCAGATCCAGATCCAGATCCAGGTCCAGGTCCAGGTCCAGATAATCCTGATAAGATGACAATTTATGAATTAAGGGCAAATTGCATTAAAAAGTAATGTACTTTAACTTGATTCCTATTTTGGGTAACGTACTTTCAAAACTTTCATTTTGGTACCTAAGATGTAAAGTTTTAAACGTTTAAGTACCCGGGTAACTGGTTGAAGTATTAACCGATTATCATGTTGATGTGTCGAGTGATGTGGTATCTAACTCGGTATTATTTGCTGACCTGGTCAATGACGTGGATTTTTTTAAATCTAAAATTAGTCTTTTTTTTAGTCTAAAATTAGTCTTTACTAGGTTACCCTGGTACTTAAATGTTTAAAACTTTACATTTTAGGTATCAAAATGAAAGTTTTGAAAGTACGTTACCCAAAATAGGTATCAAGTTAAAGTACATATAAAACAATTGCACCTTCTAGAATACAACAATTACACCTTTCACGAACCTAATTTTTTTTACCTTACCACGAAGGAACAATAAGGTGGCACATGCCACCTAACCACCCCTCTAGGTCCGTCTATGCCTCCAACTCAATCAACCATCAACACCCACCTCTCCAGCACCTATGCCGACCTGTTATATAGTTTTGTGAGTATAAACAATGAGCTACAAAGAGCAAGACAATTGCCGATTAAGGCGTGTATTAACCTTACTTTCATCATATTTGTGTAGCTCTTTAGAAAACACAATGACGTTATAATGAATTGCAATACACCTTCACCATCACACATGTGACGAAACTTTGCTAAATGTGATGCACATGCACGAAATCATGCTTAATCCGAGTTTGACTTTGTTGAATGTGTGTATAAAATTGCCACCAAGTTACAAATAAATGAAAATGGTGAAAATACAGATATTTTTGGTTATTTTCAACATTTGTGCACATGTGGCAAGTGAAAAAATGGAAAGATTTATTTCCTCACATGCTCTTGCAGTTTGTCGACATAGAGGGGATAACCCCCTTTCCGTTGCAGACATGTCGTACACTACTGTGACATATAAACAATATTATTCAAGTTTTGCATCACCTCCTTCTGTTGATTGTTGGTATGACTTGGGATAGGAGATTTAAGAAAATTACTCGATAAACTTTCTATTGACCGAAGTCGAAGATGTATAAACTAAATTTGTAACGAATGGACATACCTCGTAGATATGGTGTATGACACCAACCTGATCATATAATCGAAGAAATTATCCAAAACTTTATGTTGGTCGAGGTCGAAGACGTGTAAACTGAATCTGTAACAAGATGGGCATTCGTCGTCCTGATGAACCTTATAGATGTGGACTATGCCACCAACCTGGTCATAATCGAAGAAATTATCCAAATTCTTAACCAAGATCTGATTCGATGTGAAAGTTGTAATCTTTTTAATTGGTAGTGTAATATCGTAAGATGGTAATTTTAGTTTTGCAAAAAGCCCATGAAACCGTTAGAAATTGGGGATTGGAGATGATTCATGGACTGGATAATCCTATTGGATCATGGGAGTTCACTTTCGGAATACAATAATTCGTCCCTTAATGCCTTAGGTATTACAAATTTCGTATTAGAATAATTCAAGAGCAACTCTCCTCTTAAAGGCTGTAGAGACCAAGTCCTTATATATACTCAGATTATCGATTACATATATATAAGAGAGATCGACGTTTAGAACGTAACTGCATGGGAGTTGTAACCGTTAATGGATAAGGTATGGGAACAGTTATATCAGAATCAGAAGCAACGTCATGAATTCTAGTTCCATGGTCCATAGCTCTGATTTCTCTATCCATGATCCATACAGTCAAATTTCTTCCAATTTCAGAAACAACTTCAAGAAGGCTTCCGACCTTCTGAAATTTGTGCAGATCATCTCTAAACTAAAATTCTCTAAGGGGCTGTTTGACAGTTGCTGAATGATTTAGTGCAGAATAATTAAGAGGTCAGAATGGTTAAGAGGGTCAGAATAGTTAAGTGCTGAATGAAATAATGTTGTTTGGTAACTGTTCTCTGAATGACAGTAAAATTACCATTTTAACTCTCTGAATGATTTAGTACTGAATGGAATAAAGTTGTTTGGCTGATATCTGAATGAAACAATAATTTTACAAAAATAACTACATATTTCATATTAATCCAAACAAACGTAACATTATTAGTTCGAAACAAGATTTCATATTAGTCCAACCAAACATAATTTTTCAAATTCATGAATAAACAATAACATAACAATCCAGAGATGGCTTGTTTACAATTGTTACCATCCTTAGCTTATTAACATGCCTCATCCTAAATACAAATTGTTACCATCTAAAGCAGTGGCTTGTTTACAATTGTTACCATCTAAAGCAGTGGCT
>NC_037531.1:10694006-10703212 GCF_001531365.2 Cynara cardunculus var. scolymus
TAAACAGCAGATAGCAATCTTCAAAAAAACCCCATCTAAATAGCAAGATCTAAACACAAAATCTAGTAAAAAAAAGTGAAAGCAATCTTGTATGTAACCAGCGACCGACGAAAGCTGAGGAAAGCAAAAAAAGTGCAGCTCTAACGGGAGACAAACCTGTGGAAATGGCGACCGATGAAGCTGTGGAAAAGGGCGACCGACGAGTAGATGAGGAAACTGGCGACCGACAAAGCTGTGGAAACGGCGACCGAAGACACCGGCGCCGGAGAAGATGGAGGCGATAACCTTAAGGCAATGACTTGGGGAGAGGGTGCGGCTGTTCTCTAAAGGGTGTGGAAGGGTAAATAGGGAAGAAAGGGTAATCTGAATGGTTTAGTGAAGTCATACCCTCAAAATGGTTAAGAGGCTTGTGTAACCATTAAGAGGGTTTTTTTTTTGCCAAACACATTACACCTCTGACCGATTAAGAGGCTGCCACTTAATGTCACCATTAAGTGGCAAACAAACAGCCCCTAAGTCTAACTCTTCTCAAAATCCACCTCCAAGGGCTCTGCCCTTGGACCCTGCTAGGGGTACTGCCCCTAGAATCTCGCAAGGGGGCACGACCTCCTTGTCCCCGCTTCATGGCGATCTAAGGTGATAAAGACAACATCTGTAAGTCTACACTCTGCACCTCCCAACTCACTTATATTTCCCTTGTCATCTAATCGACCTCACATGAATCACAATTACACCAAAATCACCAACATAAAACACACATTCATACATGTACATAAAATATATGAAACTATATGAATTATACCCACATATTTTAATGAGTTGGATTGTTTTCACAAGTTTGAATTTAGTTATTTATGTATATATATATATATATATATAGAGAGAGAGAGAGAGAGAGAGAGAGAGAGAAATTTAAAGGAGAAGATGGTCAATTTGCAAGAAGTGTGAGAAGGGTTAAATAAAATGTAATATGATACAAACACATCATGTTGACTGGTCATTGCACAAGCGATTTTTCCCGCAACTTTGGTCGCATTGACCAAGTCGTATGCGTCCTTTTGGACGTGTCATATCACATATGATCTGATTCTTCTCGCAATTTTTCCAAATTGACCGGCTTCTCATATGATTTTCCATCTATATGTAGAGTCATATTCATGGGAAAACCTCAAAAAATCAAAAAATGATAAACACCCTGTCAACTATTCATCTACACGGTATACAAATATACCTAGAAATCAGGAATCATCTTCAAAAACTTGTATGCACGTTTATATATCGTACAAATGAATGATTATTAGAGTGTTCCTAAGTTTTTGTTTTTTATTTTTAGAGGTGTTCCCCATAACCTCACTCTCATATGTGATAAACTGTAATAAAAGTATGTTCTTACAATTTTATAAAATAGAGACGTTTTTGTTTTAACTCTTTATATATATATATATATATATATATATATATATATATATATATATATATATATTATGGGAAAGGTTCAAACGAGAACACCTTCATTTTACGAGAACGCGAAAACACCCTTTTACTATAGACAATCACATATGATGTTATTATTCCATCACATATGATACACATGTGATACTAAATCAAAGACACGAGCAATTTTCGATGCGATCTTGGTTGCAGGTCAAGTCGCATTTACACCATTAAGCTCCCTCACAAGTATTATCACATGTGATAAGAGTGTTGTTGATATGATACTATAATCCATCAAGACCATCACATGTGATACTAAATCATAGACGTAGACAATCTTTGGCGCAACCTAGGTCATAGAAGACGTCATCTGCACATCACAAGGCCCCTCACGCATATTATCACATGTGATAAAGGTGTTCTCGCGTTCTCGTAAAATGGAGGTGGTTTTAACCTCCACCTATATATATATATATATATATATATATATATATTCAACCATATTTGTTTGATGACTAATAATGATTTATTAATTTATATCCAATAACAAATTGTACAAATGAAAGAAAAGATAAGAAAAAAGAAAACATAACAACACATGATACAAACATTAAATGCGATCATTGAACAACTTAAACATACATATTAAACATGGAAATGACTCATCAGAAGTCCAATAGCCCCTAACTCATCATACACCAATTACGTATTCATTTGCTTGGCTTCAATGGTCATATCAGTATTAGCATCACCACCATCAACCACCACCACCACTGCCACCGACGCCATCTTCGTCACTGCCGCCACCGCCACCACCACCACCACCACCGTTGTCGATACCCTTAGATATCTAATGAATGTGTTTGGCCACCACCCCCACTACTAATTAGACTAGCGGTAATGAAGGTGGCATTACCCTCAATTAACTCTACAAAGCGTGCTTCAGTAGTTGTGCCTCCACCATTGTTGACAATTTCATCTATACTAACTAAAGTACTGGAATTACTCTCATCTCCAACATTAGTCTTATTGACGTCCATTGTTGTTGTAATTGAATCAATCTGCATCGTAACACACAAAAAACCGTCACAGATCTACAAATATATACGTTCATAAGGGTAGGTAGAGGGAGGATCAAACGAGAATGCTAACTATTTAATGCAAAATCACATGTGATTTTACATTAACAGCCAAAAAAGATGTGTGGGCGACTTTGGCCGCGTGTTCATGTCGCAGAGCAAAGACATGTGATTTTGTATGCGACGTTAGTGGAATATCACATATGATTCAACTGTTTTTTTATTCTTTTAAATAAGTACCGTTCTCGTTTTAACCTGACTCTATATATATGCATGAGCGTTCAAATAAAAATTTGCCTCATTTGTGTAAACCGTGTAAACCAATCTCATCCATCCATTTTCTTGATCAATGACCAAGATTAATTTACTTTATTTTAGGAAATTAAAAAAATATATATATTAAAATTTTATTTTATTTCAACAGTAAGGACAAAAATGATAAACAAAATTTAACATTTGGTAACATCATTCTCGATATTAATGACACTATTTTCATTTTTTAAAGCAATATATTATTTTTAACTTTAAATCACATCCATCAATAAAACATATAAAAAAATAACACACCATATTTAATTATATGGAGTGAATCATTTTAAATTTTGAATTACATTATATGAACGAAATTGGTTTCATCATTAAAATGTTTCGGTTCACATAATTTATTTGCAACAAGACCTGGTTTCATGTAAACCTGTTTCATTTTCCTTTTCATAATTTATTTTCAAAATGCACCGGTTTCATTTTCCTTTTCATCAACAAAATGGATCAACTACACCATCAATGCAACGGTTTCACCATAAAAATGTTTTGGTTCACCTAATTTATTTGCAACATGAACCGGTTTCATGTTCATGAAACCTGTTTCATTTTTCTTTTCATAATATTTTTCAAAATGCACCGGTTTCATTTTGCTTCTCATTAAAAAAAAAAGATTAACTACATGCAACAGGTTCACCATAAAAATGTTTCGGTTCACCTAATTTCTTTGCAACATGAACCGGTTTCACGTTCATGAAACCTGTTTCATTTTGTGGATTTTTTTGTTCATCTACGTTTTGATGATTTCATTCTATAATTCAATTGTTTCATCAAGACACGTTTCCTGATTATAACTCATGACAATATATGAAATCCAATTTTTAATATTTTAATATAATTAAATATTTAAATGTTACAATTTATACAATTTTCTTTATTCCGTTTCCTTAATTAAGATTTATTAATAACTTCTATATTTAATAAAAAATATTGTAAATGACCGAAATACCCTTATTGATTAAATTTAATTAGAAAAAAATGAATTTTTCTATTTGTCGAAATTGGTTTACACGGTTTCTTAGAAATGCACGGTTTTCATTTGAACGTACCCCTATATATATATATATATATATATATATATATATATATATATATATATATATATATATATATATATATATATATATATATATATATATATATATATAGACTTGGGATCATATGAGACCAATGTTTTTTCGTGAGACCCGTAAGACCAATTCTCAACTTTTGGATTAGATCTACATTCTTAATCACAAAATTGCCACGAGATTTCTCAATAATTACAAAATTTTCACCGTGCAACTTTAGACCATTAGATCATTAGCTTATAAAGTTGATCAATGAACATAAATTGGTCTCACGGGTCTCACGAAAACCCCCTGGTCTCATGTGAACCCAACCCTATATATATATATATATATATATATATATATATATAAAATATAGGATGGTGTGAAAAATTAAAATTTGATGAAAAACATAGAAAAGTTATAAATAAATGTAAGTTAAGATGAAATTTAACATGTGTTAATTAATGTGTATTAACATGTTAACTTATATAAATTTTCGCTAACAGGTAGAATTAATTTTCTATGTTTCTTACCAAAATTCGATCTCTATCACTTAAATCCAACCATATTAGGGGGGGGGGGGGGGGATAATGCGATAATTTAAACATTTTGTAAGAAGGCGAAACGTTCAATATCATATATGATTAAACGTTTATGTGTTGTTAATATAACATATGTTTAATCATATATGATTAAGTTTGTGTATCATGCATACAATCATATATGATATTGAAACTTCTTGTCTTCTCATAAAATATTTAACTTCTCCTCTAAACCAACCCATATATATATATACACACACAAACTCAACCCTATATATACACTCAACATAATATATCTTATTTTCTATTTCTTGCTTTTATTTTATGGATTTATGTGGTTTTGAGAGAGCGAAAGAGTCTTCTATTGGTTATTAGTTTTATGGAATATTTTGTCGTATTAGTAACGTTCAACACTTATTTTGTATTTAAATATATTTATCGGTTAATTATGAGTTAATTTTATAAATTTCAAACGTAGTAATAAGTTGTAAAAACATCTCTAACACGTATACTATATTTTCTCTTTTTAGAGGAGAGTTTAGCATAATTGTTGAAACAAACTTTTTCAAATCTTCAACAATTCTAGAATAACATAGTTGTTGAAGATGTTCTACATGATTTATAATATAGCGAAAATACTATATGAATATACTCGTGATTGAGATATTAAGATGCCATGTTAAAGAATTAAATATATAAATAGAGGGAAGATCAAAATGAGAAAGCTAACTATTTAAGAAAAATACGAAAACGGTCAAATCACATGTAAAATCACATGTGATTTATATTAACGGCAAAAAAAATGTGTGCAGGCAACTTTGGCCGCGTCTTCAGGTCGCGGGATAGACTCATGTGAATCACATGTGATTTTGTACATGATGAAAATCACATGTGATTCGACCGTCTTCTTATTCATTTAAATATGTATATTTCTCATTTGAACCCGACTCTCTCTCTCTCTCTCTCTCTATATATATATATATATATATATATATATATGTGTGTGTGTATGTATAGGCGAACAATCGTGTGAGAAGTAAAGTTAAGGTTAGAAACGTAAGAAAAGATCTGGACTTTTGATCACTTTTAATATTCTGTCCATCCATTAATTGCGCTTCTCGCGAATATTGATCCCGTACATCTCGTTGCATCTCATTCTAATATGTATCTAAGGGTATAGATCCCTTCTTACGCTTCTCAACTTAACTTTTCCTCTCACCAGAACGTAACCCCATATATGTGTCTGCGTGCGTGCGCGCACACATGTATGTGTATATGTGAACATATATAAAAATACTCATTTTTTTATATAATTAGTCAAATTAAAAAAATACTTAAAATACTTTAGATTTTTTTTCAATTAAATATAAATATATGGTTTTCCAAAACTTTATCTATTCATAAAAAGTGAATGAATTTTCAAAAACCATTCAAACTTCTATCATTATTGTTTACAAAATGTTAAAATAAATAATATAATAAATATTAAAAGATTGTATATGCATTATCAATTTGTACATAATGTATTAACACTTGTATTTTTTTTTAAATAAGAGCTTTCGAAAGGTAAACCTAAATGTTCTATAGTATAGTATATCTATATGTATGTATGTATATATATATAGAGAGAGAAATACTTAAACAAAAACAAAGTTAAAACATAAAAACATAAGAACACTTATATCACATGAGATTTACAATCAAATCATACGTGATTAAAGGCAGGATCAAACCGGAGGGTGTGTGCGATACCAAGGTCGCGTGACTTTCAGGTATATAATCACATATTTATGTTCTCGTGTTATCTTACTTAGAACCGATTCTCTTTTGAATCTTCCGAACACATGTGGATATATATATAAATATATATATATATATATATATATATATATATATATATAGGGTTAGGTACACGTGAGATCCATATGTTTTCGTAAGACCCATGAGATCACTTTTTTACACTTGAAACTTCAAAACAAAACGTTTTAAATGTAAAAAAAGCCGAACCTTCTCACAGCAAAAACATTGTGAAGGTTACCTTCACATCGTTATGCTGTGAAGTTTCAAGTATAAAAATGTGGTCGATCATGAAAACAAACCGGTCTCACGTGATCCCAAGTTTATATATATATACATACATATATATATATATTCACACACACACATATATACATATATATATATATATATATATATATATTCACACACCTGTAATCACCAAAGAATTAACTTGAAAGAAATATACTTACAGATGAAGAAAGAACCTCAACGAGTGGATCCACAGTAGATGATTCACCTACAGTGGGTAATGATTCATAAGTCGTCGGCAGCTCAAGCGGTGGTTGTTGTGGCGGTGGAGGGTTATCGGCCACCACCACTTCATCGTCGCTGGCAACATGATCATTTCCTCCTCCACTCTCTAACCCTAAACACCTAAGAACAGACCTGAAAGCATCCTGTATACAACCACCATTATAAACCCTTTGCTCTTCCATTGTTCTTATGATCAAACTTCCTTAAATAGATTTACAAGATCTCTCAAAGAAAGTGATGATGATATGCAATATGATCACTTCAAATCTGTTCTAGAATTCTTTCAAGACCATTTAGTTTAGGGGTTATGGTCATGTATTTAAAGCCATTGAAGGGATCAAGAGAGAGTGTGTGTGTGTGTGTTTTTTTTTAATATGTGGGTTGGTGGAGTTTAATTGCAAAGAGAACATGGAAAGTGTAAAAATAAATTATTAACCTGGATATTCAACCCATTATGCGAGCTGACTAATTCTATGGCGATCACATGCTTTACAGATAGCTCGGAGTCACCGCATTTGAACCTCCGTAGCCACTAGAGGATTTTTATTCTTCTTTGGATTTAAAACTGAGACCTCCTGATACTTTTGACCTTTAGAGCCAAGCTCAAACCAATCAGACACCACCCTTGTGGTTAAGTGTACAAATTTTTATGCATGATGTACACATCATTCTATTTGTTTTTTTGATTGAACAAATATCTGTAATTGAAATGTTACTTTTCATACTCACTTTTTAATTGATTCGAGTTTTTTCTAGTCTTACTTTTCGGTCTTCCAAACCCGTTTTTATTAAGAAAAAGAAATTCAAAACTTTTTTAGGTTTGTGTCGGGCAAAACCGGCTTTAGGTGTGAAAATAGGTCTCGTCAGACGTGTTCATGTCGGACAATTTCGGGTTTGTCCGTACTTTTTCGGGTCAGGCTTTTAGACTTTTTAAAAAAGTTATGTTCGATCGGCCTTTTTCGGGTTTGTCTAGGCTTTTTAGGGCCGAACTCGACTTTGGAATCAAGCTTTTTTTATATCTCTGCATTCAATATTCATATATTTGCATAAGTAACTTTTATCTATACTATATTATAAAGCATTTGACAAAAACTCATAAAAACCATTTTTTATGCATGAAGTACCGTATATTGATGGATATTACTTAAAATTCAAGATTACAAGTAAATTATGCACAAGTACAACTTATTAAAGCTCCATATTTGAATTCATGTAACTAACTGTGGATAAACATCTCATTTTAAAATATAAAAAATCTAAAATATAATTAGGATAATCATCGAGTTCTAAAAAAAATAATTAATTATTATCTTTATAAGAAAATTATATTATTAARCCAAATATAAATTACTTCGTTATTGAACATAAATTAAATTATAATAAAAAAATAAGAATTTTAAATAGTTTAATTTGATACTAATATCGATATGTTTTTCTCAAATTTTTATGATATCTTCAAATTTATACTTTATTCAAAAATAAAAACATTATCGCTTTTTCAAAATCACATAAGACTATATTATAACATCGACTAAAATAAAAAATAAAATATTAAAATCAAAATATATCTCGTTGCATTATATGAGTACCCTTCTAGTTGGTGTATCATAAAGATTTTAAATTTGATGATTTGTGGGTTTAGATCCTAATTTTAATAAGACATGTTAATGCATCAAACTGAAACTGTCAATTTAAATAAGTATTAAAGTTATTTGTAATTCATAACTTAAGATTTATAATGTATTTGTGATTAAAATGTTATACTCCTTACATCTTAAAGTAAATGTTCATAATTAAAAGGACACAGTTTTTAAAATGTACTATTTTTATACTTTTTAATCAACTTATCTATCCCGTTCAAAAATAAGTGTCTACAATAGAAAAGACATGCAGTTTAAATAATGCATAACTGTTACAGTTTTAAATAAAATAAATGGCAATTTTGTTCTTAATAACAATTTTTACCCATTTCATAATTATAGGTAATATGAAAAAGCTGACACCTTTTTTGGGTAACTATAAGTTTTTGGGCCAGCTTACGTATGCTGACTAATCTCTTCAGTAACCATGAATGACCTAACACAAGTTGACCACCATGACCATAAGAGCTTTGACGGAGACAAATTAAAATAGAAATGTAGACATTTATTCTTAAAAAAATATTTTTACCCTTGATAGTAAATAAAAAAAAATCAAAATCTCGTAATTAATGGTGAAAAAAATGGAAACAATATTTATTTTTAATTAATAAAAATAAAAATATGAATATTTATCTTAAAACCAAAAATATAACGAAACAAGAGTCTTCTTTTCCTTTAAAGCCACCTCGTGTCGTGGGTAATTCTTTAATAAATCTGAATCTATGAGAGTTGACCAGCCCACATGCAACTGCTTATTCCAATAATTAATTAATTAATATATATATATATATATATATATATATATATATATATATTTAAAATAAT
>NC_037531.1:10704657-10710116 GCF_001531365.2 Cynara cardunculus var. scolymus
TATATATATATATATATATATATATATATATATATACTCACAATTTTAAATTCATATATTCCTTGCATGATCCCAATTATGAGAGTGCATATGGGTATTTTCCTTCCTCAATTATTCATTAGTTGACATCGAGGGTTTGTGTTTTTATCTTCACAAGTTAAACATTTCGATTTGAGTATTATAAGGTTATTGAAGATTTTCTTTACGGTTCTTAAAATTAGTCAAAATGTGTATAAACTGATCTGAACACCCATGATTAACAAAAAGAAAATGAAATTTCAGAGCTTGCAAGTTAATTTCGGTGAAGTTAGGGTTGTGACAACCCTCCCATAATGATAAAAAGAGAAATTTGTGGCTTTATTATAAAATAAATTATCAGTAATTTTTTTAATAGTTTTAAGTTGATTTAGAGTGTCGGACGTTACAATGGATTTGTTTTGTTTACAAACAAATAATCGAGAAATTAATACATATTCTAATACAAATGAAATGTGTACTCGTATTTGATCCCAAGAGTTCGATTTGAAGTTTAGAGACAAAGGTTTTGTTTTATGATACTTGATAATTGTAACTGTATGTTGATATATCTGATGCAGATGAGTCCGAGTTATTGATAGAAAACACTGCATTAGACCATTCTAATTAATGTTAATTGACTATTAAGGTAAATAAAAGTTTATCTAATTAATTATAATTTCTAATTATTTATAGTTATTACAAAAAATACAATTTTTTTTCTAGGAATGTTTCTTTCAGAAGTTATGTGTAGCAACTACTACAAACTATCTGGTTTGTTACTTAATGGTTAAGTCTCACGGAGATATAGTGGAAAATCTCATCTATATCAGGTTTAAATTCAGATTTGTCAAAACACTTGTGACCATAAAGGTTCACTTGTGATGAATTCAGGTCATTCATAGTTACACGGGGAAATAATCGTCGGTACACGTAAATATTCCAAAAACCTACCGTCACCCAAAAAAACTATTAAAATAAAAATTGCTTATAACTAGTTCTTCATTTTTGTCTTATTAGAAAACATTTCAACAATTTGACCATTAATTAAGACATTTATTAAGCTATACATTTAATTATTGGATTTCTGTTAGATGAATGAGCAAATTTAATTATCTACTTGTATTTATTTATTATCTATTATTGACTAAAATAATTATTTGATAATATTTCATTTTAAGTGCGACTTTTTATGAATAGTATATAAGGGTGTTGTCGCAAATTGTAAAATATTACAACTCAAATACAATGTTGTTTTATGACGTGAAATAAAAATTATATATTAAAAAATAATTAAATTATGAAATAATGTAAAACATCATTGGTTTTTATAGTTTTCAATATTTTCATGTTCTTACTGATTAATCGTATATATAGAGACTTAATCAAATGAGAACTCTGTGATTTGTGATAGACGTCACGTTTGAGATTCATTGTGAATAATTCATTTGAGATAATTTATAATATTTCTTAAATAAGGTAAAGAGGTTAATTTAGTAATTTTTTTTATTACAACTCATTAAGATATTTAATTAGTTTTCTAAAAAAAATATATTTAATTGGTTTTAATTACCTGAAATATTAATTATCTAATTTATTAGGGGGTGTTTGGGATTGCTTATAAAAAACAACTTCTTGACTTATTCTGGTGTGGTACCGGTAATAAGCATTTTTGAATGTTTGGATAAACAACTTATACCGGTGCCAAACTGATAATAAGAAGTTTTTAAAGAAGTTAAATCATTCTGACTTATAATAAGTTGATAAGTACTTTTGTAAAAAAATATAAGTTTGAATCATGATGACTCCCTCACCCCTATCACAAGGTGTATCTTATTTGTTTTTCGTTATTTCCGTTGCTTTACAAAAGGGTATCACAATGTGCAACGAAATGTTTTTCCTTATTTTCATTGCTTTAGAAATGGTATAAAAATAAACATATTATATGTATTTTGGGTTTTATAGCGAGTATCATTTGTATGTATCTTTGTTTTAACAGTGTTAATTTTTTAGGTATCACAGTGTATATCTTGTGTTCATCTGACTCCACACACCTACAATTTTTCGTTGTTTACATTGCTTTACAGAGGGGAATCATGATGTGTATCTTATGTTCACATTATGTTCGTCGAAATAAGGTTCGTCAGAGAGAATAAAGAGGAGAGAGGAGGGATATAATATTTCTAAAATACTTAAAATGTCCTTTGCTAAAATTTTACTTTGTTTCAAGTGTAAAAATGTAGTCTCACGGGTCTCACGAAAACATGTTGGTTTGACATGATCCCAAGTCTCTCTCTCTCTCTCTCTCTCTCTCTCTATATATATATATATATATATGGTTGGGTTCAGGTTAGAATGAGAGTTAAGATGAGAAGCGTAAGAAAGAATTGCTACTGTTGGATGCATATTAGGATGAGATGCAAGAAATCAATCCCCGTATCAAATGCGATTCAAGGGTGGGTTTGAGATTAAAGGTGATCAAAGATCCAGATCTTTTTTTACGTTTTTCAGCTCAACTCTTCTTCTCACGCTATCGATGCACACGTGAGGACACACACACATATATATATATATAGAGAGAGAGAGAGAGAGAGGTGAGTTATTATGAAACCCTTTACATTTGTACAACCAATACAACTCAATCTCAACCGTCAATTTAATTTGATAAATATGTGATTTTGTAAAAATTTTGATTGTTTCATAATATAAAGTATTGATAATAATTAATGAACTCTAGTCATCTTTCATAAATATTCAAATTATAATAAATGAATTCTTATTATTTCCATAAATACTCAAATTGATTGGGTTGCATTAGTTGTACAAATGAACATGATTGCATTTGAAATATACTATATATATATATATATATATATATATATATATATATATATATGACATCTTAACAACTATATTAAAAAATTTATTAAAGGAAGATAATATATATTTAAATTAGACGACTTGAAGGCAAACTTTGAATTCATAAGTTTGATGCATTTCTCACATCATGGCGATGTCAATGATCATGTTGAATGTTGTTTTAAAAATGCTTCTTATTTCTTTTTTATATCATTAAAAAGAATACAATTAATAGACAAATTAACATTCATGAAACTAATCTTTCTTTTTGAATTAAAAGGTTTTAAATTATATTAAATAAAAGCAATATACAAGGGCTTAATCATTTATTAATCAAGTAAATAGTGTTATTTTTGTTAACTGATTTAAGACTTTTATTTTTTTAATCAACGGTTGTGATTAAATGAGATATTATAATATGATAAAAGAGGAAACAAATTAAATGGCGTTAAATGAATGGCGTTTTTAGAACAAATCATCGTATTATATTTTTGAAAGATAATTAATAATATTATTTAAATGATTTTTTATTTATTTTTGGAAGATAAACAATAATAATATTTAAATGATTTTTGTTTAAAGGTAAAATCAAAATGTTTATCAGTGAAACCAGAAAGTTAAACAATAATTTTTGTTTAATGTTCATAGGTGAAACCAAATAATCAAAGTTCATATGTGAAACCGGAAAGTGAAACAATGATTTTTGTTTAAAGTTTATAGGTGAACCCAAAAGTGAAACTCTGATTTTTATTTAATGTCATAGGTGAAACTAGATAATCAAAGTTCATAGGTGAAACCATAAAATAAAATAATGATTTTTATTTAAAGTTTATAGGTGAAAACTAGATAATCAAAGTTCATCTATGAAACAAAAAAGTGAAACAATAATTTTTATTAATTTGAAGTTCATAGGCCGGAAAATGAATGAGATAATCAAGAAAGTTTAAACAAGCTTATAGGTGAAACAATTAAGTGAATGATATAATTAAGAAATATAAATAGTTAAAAGAATAAGATCTTTAAAGAATGTGATATCAATAATGAAAAATACAAAAATACCATGGTTAACAAAGTTTGCACTATTTATTTAGTTAACAAAAGAAAGGACTATATATATATATATATCGAGAAGGTATTTCAAATACAAACAACGAAGTTGTTATAAACTATATGAACATATCTACCGTTTCTAATTTTAGTCAACTGTCTTTATTTGAGTAGTTGCATAATTGTGAATTTCTTGAAAATTAGGCTCTTCATGTCACATGTGAAACAAGAAGGGGGTATTGAACGCTAAAAAAAATCGATAATAAATCCAGGTCTGGAATTTTTTATAACAGGCATAAATTTCTCACACTAATCTAAACTCCTTTCATGTCCGATTATCTTGTTAGAATATTTGTCTGGATTAACATTAAATAATCTAGAAAAATAGTTTACGTCTCGAAAAGATTTGGTTAACAATTGTTGTTTGCAACGGATTTGGTACAAAAGTAAGTCTGTAACAAGAGGGTTCGAGGTTAGAATTGATTTTTTGTTTCTCCGATTTGATTTAAAGTTATTAATATTAAGGGTTAGGTTATTCATAGTTTAGACTAGAAGTAAAAACTGATGAAAAAATCGACTTTTTCAAAGTTAATAAATACGATGGATTTCCCTGTGTTGCTTGACAAGGATGATGAAGTTGGAAGTGAAAGCGGTAAACCTACATTTAAAACTACAAAGTGATAAGAAACAAAAAGAGAGTACTTCTGTTACACACACCGAGAAAGGTTAGTTATATTCACAAAGCACATACAAGGTCCCAACTGATAATGTTGGTTAGGGTTCTTTAAAGTAGGATTTACTCGTATTAAGTATGTGTTGGTCTCTAGAGGGTTAATGACTCATAATAAAGTGTTTATAAAAAGGGGGTTAAATACAAACACAACAAATTTTCAATTTTTAATTCTTTCTTCTACATATTGTATCAAAACAAAGAATTATAGATATGTTATTGAAGTTAGGAAGGTAAGACCTGTGATCCTAAACCATCTGACTAGTGACAAATTTGCTAATAACTGAAAGAATAAGAGAAGAAGACACTCTTTCAGATCTGAAAAAATAAGATAGTCTTCGGAGATCATGGCGTCGATATGAAAGAATATGCATTTAGCAATTCTTCAAAAGCGGCAAGTTGCATACGATCCAGAGACCGCCTTTCATAGCATTAAATGCAATAATGCAACTTCATCGTGTGTCTTCATTTGATTTATTGATCCATATACCTTTGTGCTTTTCATGTTAGCCTTTTGATATGATGTAGACATTTGTTGCTTCAACCTATCATTATGTATGCCGAATGAACAGTAAAGAAAGTATAGTACCAATAAGATAGTACTTTTGAACTTGCTTTGGCTGACATGTTAAGTGTTGGGTCACCTATTGATTTGGTGATGACCCACTGATCTGTTCATCTACCTTAGCAACACTTAGTAGTTATTGGTTCTTTGTAAATTGGTGTCTTGGTACATACTTAAAGCCATTGGCAAAATCGAAGACTAGCCGATGTGAAGACAGAAGGTCACCGATGCGGTGTTGTGGAT
>NC_037531.1:10717306-10737690 GCF_001531365.2 Cynara cardunculus var. scolymus
CCCACTTGACTCCACCTTGGCATCTCTATATGACCTTGGTGATGACTCGGACACCTCCCTTTTTCGAGGTCCTTCTTCTCCTCCACTTATTCATGGCCTATCACCCGAGATCGATGATCTTGATGATATTGCACGGATGGATGATTTACCAGCTTTATCTGATACTGACATCCCTTATCTCCAGTTTATTCTTATAGATGTGGATAGTGAGCCTTACCAGCCTACTACATCTACTACAGTGGTAATCGGCGACCCGCCTCACGCAGGTGTCGATGATACAGACACCGAGCCTCTCGCCGGTGTTGGTGATACAGACACTGAGCCTCTCGCCAGTGTTGCTGATACAAATATTGAGCCTCACGCCGATATCGTTGATACAGATGTTGAGCCTTACGCCAACATCAGTGATACTCCCATCGGTGACTCTCAGGGCGCCAATGGTACTAAGAGTGTTGGTGTCTCTTCACCAAGTGGGTCAGCAAGCCCAATCAAAGCTTGCTCTCCTACTCCAGCTGCTGTTTCTCCCTCCAGACCCCCTCTGCACCAGGCTTCCAGTTCTCAGCTCCTTCTCCTCCTGAAGTGATCTATGCCATACCCACCGAGGTGGTGGACATGCTCAGAGGCTTCACATCTCAATGTCAGTTCCTCATCTCTCAACAGGCCTCCCTCAGCACTGATTTATCTGGGAGATTGGACTGTGTTACATCTGAACTGCATCAGCACAGTGCCGCCTTGACAGATCATGGCACTGCCTTCTCTGCTCTTAAAGCTACGGTTGATTCTCTGGATGCTCGTATGACTGCTCTATCTGATTCTCAATCCAGCATATCTGAAGCTGTCGCTGATCTTCGTGCTCGATCGAAAAGTCAAGCTGCCACAAATCAGGCAATTCTTCAATCTCTGACTGATCTTCACTGCAAGATGGATGCACAGACTCAGATATCCAAATTGTTCTTAGCCAGAGATACAGAGTTCACTGTTGACTTGGGTCCACCTCAGTTCACGGAAGAGGACAGGGTCATGTTAGCCAAAGTCAGTCGCCATGTTGAGTCCGATTATGCTCTTCTTGGCGGTCTTCATCACGGTGTCTCACGTCTGCTTCATGCCACCTGTGCTCCCTTTCCTCGTGCTACTGCTTCTGTGCCTTCCCCACCTGCCGATGTGGAGGGTCCTTCTGTTCCTGCTAATGGACCTTCCCTTGTTCCCACTGAGGGGGAGAAGACAGTTGATCCTGCTACCAGTGACAACGGGGACGACAACTCAGCTTCTACTTCTTCTACCTCTTCATCCTCAGCTGAGTCAGATGGTGATGCTCCTATTGAGGGGGAGCTATTTGTTCATGATGATAGAGCCACAGCACCTGTTGAGGGGGAGCAACCATGTTCTATGCCTTCAGTATCTGTTGAGGTTGGTACTATACCTTTTCAAGATGATATTCCCACTACTTCTGGGGACTTAGTCCCAACTTACAGAGAAGGAAAGGCACCCATGACCACAGATGAAGAAGCTGCTGCAGCTAAAGCAGCTAAAATTGCTAGTCATCAATCTGAAGTTCCTGCAGCCGACAGACTTGTGCTTAAAGCTTCACGTCCTCAAGAAACTGATCTTCATCTCCTAGGTATTTCTTCTGAGGATGCGGCCAACTCAATTTCTCTTCAAAAGCAATTTGAGGAAGCCAACAGATCTCACTCCTTGGTCCCACGATCTGAGTCTGAAGAAACCAAAGAGAAAAGAATTAAATGGTTTAATGACTCAATTCTCCGACGCTACACTACTAGTCGAATTGTCAATGCCAGAATCAAAGGTCCTCAAAAATTGACCTATGATTCCAATATGATCTTTTTGATTATTGGTCGAGAAAACGGAGCAGTGAGGACAGAAAAGCTGTCATGGATCCATTCCTACGGTCTTACTGAGTGGATGGAGATCATCAAGTTTCTTAATAAAAGCAGAAGTATGTACAAGGACTTTGTCTTGAGTCATATGTATCGCCTTCTCAAAAAGATACAAATGATCA
This sequence comes from Cynara cardunculus var. scolymus, assembly GCF_001531365.2. Classification (NCBI taxonomy): domain Eukaryota; kingdom Viridiplantae; phylum Streptophyta; class Magnoliopsida; order Asterales; family Asteraceae; genus Cynara; species Cynara cardunculus. Next base: position 10,719,324 of record NC_037531.1, read on the forward strand.
AGATGCATTACAAGCTGTTTTCCCCTCCACAACTCTCCTTTCTTAAGAAAGTGTTAAGTAAAGCTGGCTCTTCAAAATCTGCTTCTGCCTCGAAGACCATCAAGAATCAAGACTCACTTATTCATAAATTATCAAAGGAAGGTAAGGCTCCTGATGTCTCACATCTTGATCTTACCTTTCCTTCAGATGTTTGTCATCCGGAAGGAACTATCTTGTCCGCTCCTGAGCATGGAATATTCTTCTGGGACGCGAGTAGTTGCCTTCGATTTTTTCGAGCTTCTGAGATACCTATAGCTGATTCTCARCTATTGCGCGTGATACTGAGTGTAATCAAAATTGGTGAAGCCGAAAGAGTCTTTTACACTTTGATCTCGGATGAACTGAAGAGAAGAGATGTTCTTGCAGTGGCTGATTCAAATGCTATGGAAGTAGACGATGATTGCTAGCTTTCCTATGTGACTTCTTCTTCTTGAACTACTTTCTTCATGTAAGTATTTAATTCATTGTCTAGTATAACTGCAATTTGATTTTTCAATATTTTCTTTAAATTTCTCATTCTTTATTTGTTTATCTCTGATTCATTATTTGTTTGTATATACGTTTATAGTTCAAAAAAAAAAAGGAAAGAAAAGAACCCAAAAAGAATATGTACATGGGTCACATAATTTATAAGTTCTTYTTCTCAAAGAATTTTAGAGTTTGTGTTTCTTGTATTTATTTCTTTCTAAGTGTTTGTGCCATCATCAAATAGGGGGAGATTGTTGGGTCACCTATTGATTTGGTGATGACCCACTGATCTGTTCCTCTACCTTAGCAACACTTAGTAGTTATTGGTTCTTTGTAAATTGGTGTCTTGKTACATACTTAAAGCCATTGGCAAAATCGAAGACTAGCCGATGTGAAGACAGAAGGTCACCGATGCGGTGTTGTGGATCAATTGTCTAATATACACACCAAGACTCCGAAGTAGCTTAAATGTATACTGAAAATATTTTGAAGCTACAAGCCGATTGAAGGAAGATCTTCATAGACCGAAGATTGAAAATCTTCATGGACTCAAGATTGAAGATCATGGACCGAAGATTGAAAATCTTCATGGACTCAAGATTGAAGATCATGAACCGAAGATTGAAAATCTTCGTGAACTCAAGATTGAAGATCATGGACTGAAGATTGAAAATCTCCATGGAACCGAAGACTTGTGTGTAGCTGCTTGAAGCTACATATTCATCCAAAGGAGATCTTTCTACAGACTAACCATATCTCTGCAAAGTTTGTCTCTCCATGAACTGTGTAAGTTTGTCTCTGCATGAACTGTGCTGTATGCATGTTGTGTACGATGAAAATGAGATATCAACATTGGTCAAGTCAACCCTTGCCTTCTTATCCTCAAGTCACAAGTGTCCCCATGCATTAAATGCTGAAGGTAGTATAAAAAGGCAGTGTGCATCTTCCATACACACACTTGGCTTTTGCAAGATTACTTAGTGCACTCTCAAAGCAATCGGCTATTTCCTTCTACTCCCTTGCTCTCCTGTGTGCGAAGAAATTCTTAGTGTTCTTCATTTCCTATCAAGAACTCTCTGTATTGTTCTTGAAAGTTCTTCTCTTTGTAAGATTGTTTAGGTTAGGTTTTCCTTTCCTATCTTCCGTAACAATCTTTTGTATTTCTGTGTGTATTAATTCTTGATATAAATCAATAAGAATTAAAAAGTTGAAAAAAGTCTGTGTAATTGTATCGGTTGAATACTTGAAGGCCTCAGTTAGTCTGAAGAACTTTTTAATTCCATACTCGTTTTTGAAAACCAGGCTGAGTTCTGGTTGAGTTAGGACCGATGGAGAGCACTTCTCCTGTAAGCCTTGGAAATCTTCATCTAGAGGTGTGTAGGATAGTCTTTCGTGCCTAGTTCAAGAGATATTTGGAAGCCATTCTTAGCTCTGAACTTCACCAGGGTCCCCATCGTCTCTACAATCGCTTTGTTGGTCATCCCATACCTTATCCCTTAATATTGTCGCTAAGCTATATGGCCATATAGATCGATCAAGTCCCATGGATTGAGATTTATAAGATCATTGTCGTTGAAGACGTTGATCATCCCATGTGCACGCTCCACGATGTACTCGATGTATATGATAGCTCTGTTTGCAAAGATCCGCATCTTGATGTCGAAGACAGTCTTAATTCCATCATTTGAGAAGACGGCTTGTGGTGGAGAGGTCGTCTGTCTCACAAATCTATGACGAAGCAAGTCCATCAACTCAGGAGATAGGTTGGAAGGATTAAGGACCAGCTGTTCATCACGATCGTGGTAGAGGTATTAATGGATATTCTCCATCATGATGGGTTCCCTTCGAGGCACTGGCGGACGTCTCCTTAACGTTTCCATCTGAGAGACGATTTTGTTCGACTCTGTCTGTTGTTGGAGCTTGCCTCGATGAAGAAGGAATATCTGCAGGAACCTTTTGGGTTGGTTGGGTGATGGATGGTTGTGCTTGTCGCGGACGAGGACGAGGGCGTCGTGGTGGTGGACAACAACCGCCGGTTTCTTCTCAGAATATTATTGGAAGAGGAAATGTTGGACAACCCAGTCCTCGTGTTGCTGTTCAACAGACATCGATGGTGAGAGATTTTGAAAATCTTGTGATAGGTTCATCGACAACGACATTAGAACCGGTCGTTGCTACGGCTACTGTGGCAGGTCCAATTCGCCAACAGCCAATGCAGCATCTTCCTGTTCAGACATCACCGGAAGCGATGGTAGCCTCGCAGCAACAGGCAGCGCCAATGGCTCCTTCTCAGGCTGTACCGTTGGTGCCTTCGTCTTCGAGGATGATTAAGGCACCAACTAGGAATGGTTTTGGAACTGCTGGGAGAAAATGTGTTATTAGGGAAAACCATTTTCTTGTTGATATCGGGCAAAAGGATCCGCACCATTACGATGCGACAATTGCTCCTGAGGTTACTTCGAAGATTAAATGTAGAGAAATCATGAAATTTCTTATCGAGTCATATCGGGCTTCACACTTGGGAAATTTGTTGTTGGCATATGATGGGAAGAAAAGTGCATTTGTTGCAAGGGCATTGCCTTTTGAATCTAAAGAGTTTGTAGTTAAGATCGTTGAGAACAATGGGCGGGAGTGCGAATTCAAAGTCACTATAAAATTTGTTGCCAGAAAAGACGTTCACCATCTGAAGCAGTTTTTAAGTGGCAGGCAGCCTGATTGTCCACAAGAGACTATCCAAGCTCTTGACGTCATATTGAGGGAGTCTGCTTCTCAAGGTCGTAAGATAGTTGGGAGATCATTGTTTAGTTGTGAATTTGGCCACGGTGCCCTTGGTGATGGAATAGAGTTCTGGAAAGGATTTTATCAGAGTCTCAGACCAACCCAAATGAGACTCTCACTCAATGTAGATATGTCAGCCCGGGCATTTTATCAACCAACGTTGGCTTCTGAGTTTGTATCAGAATTTTTCAACAAAGATATAACAAGACCACTCTCAAACCAAGAACGTATTAAGGTGAAAAAAGCTTTGAGAGGTGTCAGGTTGGAAGTTCGGCGCCAGGATTACATGAGACGCTATAAGGTTCAAGAATTATCAGTTCAACCACAACCATCCATCACCCAACCAACCCAGAAGGTGCATGTAGATATTCCTTCTTCATCGAGGCAAGCTCCAACAACAGACAAATTCGAAGAAATCGTCTCTCAGATGGAAACGTTAAGGAGATGTCCGCCAGTGCCTCGAAGGGAACCCTTGATGATGGAGAATATTCATCAATACCTCTACCACGATCGCGATGAATAGTTGGTCCTCAATCCTCCCAACCTATCTCCTGAGTCGATGGACCTGTTTCGTCACAGATTCATGAGACATACGACCTCTCTACCACAAGCCGTCTTCTCAAACAATGGAATCAAGACCGTCCTCAACATCAAGATGCGGACCTTCGCAAACAAAGCTATCAAATACATCGAGTACACCGTGGAGCATGCACATGGGATGATCAACGTCTTCAATGACAATGATCTTATAAATCTCAATCCATGGGACTTGATCGATCTATATGGCCACACAGGTCAGCAACAGGATCAAGGGATAAGGTACGGGATGGCTAATAGAGCGATTGTAGAGACGATGGGGACCCTGGTGAAGTTCAGAGCTAAGAATGACTCCCAAATAGCTCTTGAACTAGGCATTGAAAGACTATCATGCACACCTCCAAATGAAGATTTCCAAGACTTACAGGAGAAGCGCTCTGCATCGGTCCTAACTCTACCAGAACTCGACTTGGTTTTCAAGAACGAGTATGGAATTAAAAAGTTTTTCAGATTGACTGAGGCCTTCAAGTATTCAACTGATACACTTGAATGGTTTCAGAGGGTCATTCGAGAGAGACTAGGCAGAGTGCATGTGCCGATGAAGGAAGGCCAATAATTGATCCATGGTATCTCCACAGTCGTTCGCTTTAGAGGACTGATGACGCGTTTTTGGAATATCTACAATGGAGACCATGAGTGATATATTTTATTATGTACTTTCAGTTTTTGTAAGAAATCATCCAACCATTCTACCAATGAAATTTTTTGGCAAAAAGGATGTTTCTATTAGACTAGTCTCTGTTCGTTATTCTTTCATTATATATAGACTAGTCATTGTTTATTTTTTCATTACTTAGGGGGAGATTGTTAGACCCCATCATTCCTATTAGTAAAAGTAATGAAAAACAAACAAGTGTGAAAGTACAGAAGCTCGATGGAAGACTAGCAACGAAAAATCCTAAGTGTTCAATACAACCAGAGATGCGATGAAGGTCCATAGGTACGATGAACAACGCATCTCCATAACCCCTCTGGTCAACATTTGGAAATTTCAACAACAGTTCAACCAGAGGTATTTATTCAAGAAGACTCAAAGACTCATGGTTGAACACGCCTTCAAAAAGACAACTGGAGATGACAAATCGACAGTTGGATTCTCATTGCTTTATTTAGTTTGATATAGTTTCCATATTTCTTGTTTGATATCTTTCCTTAAGAAGATTTGTGATATATCTTCCATAGATAGTTATCTCCTTATTTAGATTACTAGTTTAAATAGGTTTTATATTTCTTGTAATCGTTTACGCTTCAATATCATTCAATTCAATAATAGTGAATCATTTGACACTCAAATATTTTCTTGAATATTCTTGAGTTGTTCATCACTATTTTCATACACACGATATATTTAGGTTATTCATAACTTGAATATTCGTGTTATTGATAGATCTGGGATCAACATCTTCATCCAAACAGCTTCTTTTGCGGCGTCTGACGCTACAATGTACTATGATTCTGTAGTTGAGTCTGCTATAGTTCTTTGTTTGTAGATTTTCCAACTCACAGCACCTCCGTTTAACACAAACACATATCCCGATTATGATTTAAAGTCATCACGGTCGGTCTGGAAACTATCATCTATGTAACCTTGGATACACAAATCTCTTTCTTCACCTCCATACAGTAAAAACATATCCTTAGTTCTTCTCAGGTATTTCAGAATATTCTTTATTGCTACCCAACGAGCATCACCTAGGTTTGACTGATATCTACTCGTCATGCTTAAGGCATACGATAAGTCCGGTCTAGTACATAGCATGACATACATTATTGAACCGATGACTGAAGCATAGGGAACACCCTTCATGCGATTCATGTCCTTTTTAGTACTAGGACATTGAGTTCTACTCAGTTGTATGCCATGTACCATTGGCAAGTTTCCTCTCTTGGAACCTTCCATCTTGAAGCGTTTCAAGATTTTGTCAATGTATGTACTTTGGCTTAATCCAATTAACCTCTTAGATCTATCAGAATAGATCTTTATGCCAAGAATGTATGTTGCCTCTCCTAAATCCTTCATCGCTAAACATTTCCCTAACCATGTTTTTACTTCCTTAAGTGTTGGGATGTTGTTTTCGATGACTAGTATATCATCGACATATAGGATTAAGAATACTATTATACTCCCACTGACCTTCTTGTATACACAAGATTCATCTTCGTTTTTTATGAAACCAAATTCTTTGATTTTCTCGTCAAAACGAAGGTTCCAACTACGAGATGCTTGTTTTAGTCCATATATAGACTTCTGCAATTTACATACCTTACAAGGATACTTTGGATGTTTAAAACCTTCTGGTTGTACCATGTATACGTCCTCGCTTAAGGATCTGTTAAAGAATGCGGTTTTTAACATCCATTTGCGATATCTCATAGTCATGATATGAAGTTATGGCAAGTAGGATCCTGGTCGATTTTATCATAGTTACTCGAGAAAAGGTTTCATCATAATCTACTACTTGATTATGTGTGAAACCTTTTGCGACCAACCTAGCTTTATAGGTATGTACAATCCCATCCATATCAGATTTCTTTTTGGATACCCATTTGCATCTTATGATTTTGTAGCCGACAGGTGCATCTACCAAGTTCCAAACTTGGTTATCTGCCATGGATTGTATTTCGGCCTTCATGGCATCATGGCATCATGCCATTTATCAGATTCCAAACATGATACGGCTTCCTGGTAGGTAACTGGTTCATCATGAACCATATCATTTCCAATACGATAACCATACATTTCAGGCTCAAGACAGTTCCTACATGATTTTCAGATTGTTGAGGTTGATCATCTCGTTGTTGGTCAGGGTCAACCATTGTCTCATCTTGTAGTTCTTGAGTTTCCTCAAGATCTACTGTATTCCACGTTGTGGTTCTTGATAAAAAATCATTTTCTAAGAACTCACCGCGTCGTGCAACAAAGATTTTGTTCTCATTGGGTTTGTAGAAATAATATCCAATAGTCTCTTTTGGATATCCCACAAAGATGCAATTTTTAGACCTCAGGTCAAGCTTTTTAAAAGCTTCTTGCTTAACATAAGCATTACAACCCCATATTCTCATATAAGACAGTTTTAGGATTTTCCCAGACCACAGTTCATATGGAGTCTTTTCGGTCCTTTTGGTTGGTGCATTATTTAGTATTCGGGCAGCTTTTTCTAGGGCATATCCCCAAAAACTCTTTGGCATAGTGGTACAACTCAACATAGAGCGAACTATGTCCAACAAGGTTCTATTTCTCCTTTCGGACACACCATTATGTTGTGGTGTTCCCGGAGGAGATAGTTGGGATACTATCCCACAATCTCTTAGCTGTTCAATAAACTCTTAGCTTAAATATTCACGACCTCGATCAGACCGAAGTACTTTTATTTTCTTGCCAAGTTGATTCTCTACTTCATTTTGAAACTCTTTGAATTTTTCAAAACTTTCAGATTTGCTTTTCATTAGGTGAACATACTCGTATCTACTAAAGTCATTAGTAAATGTTATGAAGTAGCGATGTCCATTTCTTGTGACTGAACTTAAAGGCCCACATACATCAGTATAAATGACTCCTAAAAGTTCTGTAGTTCTTTCAGGCTTACCTTTAAAAGGTGCCTTAGTCATCTTTCCTAATAAAAAGCCTCACATGTGTCATATGAATCATCACATGATTCCAATACTCCATCCACCCGGAATTTGGCTATGCGTTTCTTGTTTATATGTCCAAGACGACAATGCCACAAGTAGGTTTGATTCAAGCCTCGCTTGATCCGTTTATTGTTTACATTGTCTATTGATTCATAATTATAACTATTTTGAATATAAATTTCAGAAATACCATTCCATGGTTTCGCCACGAAATACAAAACATTGTCAAGATAAGCTGAAATTATATTGTTGCTGAAAGTAAACATAAATTCAGTCTGCTGTAATTGAGAAAATGAAACTATGTTCCTAGTAATGCTAGGTATGTATAAACACTTGTTAAGTGATAAAGTAAGGTAATTTGGCAGTTCCATATCATATGTGCCTTGAGCAATAGCGGCTACCTTAGCTCCATTGCCCATTCTCAGTTCCATTTGGCCTGGTTTCATCATCTCTTCATTTCTTAGTCCCTGTGAAGTAGTACATATATGAGTACCACCTCCGGTATCCAATACCCAGAAATCGTAGTTAGAAATGAATAAATCAATGATAAACATACCTGAAGTTCCAGCTGCGTCAACCTTCTTCTTCCTATTCTTTGCCAGCAGGGCTGGGCAGTTTCTCTTCAAGTGCCCCTTTTGGTTGCAGTTGAAGCAAACTGCATCATCATGAATCTTTCCTTTTCCCTTGTTTTTGTGGGAGCTTCCAACTTTAGTTTTACTCTTGGCTACCCCCTTCCTTTTCTTAGTTATCCCACCTTTAGTATTGATTATCAAGACCTGTTTTGGTTTAGGGGTTTCCAGCTTGGGAATACTTCTCTCAGCATGCCGTGAAACTCTGTGATAAACTTTTCTAAACCATTCATATTATAGTTTATAACAAACTGGTCATATGATTTAGGCAAGGAATTAGAACCAAGTCGATTGTCAATTCCTTATTTAGTGGGAAACCAATAAGGGTTAATCGGTCAACATCCCCTTTCATTTTTAAGACGTGGGTATCGACTGGTGAACCCTCAGTCATCATACAAGCATGCAATTCCCTGACTGTGTCAAACCTTTCTTGCCTGGCTTGTTATTGGAACATAGATTTCAATGAAGAAATTATTTTCCAAGCAGTCATGTCCTCATGATCCCTTAATAACTCAAGAGTCATAGTGGCAAGCATGAGACATGCCACATCCAGTGAGTCATTCTGATGCCTTACAAAGGCACCCCTGACTTCAGTGGATGCAGTTCTAGCAGGAGCTTTTGGAGGGGGGTTTTCTAGAACGTAGAGCTTCTTTTCATGCTTAAGGTCAACACTTAAGAAGCGAAACCATTCGAGTAAGTTCGTCTCGTTCAACTTTTCTTTTTCAAGGACAAACCGGAGTGCAAATTGGGACAAGTTGTTTATGGCTGAGTCTGGGCTTGGAGTGGATGCAGACATCTACAATATCCAAGTTCGATTTTAGTCTGACTTTTAAAATCTCAAGTTAAATAAATTAACCTTTCAAAAATCAATTTTATTTGAGCTAAGATCCATATTCATCTATTTTTTCTTCAAATAGTAATGCATTGTCTGAGAAATAAGTTATTTAGGTAGGAATCATCCAATTATGTTCAACATAACTCTTAGGTGACCGTGGGATTTTATTTAATATATCATATATCAAATAGACATGTTTAATCTCACTTCAACGCCTTAAAAATACTTATAGAAGGTCAATTCATATACTATGATATTTTTAAGTAAACTGACCATACTAAGGTATCGTGATCCCACCTAATTTCTCAAATCAGGTTTAATGGGATCAATCGTCCAAAACACAACTATTCAAGTGAGTGGCCAAGTGCAACTTTTACTTGAATCTCGTAGTCTCGGCACCTTGTCTCACACTACTATAATCTGATATGACAGGCCAGGCACTAATCATACTGGAATCTGTAATACTTGACAAGTATCTTAAATGGGTGGCATTTAGTTTACGTTTTAGAAAGGTTTAAATTTTAGAAAAACATTTTCTAATTACTTTTAAAACGTTTGATTTTATCTTTCAAATTAAAATCCTTTTGTTTTAAAAGTTTACCCGTAAAAATCGGTTTGATTTTTTTTTTTGATAAATATTATCATTTTAAAATATCATATTTTAATTACCGATTTGAAATTGTTTTGCATTTGATTTTTAAAATGTTTTGCAATTATCATAGCAATAATAAAAACAATAAACAAAAAAAAAACAACACAAAATAAACAACCACAAGATAATATATGAATTTGCTCCTAATGTGGTGTTGTGAGCCAACACAACAACCACAGTCAAACTAAGGATTTCTTCAAGCTCCCACTAGTATCGCCATCTTGGTGAACTCTAGGGACTCCGTCTTCTTTGGAATGCCGTTTTCGTTGATTTAAATAAATACAATATAATTCTATTCTATTTACATTTGTCCTATCTAGAAAATTAAAATTAAAAATTACAACCCATGCAATTAATACATTTTAATTTTCCGTCAAAAATAAATAAATAAATCAACCAGGGTCTCGGCGGGACAATCCATATATGACACAATATAAATATTAAACATAATATAAAACCAAAAAAGTTGGTACAATTAAATAAACATTAAATAATTGACAAAAAACAAAAATAATTAACAACAGAAATTAATCGGGATTTTAAAAGATCAAATCTAACAAGATTTTTATTAAAATCCAAATAACATATTTGGTTTTAATTAGTCCATAATTTAATTTTAAACCAGCTCTAACTTTAAACGAAATTCGGCCCAAAGTTTTAACTTAAAACCAACCCAATGATTTAAATTAAAAAAAAACAAGTTTTTAGTTAATAATAAGCCCAAACATTTTAATTTAAAATGGCTTAAAAACAGGCACAAAGAATTATATCCAAAAGAAGTCTCGGCACATATATGGTTTTATTAGAACGGCCCAACTGATTTCTTCGAAATCCTTCAAAAATAAAATCTCGTTTAATAACATTCTGTTTTAACTACTTCCGATTAATCGGAATAATTGTCAACGTGACACTGATACCACTGTTGGGTTTTAGTTAGCGAAAATAACCGGATAAAACGCAGCGGAAAAACAGAACCCGGTTACAAAAACGTTTAGAAATTTTTTTTCTAAATAAAACCCAAAGTCGGATTCATTGACAATTGAAATGAATCTACACAAACCATAGGGTGTTTAAAATAGTTACTTTGTGGTTGAAATTGAAACTTTGATGTAGCACTAAGAAACCAAATCAGGTTTCCTCTATCGGTTGTCCACATACGAACACACTTGCAACTCCCACCGGGTGCTAGCCTAAAGAATCATAATTCTATAATTGTATCGTAAGGGTTTTGAGGCTACAACTAGTTATCATAACTCAATCATCTCCTTTGGTTTAGCCCCTAAGCCCTATTTATATGGTCGGTCTTCGAGATTGACCATAACTCTGAATAAGGCTTAATCATTATCTAAAATGATTATTTATTTATCTAATAATATMTTATATAATTATCTAAAAACATTTAAGATAATTATATACATATTTATATATTAAACCCTGTAACTATAATAATCACAAAATGGTATACATGTTTAGATTCTTTTTCTTTAGTGGAAGCATTTGTGTTCTTTGTGTGCGACCCTTTAGGTTTATATGGCCCGTTGGCAGTATATCTGGGTGATACGTGTCATGGGTATAACATACAACTTACGCTCGCATCATATGGGTGAGAAAACTCCTTTTCCTCGCAACACACTGGTGCAAGGATCCCATCTTATCGCATCACACTGTTGCGATAGACCCAACTTATCATATCGGTAGGATGTAATAAGTTATTTTGCCGCATCACAAGAATGCGATAAACATACTCCTCGCATCACAAGGATGCGATCAAAGCCACTTATCACATCAATAGGATACGATAACCTAAGTCATCGCATCACACAGATGCGACAACTCAAAGTCATCGCATCATAAGGATGTGATGAACATAATTCCACTTGATCAAAACTCAGATTTTACATTCTATTGATTATGTTATCCTTATCCTGGTATACACTTCTTGTTATTACACCATTATCCCAGTATACACCTCTCCTGATTATGTCACTCTTGTCCCAAAATACAATTTTCTAGTTTATGTCACCCTTATTTCACTCATTTGATATAAATATATCAAAATACCAAAATCATGCTAACCATAACATTAAAATAGTTTTATAATATCCCTGTGTAAAGAACCCTACGGTTCCGATTTTAACATAATAAGACGAAAGTTGTAAAAATAAACCCACCTTATGTAATCACACAGAAATGAAGATGTATAACAGAAAATTTAGATAATGAATCACATAATCCACCTTCTATTTTTGCTTCGGTTTCAAAATCACACACAAAGGGTTATTCTTCTTTTTCTCAGCTCCAAAAAACACACAGAAGACCTTCTTTCTTTGTTACTTGCTTTTTCACGAACTTCCCAAGAGATAACACCAATATCTCTAATATAACCCATATAAATAATTACAACAGTGGGAGTGTTTTAAAATATTTACGCATAATCACAAAATAAACCCCTCAAGTTCCATCTTTCTTTAAAACAACCCCGAACTTAATAACCGACAACTCGGTTATCACAATAGACTTTCAAAACTTATGCAAAATTCACAATCAATTCTTTGTGAATTCATCAAGTCTCGACAATCACAAATTTTTTATAATTATAAATTGCAATGAACGAGAAAAATATCAACATATATATCGATTAAGAAATAATCAAGTTTTAAAAAACAAAACAAATATTCATAATAAAAAAAAATCATATTCGTGAAAAATTACTTATTGATATGAAAAAATTATCTCTGTGTTCCTTGTAATTCAGTCTGACAGTCTTGTCTGCCCAAAATATAGCTAGCAACTTATTTTTGTCACACTTATACTTCAAAAAGAATCCGATGAGCATTTTATTCTATTATTCATCAAATTAATTAACATTTGGACATCTTTGTTACCAACAAACAGTACCATGTCCCTCCTGAAATTTTGATATTCTCTAAATGAGCAACCCAGAACTCAACTCCACCCTTTTCGGACTCTCGCATCCTATGGACTTTTGTGACATCAATTTCAAAACTCGAAGCAGGAAAAACATTCCCTATGATCCACATACTCAAGCTGCCTTTTTGATCGAGAAAATGACATATCTTCCCCTTTGATAGCATGTGATTATGCCTTTCTACGAATTGGTATACCTCATGTATGGCGTATCCTTCACGAAATGAACTTTAAGACATGTTTCACAAATGGGGTCCTTCAACATCAGAATTACAATGTTTCCCATCACCAAGCAACGCATTGAGCGAGTCAAAAAAAATCGGCAGAATATATTCCTTATAATACAAGTTTGTTGAGCTGTAAGTTCAGTAAGCGTATATCACAACCAACTTCCTCGATATACTTCCAATACATGGTTTCTCCTAATTTAAGACTCGGTTTGGTCTCCAACATTTGGTTTGTATTTTACATCTACAGTCAATACCCAATACTTCGACCACCCAAGAGTTTTGCCCATATGTTGAAATTTCGTATCTGCTATGGAAAATATTGCGATTCACATAAATGAATTGTTACATGGGTTCTGCAAATAATAAAATTATGAAAACACAAATTTCTTTTTTAACCGTTAAATATGAAAATAACGAATATTAGTCCTTAAAAACAATATCTTAACCAAAATTCATAACACTTAACGTTTATTCTTACAGAGACATCTTAACTAAAAACATATTGTAACACTTTTATATTGATTGTTTTATATGTAAACCTATAACGTCATCGAATGCTAAATTTTTCGTACACATAATGTCATCAACGAATACCGCAAAGAAAAACATAATAAACTACAAAAAAATAAACGTCAATCCAACAACATACTCCTTACCAAATACATCTGATAATTAAACACTCGAAATCATTAATACAATTAACCTCTCCACCTACAACCACAGTTAAAAAAAATATTGGTTTGAGTTTGGACTTCAAAGGTTAAAAGTGACTGGAGGTCTCATGTTCAAATCCAAGGAGAAATGAAAATCTTCTTGTGGCCATAGAGGTTCAAATGCGTTGACTCCGGACTATCCGCAAAACAGGTGTCTTCTTGGGATTAGTCGACTCACATAACGTGTTGGATATCCAGGTTAATAAAAAATATTTTTTTTTAATTAAAAAATAGATATTAATATAGAAGTTTGAGCAATTATAAGTCTTTAATTTCACACATATTTAAAGAAACTCCAAATATTTAAAGGTGGCATGTTTCTCGTGTAGCATTCCAATATCCAATTTCCAATTTCCAACTTCTAAATTTTGTATTTTAGTGTTTATATTTAACTCTTTATTCAAGAAAGTTATTAATATTATTATAATAATATTAATAATATTTTAATATTATTTTAATAGATTAAACTTGGTAAAAGTGTTGGATCAAATACATATGCTTTCATCATTTGACTATCGATACAAAAGAATATGCTACAATATTTTAAATAAATTCCCCATTATTGATCTGATGTCAGATTTTTAAGTGTAAAAACTTGTACCAGTTAATCTCACTTTGTAAGTGTTAACACAGTGAGTTTCTTTAAGTTGTAGACTATCAATAACTTTTATAATGATTTTTACGTTGATTTAAAGGTTATTGAGTTAGTCTCTGCTTTAAATTTAAGCATTACGTATATAAAGGTCGGTGATAACAGGGTGGATTCTTGTGTCATTGAGAGCGAAGCACCCAGGCGAGCGGATGTGGACGAAGCAGAAGCGAGAATGTCAGTTTGATTAACGTAAACATTGGTAAGAATCCAATTCCCCAAAAACCTAAGGGCTCCTCAGATGTCATCAGTTTGAGTCTTTTTAGTATGACTGGATGTTTTTTCGACTATTAGCTTTATGGTTTCGTTGGAAAATTCGAGGTATTTACTTACAAGTTGAACCGGACGTCAATGATTAAGAAAACCTAAAGAAAGTGTCAGTCATCTCTGAGGCAGTGTTTCTTTCTCGAAATATCTATTCTATTTTTTAATCTCCAAAATCAATTTAAAGAGATAATGTAAATTATTAGTAGCCTCACTATTTAGGATACATAAAATATCCAGAATCTTATATTCTATTCATTTGAGATCAGTTGTCACGACTCCATCCCAGACCCAATCTAAATGAGCTTACAAGATTCACTTTCAATCAAGGTTCTAAATAGTGTGAGGTGTGGCTTTGACGTGGTGACAAGATCAAGCCTTAAATCTTATACTCGACGCGAAGATGTGAGGTTTTCAAGATGTAAACTAAGACGGTTATTTTGTATGTCATATATGTGTGTGTATTGATATTATATAAATAGTCAACGATCATCGATCAAATATTCAAAATAGGAATTGGAAGTATTTTACAACCTCTAAACGTGATTCCATGATGTGTGTGTGTAACACCCCGACTCCCATTTGCATAAAACATATAAATTTCATATAACATCAAATACAAATATTACATGTTGGTCACAATATTTACAAATTTGCTACATACAAAAGTAGCTACAAACTTTTTATTTAAACATATACATGACTGGAATAACACAAAGTCACAGATCATGTATGAATTCAGCTTCCCAAAAATCCATATATGTAAAACAATAATAATCCCCTTCAAATCTTTCCCTTTACCTTTCACATATGTCTGACCTGTAATGCACATTTTTTAATATAAAATGAGGGTTAGATCATAAGGTCTAGTGAGTAATTCCCTTAGTTGCTATTACATGGTGAAAATCACCAAAACATTTTTGGAAAGCCAACATTGAGATGATAATATTTAAATAGCATTTTATTGTATCAAACTTCTTTTGTCGCATCATATAGATGAAACAACCCCATTTTTCATCACATTAAACAATATAATAACCAATTTGTCGCATCAAACTCTTAATACACCAACTTAAATCATTCCATTGATGCAACACATTTTCTCGCATCATTCAGATGCGAGTATCTCCTTTTGTCGCATCATCTTGATGTGATAACCCTAATTTGTTGCATCACAATGATACGATAACACACACTCCTCACATCACAAGGATGTGATAAAGACTGCCTCACATTACAAAGATGCGATAATTTCATATCCTCGCATCACACTGATGCGATAACTTACTTTTGTTGCATCACACAGATGCGATAAAACCGAAAACAATTCCCATATGATCAAAATCTCATTTAACGAACAGTTAACTATGACACCCTTATTTCAAATACACACCTCTCTTGATTATGTCACCCTTATCCTAGTATACATCTCTCCGGGTTATGTCATCATTATCTCAAAATATTCATTCCTTATTATGTCACACTTATTTCAATCAGTTGATAATAACATATCAAAATCCAAAATTTTTGCTAACATATAGCAAATAATTATTTCAGAAAACACCTAATCCGAAATCATCTGGTTTCATAATAAAAACATATCAAATGATGCTTGTAAAGTAAAAAACCCACCTATATCACAAAGAGATGAAGATCCTAAACATCAACAAATTATCAGATAAAATCACGTAAGCTTTCTTCTGTTTTGCTCGAACTCAAGGAGTAAGCATACACACCAACTTTTTATTTTATTTTACTTATCCTCTTCTAAAGAAAAGAATAAAACAAAAGATATATGTAATCAAAAGAAAGAGAGTGTAAAATTGTGAATATTTTAAAACAAATTTATCAAAACACACCCCTTAACTTTCACTATATTATAAAATCCATCTCAAACTTTCAATTCAAATAACTCATTTATCACAGTGTGTGAATCTATGACTCTGTAAGTGACGTTTTTTAGAACCCTGATTTTGAGATATATTACGACAAAATGAGTAGAAGATTTTATAATATAACCATCATTGTCATGTACTTAAAGTCATCGAGACTTGTAGCATTAATGGAGTATTTTTATCCCTTGGGATGGAGAAGTTATGAAGTACAACCTTCATAGGCATGAAGTCAAAAATTATATATACAAATGAAGTATCGTGTGAGAATAAAAGTTAAGATGAAAAGCGTAAGAATAGATTTGGACTCTTGATGACTTTTTAATCTCCCTACACCCCCTGAATTGCGTTTATTATGAGAATTGATCTGATGTATCTCGGTGCACCGTATTAATGTTGATATTTAGTTAGGAGTGATCCAATAGTGGAGATCTTCTTATCGTTCTCACTATAACTTTCATCCCAGACCCAATCTAAATGAGCTTACAAGACTCACTTTCCATCAAGGTCTTAAATAGTGTGAGGTATGGCTTGACGTGGTGACAAGATCAAGCCTTAAACCTTATACACCACGTGAAGATGAGAGTTTTTCAAGACGTAAACTAAGACGATTATTTTGTATGTCATATATGTGTGTGTATTGATATTATATAAATAGTCAACGATCATCGATCAAATATTCAGAATAGAAACCGGAAGTATTTTACAACCTCTAAACGTGATTCCATGATATGTGTGTGTGTAACACCCCAACTCCCATTTGCATAAAACACATAAATTCCATATAACATGAAATACAAATATTACATCTTGGTCCCAATATTTTCAAATTTGCTACATACAAAAGTAGCTACAAACTTTTTATTTATACATATACATGACTGGAATAACACAAAGTCACAGATCATGTATGAATTCAGCTTCCCAAAAATCCATATATGTAAAACAATAATAATCTCCTTCAAATCTTTCCCTTCCTTTTACCTTTCACATGTGTCTGGCCTGTAATGCACATTTCTGAACACAAAATGAGGGTTAGATCACAAGGTCTAGTAAATAATTCCCTTAGTTGCTATTACAAGGTGAAAATTACCAAAACACTTTTGGAAAGCCAACATTAAGATGATAACTTTTAAATAACAGTTTATTGTATCAAACCTCCTTTATCGCATCATATAGATGAAACAACCTCATTATTTAAATTGGTATAATACATGGGTTTAGAAACAAATAGGAATTCCTATCTCCTGAAATCAATTATTGAAGGTTATAAAAGAAGTTGTTATGAGTAATATCATAATTGTTTTGAATACCCACCATTCAAATGGGGACAAAGACATTATTATTGATATGAAGTGACAATATTTACTTGATAGGTTCAAAGAAATAATGTATACATATGAACAGATAGAACTTATGTGATCACCTATATTCACTTATGAATATAGTGTCTTTTTTCACAATAGGAATATAGTGACTTTGTTCATAAATGAATATTGTGTCTTTATTTACAAATTGACACGAATAAAAATCCAACGACCGTATTCTATGTATATCATCATTCACGTTGAAGAACATCAAATGAAAATCTATTGTTTTTGAAGAAGTAAATAATTATCCACTAAATAGTTAAACCAATCAACTCCAATAATCATCCATAATATGGAACATGATTCTAATTTGGCATTTTATTGGCCATTAATAAAGCTAACACTAATTTTGTGCTTAACAAATGATTAGTCTTATATATACATATATATATATATATATATGTATATCTAGACGAATAATTGTATGAGAAGTAGAATTAAAGTGAAAAGCATAAGAAGGGATCTTGACCCTTGATCTCCTTTAATCTCAAACTCACTCATTAATCACGCTTGATACAAGGATTTATTCGGTGCATCTCATCCTAGTGTGCATTGTCAAGATCTTTTGTTAGGTTTCTCACCTTAACTCTTCTTCTCAACGAAACCTAATCCGATATTATATATATATATATATATATATATATATATATATACTTGGGATCATGTGAGACCAGCCTGTTTTCGTGAGAC
>NC_037531.1:10738245-10739622 GCF_001531365.2 Cynara cardunculus var. scolymus
ATTACATAGAAATCAACGGTGACGGCAGCAACGGCAGTGGTGTTTGAGCTTGGGTGGTGGTAGTGATGTTCGAGCTTGGTCGTGAAGTTTGGGGGGAGTCGAAAGAGGCAGGGACAGTGGAGCCTGGTGGTGACGGCTATCGAGACTAGCAAATAATTAGTTCTAACTGTCTTAAATCAGAACATTTATTGTAATAGTGGTAAGTCAGTCAAATCAACAAGGACTGGACATGACTATTATTTAACTTTTGCACTTTAAGTAAAAGGGGTGGAAGCCCAAACTGACTTAGTTGTCAAGAAACTCTGACAACCTCGATTTTCCCTTAGATATACATTGATTAAGACAAGCTCTTTCATCAAATCTTAACCCTAAATGGGAATTTGAACAAGCTCTCAAATTTACAGGTGTGGTCAGCATCAACGAGTTAGTAAAATCACCAATTTGAAGCAATAAGCTCACAAGCTCAGCTTATTAGAGCATCTATTACAAGAATTTAAGATTTCAAATTGAAAACCTTATTGAGACGAAATGATTTCAGACGCCACTTTATAAAAATACCTAAACAATTACATATCTGGGGTTTTGAATAGCTATTTTCCAAAAGAACGTCAATTAATTGATCTGATTAACTGATAACTCAAATGAAAAATGACATTCATATAGAAATGAAGCAGATAAACTTGTTCACAACATCTTATAAAGGAATCTCAAATGAAATACATCAACAATATAAAGTTTGACTATTGTTGGAAATAAAAACGAGTTACCGACTAAATTAAACGGAGTGGAGATGGTAGAAATCGCTTCAAATATTCTCTTGCTCCCCAAAATCGTCCCAAGGTCAAATCTCCCTCAAACGACGGTTTCCAAGTCAATTTATACCAAAAAGATGGAAAAACTGCTCAAAATTCGAAAATTGGCAAATTTGGTCTCTGAAGGGAAAATATGCTACCCTGGCATGGTAGGGTAACATGTCAGGGTAGCATTTCATGTACCGTAACTTCATACTCCATTATGAGACCTTCTACCCTGGCATGGAAGGGTAGTATGTCAGGGTAACATTTTCCTCTATTTTGCCTTTCTTTGACTACTTGTTTGCACAACCCTATTAAGCACAACAATCATTTTTCTTCACATTTTCTCGTCCGTTTCTTGCACTAGTCAACATTAAACTTGGAATAGGCTTATAAAAACATAATCTATGCCTTGAGCTTATAAACACATAATAGAACATAAAAATTTTGATGCCATCAACCGGTTAACTACTGTTGGTGGTGGCGGCGGCGGTGGTGGGGGGCGACGGGCGACGTTGGCTGGGTTGGGTGGCCAGCAGGGGTCAAGGGAGGCGGGGGCAGGTGTCATGGTCGAGGGGCGGAG
>NC_037531.1:10740072-10766029 GCF_001531365.2 Cynara cardunculus var. scolymus
AGTAGGGACCGGTTAAGTGGTTTGTCCATCTTTAACTTGTGCACGCCTCAAAAAATCATATCAACCCTGAAGTTAACAGTCAGATAAATAGTAGGGACCGGTTAAGTGGTTTGTCCATCTTTAACTTGTGCACACCTCAAACAATCAAATCAACCCTGAAGTTAACAGTCAGACAAACCTTCAATGTTCTTAAAAGTACTTCAATTTCTTACCAATTGAGCTAATACCGTTAGAAAAACAATTTGTCGCAATATGTAGATTAAAGATTCATTCATCGATCCTTCTCATACGTTACAAACCAACCTTTCAAAGCGCCAACATATCGACTCTCTTGATGTAATATCGAACCAAAACATAAAATTCGGCATTGTCAAAGGTCACTTTACAGAATCAAACAAACCGAAAACATATAGGAAAATACGTTATCAGCAACACAACTTCGTTCAATGATCATCACTAGAACGCACATTATCAGCAAAAGATTGAGCACGAGATAACTCATCGGGACTCCGTGAAGTAAACAAATTCGGATACGACATGAACCCATCATCCATCGATGGCAACCTCTGTGGCTGGTGAGGACTAAACAGCTGTGGAGGAGGACTCGAAGAATTGAAACCGCCTTCATGATCCTGTGCCGAGCTTTGCCTGTCAAGATTTGGAGTTTCGGGTGTCTCTGATCGATGGTTGTCTCCAGAAAACGGATTATCAGTGGACTCATCTTCGTTCTGTTTCCTGATGAGTTCACTGATTCGAAGCTGTGCAAGGCTTGCCGCTGTCCGAGCTACTGCTGCTGCCCGTTCAGCACTTTCTGCTGCCGCTTGTGCAGCGGCCAATACATCCTGCAAATCATCTGTGATGCCGGTTTTGGTTCTTGGAACTGGAAGTGGACTGCTTTCTTTCGCTTCATACTCGACAGCAGTTTTGGTTCCAGGAGGTGGTGGACCACTTTCTTTGACGACGACGGCAGCAGTGGCTGCTGGTGGAGACATGAACGGCAAAAACTGTTTCTCTTCCGTCGCTGATTTGTCCAACATTTTGTCAGGTTTATATGGGAAATCATCGTTGGATCCGAATCGAGTTTCTGATTCATTGTTGAGATCAGATAACGCAGATGCGGGAAACGGAAGCATTTCGGTTCTCAAGACAGTTTCCGACGGAACGGTAGGTTGTATTGATGAATTAGGAACCTCAGGTAAATCTAGCAGATCGTAATCAGCATCAGAGTCCGACTGTTCATCATGGGTTTGTTCCAAAGGGGTCCGAACCGATTCTTCGTGCTTTTCTTGTGGAAGAGGTATCGATGTACTGGAAAACTGTGAGGGCCCGTTCTGCAAGAACAAGAGCATATATTGTCGATTTGTAAATCTAATCAAGAATCATGGGTCAAACTTATAGAATCAAAAAATATCGTGCAATTTAGAAAGAAGGCTCTAATTTCGGAAATGGGGTATTAAAATATACGGTTAAATGGTTGTCGGATAAGATGGAAAATGTAGAATGCTAACCAGAAGATCTTCATGTGGCTTCAGCAATTCAGTTTCAGATGCTGTAGGATCCCAATCAAGCTCATGTTCCTCCGCGATTTCTTTCAACAGATTAAGTTTTACATCAGGAGATGGAGCACGAACAGATAGGTGTTCGATCAACTGTAACATCAAACGAAGAGAAATCAGGTATAACCGACATTTGGGCTTTCCTTTTTATCATTACCTTATGTTCTCCATTTTTCGATGGGACCCACAATCACATCTTAGTTTCTCCTCACAACATATAAATGAACCCGCAATCGCATTTTTTATATGAAGTACTTGCTACGGAATTTGATGTAGACGTAAGAAATTTCTCATGATTCTTGAAAATTTTGTACTCCCTTTGTCTTAAAAAGAAAGCAAAGAATGAAGCATTTCCCTTTTCTGCAAATTTTCAATCCAAGATTACCTCTTTACCCATTGGTAAACAAAACAAGATTACCTCTTCATCCATGAGTAATCAAGGGTAGTTAAGATATTTGACTAATAGTGAAACCCTCCTGGTAAACTATGTGCTAAGACGAATGTTGCATTTATTAACCAAGACCAAGGGAGTAACAGTTTTGAAGTTGAAAATTGACTTTGTTTTACCTCAGAAGTCAAAGTTGTTTCTTTTTTGAGGAACCAATAAAGTAAATAATTAAAAGTTTTAGTAACATCAACAATCCCTACAAATTAAATAAGTAAAAAATGATGTTTAATCACCTGACGATTAACACCACATTCTGGCATGAGTTCTGTGGCAGCAGCAACAAATTCTTTGCCATATTTAGCAGCAAAAGCCATCTGAACCTGAATTAGCTCAGGAAGATCTGCACATCTCGGAGCAGCAAAACACAGACTCGAAATTGCCTCTTTCAGGTCGAGAGGACATTCCCTTTATGTAGAAGATTCCAGAAATTTAGATCATCAGGTCAATATGAAAAGATTTTGTGTGTGTGTGTGTAAATTACCAAGATACAGAAACCACATAGATAAATTATACTGAAAGTCTAAGAACCAACCCAATAAAAGAAGTCCTCATAGTTTATACAGTCCCCAAAAATATACATGGACAATCAATAAATCAGAAATACGATAATGGAACTCGTCTAGCACATGAACATCCTCATTGTCTGCCCGAAACTCTCATTCATGTGGCCATCTATGGGTACTTATTTTTTGAGCATCAAGAGACAGTTGGCTTAATTACAAATAGTCAAAATTCGTACTAAAAACAAAGTATGCAATCAATATGCAGAACTGGTCAATATGCTTCAAAGCTTCAAATCTAACTACACATAATAATGAGATAATGTGTGTGAATGGCTTCGGTCTTCGGAGGCCGTAGCAAAATAACATTATTTCATATGGTCTTACTAAGTTTTGTTCTTTCACATGGGTCATAAAAATCCTATTCCGTTTTAGACATCAAGTGAAGGATTCTGATCAACAACCATGGAAAGACTGGAACATCCTCCCTACGGAGAATACTCATTTCACCCTTAATGACTTCAATTATTACGTCTTTTGGGTACAAAAAATATTGCATCAAATACCGCTCACTTTTTGGTTATGATTTTAAACTAGCATGTTCTTTTCATTTTATATATACCTTATATTATTTACATTGAGAAAAGCTTAATGTCCATTTTACTTGATATTAATTTCAAGAATTATTAAAATCCATTGTACAGTTAGTATTGCACATTGCACAATTGCTTATATTAATCCATCTTCTCCCATCCCTATCCCTACCACTACCACTTGCCGGCCCCCTCATCCATCAAGTCCACTTATTGAATTTTGCCTATTAGTTGTCTCGTTAAATTTATTAATATATCCATCAGTCGAATGCCAATAAAATGTAGTTAAATTTATAGTAGCAGAGATACCTTCTTTTCCTCTAACCCAATCTTACACCATCCATTTTTTGATCTAACAGCCTAAGAGAGGCACTATGCAAGATAACAGGTCCCACATGAATCATCATTTGCTAAATGGATGTAATAACCCTACCTATTTTTTTGAAATATATTACCACTCAACCATGCAGGTCAAAGTACCCGACATATGGATTGGAGAAGGACATATGTGAGATCTTGACGCATAAGTAATAATTAAAATTTTAAGTTTTTAGAGGGCAACCATCCTTTCAGATTCAGTGCAGGGCCTTTGTTGACCCTGAATAAGAAGTTGGAACATATTTAACTGGTTTCTTTTTGGTGGTTTCTCTCTTTTACATAAAAAAAGCAGGGTTATATTCAGCATCTATTCCTTCTTCAGAGCATTGTAAGCTCATTATACCTTTACTTCCAAGCTCCTTCAAACAATTCTAGGAAATATTTGTTAGTGTTGTTTTAAAACCTGATTCACAAATAATACATTATGCAAGCTGCTAACATGCAGGTAACATCTTTGTTTGATTACTACTGTTGCTTCTTTATTATGCTCATGAGTCATGTAGACAATGTATTCCATCCAAAGTTCCAAGGATATTGACTCATTTTATTTTTAACGATCAATCAAATCGTTAATAAAACTTGACCCTTGAACAGAAAAGTCCACATCAATATGTCGGATATGGAGTGTTCTCAAACCCAAGCTCTATTGTCAGAGCACACACTTCATTAATCATTGCATTGGTTGAACCTTGGAGACTGAAAACAAATATGTTCCAACAAAGATATCGTGAAACCACCATCTCTGTAGAGAATTATGCATCCATTCTAGGTCTACCAAATTTGTTTTTGCTAAAACCACCAAAATCCTGAAAGCAAATGTAGGCTTTAGGGATAAGTTGTGGATTGAGCCGACTTGCAAAATACCTATGTCCGGCAGGGAACTCGTTACATGTATCTCAAGAACAAGTGATACAAGAGGGTATTACAACAACCATGTATCCTAGTCGAGCAAGAACTTGATGATCTATGCACCAAAGCATTATCAAGAGACTTCATTCAGAGCACTACTAGACAAATGGATGAAAGCATTGATGATAGACTGATAGTTAAACCTAACTACAGGAGGATCCTAATCTAGACTTAATTCAGTGTACTACTAAAGAAATGACAAATGTAACTGCAATGATGATAGCTAAACCTAACTTTACGAGAAACCTAGTCCTTAAATTCTAATGGACAAGAACAAGTTATCATGATGATTGTTTTCATACTGCCTATTTCAGTCAATGATAACATACAAAGTAGTATTGTATGTTACAAATATAAGAGGACAGGGTTAGTCTGTCGATCAAGTTATGACATGTTTGAAGCAATAATAATAATAAGGGTTTTTATTTACTCATGGATGGTTGATGAACCTAGAAGTAGCACACAATTTTAAAATTGCTAACACAAATTCACTAAGAACCACTATTTGTGGGCATGAGATAACACTGACCCACATCATATACACATGTTGGACAATCATACAATCCCCTTTTATTCCGACCAGGCCTAGAGAGAATTTCACTGCTATGTGATTTTAATCAAAACATGCACTTTGCACAAGAAGGATATGAAGACATACCAAAATTTGGTTATCCAACCATATGGAGGTTGTACATCTCTTTTAAGTGATTAAAGATCACTAACAAACAAGGATGCCATGAGGTTTACAAGTTATGCAAGAGAACGTATTTGAGGATCCTTAAATACAACTTGAAGGGCCAAGTGTTGTTTAGAAAACCAGTTTGGTTTTGCGGTTTTGCCCTTAGAAAAAGAGGAGTGAAAGTTTATGAGCATCGGCCACAACAAGTGTAACATACGAAGTTTCAACATATCCCCATGCTAAAAGCCTTAGATACCTATGTAGTGGGATGGGATGCATGGCTTCATAGCTTCACAAGCCTTAAAACTTAAATTACCTTCATGTCGGAAGGGTGGCAGGCATACCCCTATGCTATGTTGGGCAACCTAACATTGAGATATGTTAACCCAATGAAGGGTGAGAATCTGTCTCCAAAGTTACCACCAAAGCTTCTTCAACTAGCTAGTTTTCAAACTAACATTTTAAACGTTTAGGGTCATATCATCTAGGAGTGTTACTTATGAACAACTATTTACAACTGAAAACAGAGAACTTCATGGAACACACATCAAACACTAAATATTCTTGTTTAGAGTTACAGTTTTCCCCATAATCTTAATTACATTCCCCTCTATATCAAGTAGGATTAAATCCTCTATTACCAAGCAACTCCCTCCAATTCTCAAAGAAGAATTTTTGGATATGTTCTTGCAAAACACATCATCTAGTGACTTGTATCAAGGGAAGATTATTGGTCTGCCATAGAAAATACTACCTTGTAGTAGGGTACAAATATGGCGTCAAAGAAAACATTTATTTCATGTGCCTTGCATCTTCAAGTTTCATGTGACTCCTACCTCCAGAACAACTTATTTTTATATGCAGGAAACCGTTAACAATCCCAAAATAAAAAGGGACTACATGAGAAACTACGAATTTCATTCATTACAGATAATACCTAGAACCCAGATTATATGATACTTGCCTTCATACTTAACAAAAAAAAGGCGTGTCTATTTTGAGAACGACTAGTCCTGCATGCCATGTAATGCTCCATCATGCAACGTCGAAGTTAAGCATATGTATATTTATTACTCCTATTAACTCTCGATTCTATTAGATCGCTCTTAATCTTAAACTAGATGGAAGTTTTTTGGCATAAACAATTCTCCTGCCCATTCTATTAACTGTTTTCAGCATTCAAATCCTCCTGTAATGACTTCCATACCAATATTCATGAAAGAATCCCTAAGACCCTACCAGAAGGCTAAATTATAGTAGAAAAAGAAATGATTAAGAATCTGAAGTAAACAATGAATAGAGAATTTTTATAACAGACCTTTGAGCTTCAATAATTGGAAGACGAACAACTACAAGCTCGCAAAATAACTCAATGATTTCTTGCGCTGCCATCATTTTTTCTTCCCTTATGATATGCTCCACCTAAATAAGATATATTAACCAAAGGTCAATGAAAGCCTACAAGGAAACAAATTACCAGATGAAATAAAGCAAACCTAATGCTCTTTTCTCTTTTGGAAGCAACTAGATCAATGATAAATAATATCAATACGAATATACAACGGGAAAATACCCTGATTCGAGCAGTGGCTTCTTGACCAGTCTCAAGAAGTTTGGCAATGTCACGACGCATCTGCTTTATATGAATTTCTCTACGATTCCTCAGGAGTTTTATGCGCGGTATCGTCAGTTTCAGAAGTGTTTTACTGTTTCCAACAATTTGCAACCAAAAGTTACTTAACATCAAGATGGACCAAAACCAAAAAACAATAGAAAAGTCATTTCCTATTCAAGAAAAATCAATTTTTGAGTCCGTAGGTCACGTTAGACTGAATATCATCCATCCATACAACAAAACTGAACTTCAATTTCAGTACTACGACGATATTAAAGAACATTTCAGTGCAATCAACAGAAATAAGAGAAATCCAGATGAAAACAGTTGCTAAAAACAGAAATTATAGACCAACTGGATAAATTTTCAAGAAACTTCGGAAGATATTAAATACCATTTAGAACCCTTGAAAGACCCTTTGCTGAAGAAAGAATCAAGCATCGACATCTTGAATTCGCCCGGATCGCAATCCTAATAAACCCTGATCTTCCGATCACAGTTATCTATCTGCAGTGAATCGTCTGATTAAGAATCCATAACAAAAATTGATCAATTCACAAATATGATTTACTAGTACTATCTGTTGTACACACACACCTACTCCACTACGAACGAATTATACGCGTTTATATATAGATATCGCATCAGCTAACATGGAATTAGGTTTGCTTACTTAATATGGAAGAATTCGTTACCTTCTTCGCAAATTCCAGCCAAGACTTTGACGGTGAATATGGATTTGGGGATTTCTTGTGATAACTTTTGGATTTTTTCGATTTTTCACCATGAAACTTGATTTGAAGGAGAAACCTGTCGACACGATCTTATACTTTTTACTTAGAATATTTACACTTACACCCCCTCATCTTTGATAAACAATCCAATCCACCCTCAAAAATGGGTGGATGTTAAACAATCCGCACAAACTGTACCGCACCATATTACATCAAATCGTGCGCTTTTAACTTTTACGACACCGTTTATGATTTATATATTTTTTTCCATGTGGTTTCGTTTGTGGTTTTGAATTACAAAACCGTTGTTCAAACCACATGCATTTTTATAATTTTTATCGAAAAAATTGTTTACGATTATAAAATAAGTTATGACGTGTATATTAATTTTTATACGATCACAAAACTATGTATCTGTACTTGATTGTGTCGAAAAGTTTTGATTACGTTATCATTGATGCAATTAATTGAATATTTAAATAGGTATTGAGTACGGACAGTATCAAGTCACACCACACGACATTTATTAATGTAGGGTATTTTGTAATTTAAGTCGTATGGAATTTGGTTTGTAGTTTGAAAAAATCTTAATGTGGTTAGGTTTTGTAGTCACCACAGACATCTTTGATGTATAGATTCATGTTTAAGTTAATTATAACGGTTGGATCATAATGATCAGTTTCAAGTGTTTAGATAGCTTGATTTTTATCCTTATTTTTAATTGTTTTGGTTAAGATAACCAGTCTGTCAACAATCATATAAGAAAGTATTGTAAAAAACCTGATTTTCGAAATAAATATATAATTATATATCTTTAATTTTATATTATTAAGTATCTGCATCTGAATTTTTAAATCACTTTGAAAATTAATCTGAACACCCTATAAGACTCACTATGCTCACAACAAAATGTTATTTACCACAAGAGTGGTGCCTGATTAGTTTGAGTTTGAACTCCAAAGGTCAAAAGTAGCAGGAGGTTTCAGGTTCAAATCGAAAGAGAAATAAACATTCCCGTGTGACCACAGAGATTCAAATACGGTGACTCCGAGCTACCCGCAAAGCAAGTGGGGATTAGTCGGCTCACATAACGAGTTTGATATCCAGGTTAACAAAAAAAAGGTTATTTTTGTTTAAACAAAATATTCCTTATATTGTCTTTGTTACTTATGACATAATATTACTGCTTTTGCCCATAACTATAGTTAATTACAAACTAGTCCCTAGACATTTGTTAAATCTTGATGGTTTGTTTTACCTTGCCTTAACACCTAAGCAAAATGGTTGGTTTTCAAAAATAGAGCATTGGAAGGAAGAAAAAGAAGATCCAAAGTTTCATTAGAATGAGTTATAAAAAAAAATGTTTGTGACAATTATTTATAAAAATAAATTCTTCTTCTGTGATTCTTATAATTTATGAGATATAATATAAACCATAAAATTATAATAAATTAAAAAATTATTAATTTTTATAATTTTGAATTAAAAAATCAAATAAAAGGTATTATAGGTATTTGTAAATTTCCTCTCTTCTATCTCCCACCTCTCCTTCGGTCCCACCACGTTTGACCACCACCATCTCAATTTTTGTATAACCCTATGATAAATAAATATAGTGAGCATATTGTGGTCATCATTGAGCCAAATTTTGTACAACCCTATGATATGTAAATATTGTGAACACAGTGTTCATACCATACATTGTCCATAGTATGTACACTTTACAAGTGGTGGTTTTGTGGTGTGATGACAATGTGCACAGTATGCACACCACACATTGTGCACAATAATGTCGTCATTGGATGATGGTTGTCGAGAGATGTAGCAAACAAATAAAATGAGAGAGAAAAGTAGAGAATTCATTTGAAGTATCTAAAGAAAATTCCCTCATGTTCTTCTTCAATCCAAAAACCTCCCTTGTTAAAGTCTGTGATCTTGAATTAATCAAGAACAATAACAGATGATTGCTATTAGATAAAAATTCGTTAAAATAGGGTTGAAGAAGTAGAAATCAAGAAACCAAAAAACTTGATCTGTATAAAATCAAAACCTGCAAAATAAAAAGGAAGGTGGGTGGCGGCCGGTGAAATTAAGGTTAGGAGGGAAGGGAAAAAGAAGGGGAGGGGTGGGGAGGATTCATGTTCTCTGTTTAGGGTTAGTTATTAGGTGATAAGAATAGGGGAAACTGCATGAAAATGTAATGCACTTTGTTCTGATTCCTATTTTGAACAGTGTACTTTAAAAACCTTTATATTGGTATCTGAGATGTAAAATCTCAAACATTTAAGTACATGAATAACCAATTTAACCATTAATTGGTTACAATGCTAACGTGGCAAATGACATGTCATACAACTTTTTATTATTTGTTGATGTGGATATTGACATGGATCTTTAATAATACAATTATTTTTTTATTGAAGTTCTCATTTACTTTTAGAACCTGTATATTAATATCTGAGATATAAAAACTCAAACATTTAAATACCTAAGTAACCAATTTAACCATTAATTGGTTATCATGCTGACATGACAAATGACATGTCATATAACTCTTTATTATTTGTTGATATGGATATTGACATGGAACTTTTTTTAATACAATTAGTTTTTAATTCTTTATTAGAGTTTTCATTTGAAAAAAAACAAATCAGTAACTCTTATTCAAACCCTAACTTATATTCCACATCTTCCACTTCCTTTAGTCTTCTCAATCCCCAACGTCCCCTTCACCATCATCCTCTTCATCTTATAATTCAACTGGTGGTGGTGGTGGTGTTGGTGCATTAAGAAGTTGCACCTCTGCATATCAGGTTGTCATTAAGAGATCTATGAAATGCATGCATTAAGGAGCAGTATCTTGTGCTTAATATATTGTAGTTAAGAGTTTTGGTTCGAATGCTTTATAAGATGGTATAAATGCATATATACTCATACGTGTTGTTAGGTTTGACTTGGTATTTTTTTTCTTTTGTTTTCTTCTGATAATTTATAGGTCGTTGGAGTAGTGGAGTTGGCAGACCTACTCTTCCTGCGTAACTAACTCCTTAGTCGTAGGAATTTCCTTTTTTGTTTTTTATTTGTATGGTTATTTAAAGAGCCCAAGTCTTTGAATAAATCATCCAGTACTTGCAACTATTGTGTTTTGTGTGTGCTTTCAATCGAAGTCCAACAAATCAGTATCAGAGCCAAATTCACAGAGGCCTGACCAGTAAGCAAAGTGAGGGAGGAGATACACGAAAGAAAGAGAGTAAGGAATTTAAGAGAGATGGTAGAGGTAAACAACCTTGCTCAAGCATGTGTCCCCAAGTTTG
The DNA here is from genome assembly GCF_001531365.2 of Cynara cardunculus var. scolymus. Lineage (NCBI taxonomy): Eukaryota > Viridiplantae > Streptophyta > Magnoliopsida > Asterales > Asteraceae > Cynara > Cynara cardunculus. The sequence continues at coordinate 10,750,799 of NC_037531.1, forward strand.
ATGGAGACTATGATCACTGGAGTCTCCTCATGGAGAATTTATTAAGGTCTAAAGAATATTTGTGTGTGATCAATACCAGTCTTCCTGATATTGAAGAGGGACTAACTACAACAGAAAATAAAACTTTAGAAGAAACGAGGCTGAAGGATCTCAAGGCGCATAACTATCTCTTCAGTTCAATTGACGAGACTATTTTGAAGACGATCACAGAAAAGGAGACGGCCAAGCAGTTGTGGGACTCGATGAGGATCAAGTATAAAGGGAATGCAAGGGTTTAACGTGCTCAACTCCAAACGTTGTGCATAAACTTCGAGCTGTTAGAGATAAAGTGCGGGGATCGGTGACTGATTATTTTGGCAGAGTTATGGTCATGGCAAACGATATGCAGAACTGTGGTGAGGACATGCCTAATGTTAAAATTGTAGAAAAAATTATTCGTACCTTACCGGAGAACTATAACTACATTGTATATTCAATTGAAGAATCCAAAGACATCGACAGTCTCTCAGTGGATGCGTTGCAAAGCTCACTGCTGGTTCATGAACAAAAGTGCAAGAAAAACTTGAATGGTGGTGACGAACAAGTATTGAAAGTATCTACAACACATGGAGACCGAGCATACGACTGAGGATACACGGCTAGATGTTTTGTTATGCGCGAAAAAGGAAGAAGCCGAGGAAGGTCTATAAATAGAGCAATTGTTGAATGTTATCGGTGTCATCAACTTGACACTTTATATCTGAATGTCCTGAATGGAACAACAAGGCACATTACAAGAAGATAGCGGAGATCGATGATGAGGAGGAGATGTTGTTGATGGAAATTGTGGAGACAAGTAGGGTCATGAAGAAGGAAACATGGTTTTTGGATTCCGGGTGCAGCAACCATATGTGTGGGAGTAAGGTATGGTTTACAAACTTAGACGAAGAGTTCCGATATTTGGTGAAGCTTGGGAATGACAACATATTGGAGGTTACGGGGAAAGGTAACGTCCATTTTAAAATAAATGGATGCACTCAGGTTGTTACAAACATCTACTATGTGCTAGATCCAAAAAAACAACCTTCTAAATTTTGATCAACTTCAAGAAAAGGGTATAAATATCCTTATCCAAAATAACATATGTAAGTTGTTCCACCCTCGGAGAGGCCTGATTATGCAATCAACAATGTCTAGCAATCGCATGTTTCCATTATCTGTTGAAGTGGGTGCTGAAAATGCAAATGTCGATTGCCTACAAGTGTCAGCTGATGATGAAATCAAAATATGGCATCGAAGATATGATCATTTGAGTTACAAGGGGTTAAGAACTTTGAAGTATCAAAACATGGTACGCGACATACCAGATTTGAAGGGAAAACTAGAGACATGCACAAGCTTCCTGGTAGGAAAACGATTCAGACAGCCAAGCCTGAAGAAAAGTTTATGGCGTGCATCAAATAAACTACAACTCGTCCATTCAGACTTGTGTGGACCAAGCACACAAGTTTCAAGCAACAACAGAAGGTTTCAAACATCAACAGAAGGTATGTGGTCACATTTATAGATGATCTCAACATGAAATTGTGGGTCTATTTGTTGTCGAGCAAATATAAAACTTTAGCCCACTTTAAGATACTCAAAGCCCATGTTGAAAATGAGTGTGGTTTGGATCTACTATGTTTGCGTATTGCCAGAGGGGGTGAATTTACCTCCAACGACTTTGAATCTTTTTGTAGGGAAACTGGTATCAACAGGAACTCACAGTCACATTCACACCCCGATAGAATGGGGTGGCCGAATGATAAAATCGTATCGTGATGAATATGGTTTGTAGTATTTTAGATGACAAAAAAAAAGGTTCCTAAAAGCTACTGGCCAGAAGCTGTCAAATGGACCACACATGTGTTGAACAGAAGCCCATCAACCTATTTGTAAGGCAAGACACGCGAGGAGATGTGGAGTGGAGCGAAGCCTAATGTAGATTATTTTCGAGTTTTTGGTTGCTTGGCTCATGTCCATGTTCCTGATTAGAAAAGGCATAAACTAGATGATAAGAGCATCAATTGTGTGCTACTTGGAGTAAGCAATGAATCCAAAGCGTATCGTTTGTACAACCCAACAACAAATAAAGTGATCGTAAGTCGTGATGTCGTTTTCGAAGAAAACAAGGGCTGGAACTGGGGGAGTACAAACAATAAAAAAAACGCTAGCTTGGGAAGAAAGTGAAGGTGAAAAAGAAAGTGAATGTGATAAAAAAAAAGTTGCGAGTCATGTTGAAGAAAATGAAACCAGTAACAGTACCGACTTTGAAGAAGCTGATGACCGATTAGGACTGCCTACCCGTATTTGATCCTAAATTTTTGGCCAATGGCCGATTAAGGCCTAGTCCATTCTTTTTTTGGTCCTGTCCTTTTTTCCCGCTAAAAAGGGTCGGTCGGTCCTTGTACATCTCTAGTCCTAATTATTTAAAAATACCATGTAGTATTTGATATTCATACGAGATTGATTTGATAAGACGTAACTGAACAGTACTGAACTAAATAGAATAAATTGTCTGTCTAATATTTAGCACTATTAAGATTGGACATGATACATGACGGTTATTTCACTTGGATATTACTTATTTATTTAATTATTGTACAAATAACTTAGATACTCTAAATGCATTAAAATTAAGCACATGAAATGATAACATTGTTTAAAGTTCATCAAACATAAAATACATAAACATTCTTTATAAATCTTCAGGATTTTTTATGTGTCTTCAATTAGTCATTAAGTAACTGTCATGGATTGATGACATTGTTAAATATTAGCTTCTTTCTTTGTCGACTATACCATTGTCGACGTTAGTCAGTTCAAGATTGAGTCTTTGTATGTCTTAATTATGAAGTGTATTCAAGAAAGTCTTAAACACAACCGAAATTGCATCAAGTACTGCTCTTTTATGTACAAAGTCTTAAATCTCTTAATTACAACTTCACGAGCTTGATGTACAGCTTATGAATGCAAAACTCAAATGTATCTCCTTAAGATACATTCCCCAAAGCCCATATGACAATTCACATACATCCATCTTCCCATACGACGATTCACACAAATCCACCTTCCCGTACAACGCTTTGGTCTCCCAAAGTATCATATAACTACACGGTTAGGGTTCTTTGCTCTTCAATTTTTTCTTTCATCTCAATCTTTCTCCGGATTCGATCATCCATCACTCCAATGTCAGGCAAGGTTTTATCGATTTCAATCTCCCAATTTTGACCCTCTTCATCATTTTCTCCATCCAGTCTTCTCCAAATTGTTAGGTCTTTTGTTCTTTTGTGTTGTTATGAAAGTCAATTTAAATATATGACCGTCAATCATTGACTCTGTTATGTAGAATAAACTAAATGCATACCTCTAGATATTTTCCAAAACAACCCTTATTTGATTTGGTTGTTTGATTATTTCCACTTGACCCATCTTTGATCCCTTGATTACCTCCTTAACATTCTTGGTTTTGTTTTCCTCTGTTTTTTTCAGGTACCCTTTGTAAAAAATGCATTATATGTAAGTCAAGTTACTCATTTATAGCAGCATTGTCTTTCATACAAATCTTCCTAATCGCACGTGGGCTAGGCTTAGAGCGCGTGAAACTCATCACCATCTCGTAAGGGCGTTTGAATCATTTGAGCTATACATATAATATATGACCCTTGATCACATCACATTTAATCTCAAATCCATCCATGAATCGCACTTGATATGGGGATTGATCCGGTGCATCTCATCTTAATGTGCATCCAAGGATGGAGATCCCTTCTCACATTTCTCATCTTAACTCTCATTCTCACTAGAACCCAACCAATATATATATATATATATATATATATATGTGTGTGTGTGTGTGTGTGTGTGAGAATTCCAATGCATTGATTGAACCGTTTTCAAGGGTTGAGATCACGCACATTACCGGACTTATATATATCTTCCATGCAATCTAATGGATGAATTCGCCTTCATTCATGCTCTCTCAATTATGTCTAAGGAGGTGTTTGGGATTGCTTATAAAAACAATTTATTGACTTATTCTGGTGTGACACTGGTAATAAACATTTTTTAGTGTTTGGATAAACAACTTATACCGGTATCAAACCAGTAATAAGGAATTTTTGAATAAGTTAAACTCTTCTGACTTATAAGAAGTTGATAAGTGCTTTTGTACAAAAACATAAATTGTTTCAAATACGTAATCCAAACACCCCCTAAGTTGTATTTTCAAAGACATTCATGGTCTAATTATTCTTAATGCTTTTGTAAAATTAGATCCTCTATAATTTTCTATTTTTTATAATTATTTTGAATAAAATTTAACGAAAGAATTTACCTAAAATGTCACGCATTTTTTACGGTACCAAAATACGTCATTCTATTCGTCAAATAAATACTTAAAACACATAACATAATGAAAAGTTTGGATTAGGTCATATGCAAAGGTTATAACTAATTCGATTAGACTTAAGGCGTCGACAATTAGGCCTGTAAACGAACGCGAACGGAGGCTTGTTCGTGTTCGTTCGTTTAACTTAACCGAACAAATGAACGAACACGAACAATATTCTTTGCGTTCGTGTTCGTTCGTTTAAAAAATGGTTGTTTTCGTTTATGTTCGTTCTTTAAAATGTTAAACGAACATAAACATACGAAAACAACAAACATTGAAGAGACTTAATCGAACTAGAGCTCAAGCCATGAAGCTTAGTTGGTCCAAATTTATTTTCAAAACATAAGCTATAGAAAAGAAACCCAATTAAAAACTAAAAAAACATATATTTCGACACCAGTCGGATTCGAACCCCGCTCTCCATTGAAAGCAAGACTTTAGTCATGCTCCATAAACCAACTCCGCTAGCTTAAATTTATGTTAGTGGCACTTCAAAAACTCAAAAACTTTTTTCTGCTATGACGGAGACATGAAGCTTTGGCCCGTGTCACCATATGCCCTTAAGTAGGTCTGTGCCTGCTTACGGTATCGGATCATCAGTAGGGCCTAGCCTCCATTACGGTTAAGAGTTCAAGATCACCAAAGGTGAGAAGTGTCTATGTAGATTGGACCAGGTTAAAACAGCATTCAATTATAGCACATTTCCTATTGGAGTTGCATAACTAGACTTAGATCACATCCAAACCCAAATGAGAAAAGAAAACAACAGCAATCATTACAAAAGTAAGAAGATTAATCACCTGAACTTGGAATTCAAATTCAAATTCAAGATCTTTTGGTAAATTGGTCATACAAATCATCAGGAATTGCTTCTTTATGCCTCTCCACAACCTGCTTTACAAAATTTATATCAGATAAGCACACAAATGAATGAAATTCGTAGCTTTTTATCCCTTTCTCTTCCAAGGCCTTGAACACTTGGTACCTTGGCTTCACCCTTTTCTCCAAACTATACATCAAAAGACTGCCACGGGTGGCCAACCACAGCGGCGAACAACCAACTTCCGCCATGAAGAAACTCATCCCTTTACTTAGTCTCTCCTCAGAATGTGTAAAACAGAATGGTTGACTCTTGGCAATGGTGTAAATATCCGAATCGCACCATCCAAAGCTCTTAAACAACTCAAATTTCTTCTGCAGAGTCGACTTCTTCTGTGAACAAATAGCCAAAAATCCCGTAAGAAAACATGGATGAACCTCGCATAATACCGAATTCCTTTTCAACTTGAACAAGTTTCTCTTCTAGCCTACCAGGATTCTGATTAACCACTCTAGGGTCCCTAAGTATAACCCTTTCAAGATCCTTACCCGAAACCCCAAATTTTGCCATTAACACCACATTAGTTCTAAAGGATTTCCCATAAAAAGGCCAATGTGATCGTTCAATAGCCTTTAAGATTTTCTCGTTAGTGCCCAATATTTTCCTCAAAAGCCTAATAGCAGGCATAATAGATGTATGCAGACCTCTCGCCAAGAGATTGGGATCCCTTTTGATAATCGAAACGAGATTCGACCCGGAAAACCCAATTTCAGAAAGAATCTTAAATTTGGGTTCTAGAGTTTTGTCAACTTTGCGCAATAGGATGCTGGGTTGAGTGAGAACTATGGATTTAACATCATTTTCGGATAGATTATAGTTCCTAAGGAAATCGATGACAGATTGAGAGTTTTTGGTGGACTTCAAGTGACGCATCTTCGTAGTGGCGGAGATGGCTTCTTGTTTGGAGAATCCGAGGGAATCGATGAGGAAATCCACCATGAAATGGGGTTGAAGATCAGAGGATGGAGATGTGGTTGAGCAGTGAAGCAGACGAAGGAAGAAGGACGATGAATCGACGAGAAATGCTCTGGAAATTTGGCCATGGCTGCTGCTAACAGAGAGCATCTGTTGAGACGAGCCCTGAAACGATGGAACACACTCCGCACCACGGAATCCGGTTTGTTTGTTCGAATGGCAACAAAACCAACCGGTTGGACCGGTTTTAAGTATAAACTCGGCGCATGCACCGAATCAATTATCACTCGTTTGACGGTTTATACCGTTTGTAAGCTTTCAAAAAATTTATTAATTACAAATTATGATGCATTCGATACATGTTTCTAATGCTTGGTTTTACCTTTACCACCACCGCTAGCAAAGAGAGATTGTTCATCTTAAGTAGGGGTGTTCAAAAAAACCGTTGGACCGTTTAAACCGGCTGAACCAAGTCAAACCGGACCGTTTTTGGCGGTTTGAGCAGTCTGGCGATTTGGTTTGGTTTGGAAAATAGTAAAACCGGACGGTCCGGTCTGGTCTGCGGTTTGGAACCTTTTTTGGGCGGTTTGGACCAAACCGACCGCCAAATATGTGTGTGTGTGTGTGTATATATATATATATATACATACATACATTATTTAATTATTTATTTTAATATTAGCAAGCCCAATTTTTTTAACTTATGGATTATGGTTCAAATATATATCTAAGTCCAACATAAAGTTTAACATCTAACATAATCAAAATGGATATTTAATCTAAAATTGTAAATTATATATGTTTTTTTTAAGTTTAAAATTTAAAGTCCATTAAAGGCCTAAACCGGTCAGACCAGACCACCTTTTCGTGGTCTGGTTAGACCGGTCTGGACACTTGATGTCAAACCGCTCGGTTTGAAAATTTTATAAACCGCCATTACGGTTTGGTTTATAGTCTGAGAGGTTAAACCGCCCAAACCGGACCGCGAACACCCCTAATCTTAAGGGGTTGTTTATTTACCTCTTAATAGTTTTATTAAGAGGCAATCTCTAAATCGTTAAGAGATAAATCTTGTTTGACAAAAAAAAAAAAATTTGTCTTTTAATGGTTCTAAAACTCTCTGAATGATTTTGTATCTTGGGTCTCCCTTAACCATTAAGAGTCATAATTTCATTGTAAACAATTTTATTTCATTTTGCACTATATCATGAGAGCCTCTTAATCATTCTGAACACTTAATGATTATGCACAAAACCATTCAACAATTGTCAAACAACCCCTAAAACCTAATTTCAGCTCCCCTTATTCGAAAAGTCTTGACCCAATTTCAAATTCAATCAAAACCTCAGTATATCAGCCTCATCGTTAGTTCAGATTCAAATCTCTCAACATACTCTCACACAGTTTTTCGGATTGCTTTGCATCTCTTACGACCGATCAAAATATTCAACAAACAACTGATGATAATTATGGACAAACAGGTGACTAAAACTATAATCCCTCCATTTTCTTTATCTTTTTCCTTGTGAATTATGAGGCTCGTATTCTATCCTAGTTTCAAAGGCTTCATCACCCCAAAGTGGTTCAAATTTATCAATGAAATCTTAGTCTAATTGCACCCAAACCACAACCATCACTCAAACCATTAGCATCATTTAAACCATTGCCTTCACCCATTGTAGTAATAGTTGCTTCTTGCATCTACTAGTACAAACATTTGTAGGTTCTACTAAAGACTCGTCAGAGAGTTACTCAATTCTAAGGTAGCGTTTCGTTTTTAAGATGTGCTGAAGTCTGAAGTTTTATTTTACTTCTGATTGATAAAAAGTGATACTGAAATCTGAATCAATAAGACTGTTTGTTTTCGTAAACTAACATATGTCTAAAATCCGATCGTTAGAAATTTACTACATGATGTTTTAAAATATTAAAAAATAAAAATGACAAAAACTTTTAAAAACCATTTCTTATGCATGAAGTACTGTTTATTGATACATATTACTTAAAATTTAAGATTACAAGTAAATTGTGCATAAGTACAACTTATTAAAGCTCCGTATTTGAATTCTTGTAACTAACTGCAGATAAACATAATCAAATATTGGATAAACATTTCATTTTAAATATAAAAAATCTAAAATATTATTAGGATAATTATTAAGTTCTAACATAATACTTAGTTATCATCTTTATAAAAAAATTATATTATTAAACCTAAATTAAATTTGTTTCTTACTAAACCTAAATTAAATTATAATTAAAAAAATTGAACTAAGAAATTTACACCAAGACACAAGAATTTTTAAAAAGATTAATTTGATACTGATATCGATATCGATATATTTTTTTTCAAAATTTTATGATATTTTCAAATTTATATTTTATTCAAAAATAAAAATATCATCATCTTCTCAAACCACATAAAACCGTATTATATCGACATAAAAAATGGATAAAACGGAACATTGAAATCAAGATGTGTCTCGATGCACTGCATGAGTATCTTTCTAATAAAAATTAAAAAAAAAAACTTTTAAATTTTTTGTCTTATCAATTGATTTAACTAAAATGTGACCAAATTATTTAATTCTTTATAAAACTAGAAAATAATAAATTAAAATTGAAAATTTAGTACCATAAAAGAAATTATTGTTTTTGTAAAACAACTTAAAACAAAAATAATATATGGTAAAAAAAATGCCAATAATTGATTGATGGACCCAAGTAATTGATGGAGGCCTAAGAGAATAAGAGACATTTAAGAATCTAGGCAATAATTTTTTTTATTCAAATCATATTAAAAGATAAGAGGTTTTAAAAAAAACAGTTTGAATTATAAAACGTCTGATCAAATCAGACATAAAAGGTAATCAAAAGAAGAAAATGAAAAAAATTAAACAAGGCATAATTATAAAGTGCTTGGGGTAACATGAGATAGGTAAGATTGCTTAAATATAACATGAACATCCTTTATAATTCTTCAATGAGTCGTTAAGTAATTGTCTTCCAAAAAAAGAATCGTGTGAGAATAAGAGTTAAAATGAGAAACATAAAAAAAGATATGAATACTTGATCACTTTTAATCTCACCTCAATTCCATGAATTGCGCTTATATTGAGAATTGGTCCGGTGCATCTTTATGCACCACATTAGTATTGATCTCAAATTATGATTGATCTAAAAATAGAGATCCTTTTTTACCATTCTCAACATAATTTCGATTCTTATAGGAACCCAACCCTTGTCTTCGATTGGTGATTGGTGGCATTCTTACATATTAGCTTTCTTTACTGTCCACTTTGTTCGACCTTCGTCAGTTCAATACTGAGTTGTTGTATGTCTTACATTCGACCCATAATATTTTTTTAAACGATAACACCATTTGATCATAAAAGAAAACGACATAATGTTTTCAACAAAATCATTATAGCTTAGTTGGTTTGTTGTTTGTATTTCCAAAAAAAGACCGACTTCAATTTCTTACATATCCACCTCTGTTATTCCTTACCTCGGGACCAAATTGGTTATTGGGCAGTGCAAGTTAAAACAGGTGTACCTGAAATCCAAATCTATTTTCAAAACAGAAGCTATAGAAAAGAAACCCAATTAAACACTAAAAAACATAGATTTTTACACCGCTCAGATTCGAACCCCGCTCTCTATTGAAAGCGGGACTTTAGTCATGCTCCATAAACCATCTCAGCTAGCTTACGTTTTTGTTACCGGCACTTCAAGAACATTAATTTTTTGCGCTACGACAGATACACGAAGCTTTGACCCATGCCACCGTATGCCCTTAAGTAGGTTTACCTCCCCCCAACAGTATCCGGATTACCGGTAGAGCCTAGTCTCTATAGAGGTTAAGAGTTCAAGGATCACAAAAGGTGAGTATTGTGCATGATATTTACTGTATACAAATATTGTAGTAGTTATGGTGAATGACAGATGCATGCTGCCAACCCAGAAATGGGCAATTGAACCAGGTTAAAACAGTAAACAGCATTCAATTATACCACAGAGTTGCATAACTAGAATTAGCATCAATTACAACTTCAGTATGTAAGCAAATTTCAGCAATGCTATCATCTCCTATCAAAACCCAAATGAGAGAAGAAAACAACAACAATTATTACAAAACTGTGAAGATGAATCTCACAATTTAGAATTCAAATTCAAGATCTTTTGGTAAATTGGTCATACAAGTCATCAGGAATTGCTTCTTTATGCCTCTCCACAACCTGCTTCACAAAATCTGTATCAGATAGGCACAAAAATGAATGAAATTCCTTGCTTTTTACCCCTTTCTCTTCCAAGGCCTTAAACACTTGGTACCTTGGCTTCACCCTTTTCTCCAAACTATACATCAAAAGACTGCCACGAGTCGCCAACCATGATGGCGAACAACCAAGTTCCGCCATGAAGAAATTCAGCCCTTTACTTAACCTCTCCTCAGAATGTGTAAAACAGAGTGGTTGACTCTTGGCAATGGCGTAAATATCCGAATCACACCACCCGAAGCTCTTGAACAGCTCGAATTTCTTCTGCAAATTCGACTTATTCTGCGAACAAATAGCCGAAAGCCCGTAAGAAAACATGGATGAACCTCGCATAATACCAAATTCCTTTTCAACATCAACAAGTTTCTCTTCTAGCCTAGCAGGATTCTGATTAACCAATCTAGGGTTCCTAAGTATAACCCTTTCAAGATCCTTATCAGAAACCCCAAATTTTGCCATTAACACCACATTGGTTCTAAAGGATTTCCCATAAAAAGGCCAATGCGATCGTTTAATAACCTTTAAGATTTTCTCGTTAGTGCCCAAAATTTTCCTCAAAAGCCTAATAGCAGGCATAATAGATGTATGCAGACCTCTCACCAAGAGATTGGGATCCCTTTTGATAACCGATACCAAATCCGACCCGGAAAACCCGATTTCAGAAAGAATCTTAAATTTGGGTTCTAGGGTTTTATCAACTTTACGCAATAGAATGCTGGGTTGAGAGAGAACAATGGATTTGACATCAGTTTCGGATAAATTGTAGTTCCGAAGGAAATCGATGACAGATTGAGAGTTTTTGGTGGACTTCAAGTGAAGAATCTTTGTAGAGGTGCAGATGGCTTCTTGTTTGGAGAATCCGAGGGAATCGATGAGGTAATCCACCATGAAATGAGGTTGAAGATCATCGGGTGGTGATGTAGTTGAGCAGTGAAGGAGGCGGAGGAAGAAGGATGATGAATCGAGGAGAAATGCTTTGGAAATTTGGCCATGGCTGCTGCGAACAGAGAGCATCTGTTAATCCGAGCCCTAAAACGATTGAACGCTCTCCGGACGACGTAATCCGGTTTGTTTATTCAAAAGTAACAAAACCTACCGGCTGGACCGGTTAGAACGAGTTTGGCTCCCTGGACCGTCGTTCAAGCTTTCACATACAAAGGTACCACTCTCAATTACCTTATGAAGTAACATTTTTTGCCGTTAAAAAGAATTAACGGTAAACGTTTATAAATCATAACCCGATAAATATATTAGATAAGGGTCATCACCCTTACTTATCGAGTAAGGTTAGTGATCTTTACTTTCCCTCTTACCGAGTAAAGTTCTCAATTCTTATTATGTTCATCCAGTAAGGTAATTGAACCGGTAACTCGGTAAGTGTTTATCAAGGTAAGTGTTTGGTAAACGGTCCCTTAATACAAAATGTCGAGTTCGGATACTTTCCCCCCTGAGGCCATTCACCGATTCTAGTATATGGAGTGAGTGCTACTTATTTTATATGTATTTTTTTGTAAGATGATTTTTCATGTGAAATTCTTATACACCAGTACATTTTATTGTCTATATTACTAAGTACAATTGTTCATGCATGTTTTTATGTAACGTTATAAACCTGTTGGTTACGTTATCATAATAAAAAATCGCTGTATCGATTCAGTGAGATAACTCTACTTTGAAGGCTGGTTGAATTTAAAGCGACGTTTGTTTTTTAAGAGATGTTGAAGCCTAAAGTCTTATTTCAGTTTTGATTTATAAAAGGTGATGCTGAAGTCTGAAATCTGAATCAATAAAACCGTTTGTTTTTATAAACTGATAATCGTCTGAATTTGTATAAATTGTCTACTTACTCATTTAAAAACTATAATGTTGAATTTACATCCTATTAAAATATATTAATTGAGAGAGGTGAAGATTGATTTGGTATGGATCATTTGAGAGAAATAGTCGATTAAGGTCAACCAATTGAGAAACACCGTTGTTGAGGATTTGAAGAACAATAAAGACAAATAAAAGGTTGGTTTATCTCTTATTAGATAAGAGAAAAATAAAAATAAGTATCTCTAAAAAACTGAAGAAAAAAAAAACAGTCTGAATAACCTTATCTTTTAACAAATCAGACGTGAGAGACCGGTAAGAATTTTTTTATAAAAAAAACGTAATTATACTTTGATTGGAATTTTAGTCTCTTCTTCACTTATAAATAAAAAATATGTCCATCACAAATGTATCCTTTTCCTTCGTTCATGAAATCAACACATTTACAGGTGCGGAGGGAGAAATCAAATCAACCTCCAGCAATTGAATCACAATAACCGAAACAATACCAGATCCTTGTCGCAAAGCTGCAACAGCACCAACAATGGAACCTTTCTGCATCGCGATTTTTAGAATTTCATCATCTCACCATCTCACCATCTCAAGGTTCATGTAAATTACACTTACATGTGATGTGGTATCAAATGCATGAACTTCAAGAATTATATATGATTCATTTGCATCGCCATGATCGACGTATTTGAAACTTTATTACAACCAACTGAAAACAAATTCTTTGTTATACTGAATAAAAACAAGATGAATTTCGTCATATTTTGATGTGTTTTCAGAGATGTTATTCATAGACGAATTGGAATATCTTCGATCTCAAGCTGTGCAGCAATGTCTTCCAATTGCTTCTTCACACTCATATCAATCAGCTTCGATTGAGAATTTCCATATCTGATCGTGAATCCAGCCACCAATGATTCATCAATCGCCGTCTTAATCCTCACGTTTTTGGCTCCGGTGAACTTCTGCACCTGCTTCGCGATCTGCGCCAAGTGCTGTCTCTCCAGGTGCACTACCGATGTCACGATCGCCAGCTCCGTCCCCGTCAATTTGTTGTAAACAACCTCGAATTCCTTCACTATCTCTTTAATCAAATCGATCCGTTTGCTTTCAATCAGGATGTTCAGGAAGTTACAGACGTGTAATTGGAGGCTTCCCGACGCTGTTATATCGTCGATCAATTCTCGTTTCTGATCTAGGGTTACAATAGGACTGACGAAGAAGTTGAGGAAGGATTCATCGGAGAAGAGTTTATCGACCTTCTCGACGTCTGTGGCTGTTGCCTCTAGGGTTTTATTCGAGCTCGCAACCTCCGCTAGAGCAGTTGCATACCTTCCCGCCACGGAATCGGCCATTTTGGCCCCGGTACAACCTCCGCCGCGCCGAGATTTGTCTGTGATTTTGATGGTTAGTTTCGGGAGTCTTAGACGGCTGGAGAACGAAATATTTAGTGGATTAATGGAATTACTACGTAGAGATGAAGAGCGAAATGTGATCGGAGCAGCCTGAAGAGTGGCCGTGATGGCGGCGGCGGCCATCTTTACCGGCGAGAAGAGGGAGAAAGAGCGAGGCTTGTTTAGGAGTGGTACCGTTAATTAGGAGAGGGGTTTTTTTTATGGCAGCGGACGGTGGAGATTCAATAGCAGGGAGTGATCAACGGATGAAAAATTTCGTAGATTGTGAAGGAGGAGAAGACTAATAAAATACTTTAATCATTATATTTTTAATTTGATAATTGGACTTTGAAACCGATTATTATGAATTATTTTCGTTGAAAAATATATTTATACTAACATATTTAATCATTGTTCGGTAAACATCAGTTAGTTTATTTTTTGAATATAAGTTTGTTTAAGTTAGTTTATTGAAAAGATAATCGGAATAGTTTTTTGTCATTATTTTTTCAACTAGAAAGGGTATTCGCGCAATATATCGAGATATATTTAGATTTTAATGTTTCGTTCGGTTTCTATAGATGTTATAATACAATTTTTATGTAGTTTGGAGAAAAGAATAATGTTTTTATTTTTAAATAAAAAATAAATTTGAAAATATCATAAAATTTCAAAAATAAATATATCAATATTAGTATCAAATTAACTATTTAGAAGTTTTTGTTTTTTGTGTAATTTCCTTAATTATAATTTAATTTAAGTTTAATAATGAAATAATTTATTTTTGATTTAATAATATAACATTTTATAAAGATAATAATTAAGTATTCGGTTATAACTTAATGATTATCCTAATTATATTTTAGATTTTTTATATTTAAAATGAGATGTTTATTATGTATTTGATTATGTTTATCTGCAGTTAGTTACACGAATTCAAATGTGAAACTTTAATAAGTTGTAATTACGCATAATCTACTTGTAATCTTGAGTTTTAAGTAATATGCATTAATAAACAGTACTTTATGCATAAAAAGTGGTTTTAAAGAGTTTTTATCAAATGCTTTATAATATAGTATAGATAATTTAACTTAAATTTAATAATGAGATAATTTATTTTTGGTTTAATAATATAACATTTTATAAAGATACTAATTAAGTATTCTGTTAGAACTTAATGATTATCCTAATTATATTTTAGATTTTTTATATTTAAAATGAGAGGTTTATCCTGTATTTGATTATGTTTATCTGCAGTTAGTTACACAAATTCAGATATGAAGCTTTAATAAGTTGTACTTATGCATAATCTACTTGTAATCTTGAGTTTTAAATAATATGAATTAATAAACAGTACTTTATGCATAAAAAATGGTTTTTAAGAGTTTTTGTCAAATACTTTATAATATAACTAGAAGCGTACTCGCGCAATGCAGCGAGATACATCGTGTTTTTAATATTTCATTTTATTCTTTATCTCAGTCGATGTTATAATATGAATTTATGTTATTTTGAGAAAGCGATGAT
>NC_037531.1:10767924-10781821 GCF_001531365.2 Cynara cardunculus var. scolymus
CGAATTCAGTTATGGGATGAAATCGGATAGGGATGAAATCGTTTAGGGATGAATGGGTTTAAGAGTTTTAAGAGTTTAAGAGTTTTTAAGAGTTTTAGTCAAATGTTTTATAATATAGTATAGATATAGATTATAAGCTCGATTAACAGTAATTGTTAATAATTACTATTAATTATAAATAAATATTAATTAGAGTAAACTCTAATTTTGGTCCCTGATGTTTAGTGAAATCTTTAAAAGTGAGATCTGAATTTTAAGAAGTCTAGAAATTGTTCTTGTTTTATTTTGCTTTAAAAGTGGTCCATTAATAATGTCGGTTAGAGTGAGGGGTGTTTTGGTCTTTTTCTCCATTTCCTTATTTATCTTTTAAAAAAGACAAGTTGTCTACCTGTGCAATGCGGCAGGATGTAAAGTTTCTATCATGATATATTCAACTTTTAAATATCATTTTTTTGTAAAATATCTTTGAAATAGTTGGGGGTTCACATCTGTATCAAAATCCAAAAATGAAAAATTAATGCAATTTCTCATTCAGAAAGTCTAAAATTTATGTTTAAATAAAATAGAAATTAGAATCATACATAATCATCATTCGTTCTATTGCTAGCATGTTACTTGGTTTGCCTGCAAACACATTTTAATGCCGTATATAACATGTATAGATGCTTGAATTTCAAACCATTATTATTGTATAAAACGCGATCTAAGTTCAGTTTATATGCTATTTTGCATAAAAAAGTTAAAAGAGGAAATATACAGTGTGATATGGTTTCATATATTACATAGATTATATACATGGTAATATGTATTTTCTTATGAGTTGTTGCCTACGATATTCCGTAATCAATTGTAATGGTTGGTTTTATAACGTCAGGAGGACAAGATTGCTGTGATTGTCGGTACAATTACTGATGACGTTCGGGTGCATGAGATCCCTTGTATGAAGGTTACTGCTTTGAGGTTTACTGAGACTGCAAGGGCAAGGATTGAGAAAGCTGGTGGAGAATGCTTAACATTTAACCAACTAGCTCTTAGAGCTCCTCTTGGACAGAACACTATATGTTCTTTATTCCCTTACTCAAAATGGAGAAAATGAGGATTTTGAGCTAATATTTTTGCTCCAACAGCTTTCCCATAATCATCTTCAAAATGACGGAAGTAGGAGAGAGAAAGGCTTTTTCTTCAAATATGGAGAACACCTCAGAAATGGTTACCAAGTGAGACCACCAATAGAGAACTTTGAAAATAAATATTTAGGGAGGGAAATAATAATAGATGAATGAAATATTTTAATATTATAATCAATGTTGGATTCTCCGAAATAAGGAATCTCTTGGAGATAAATGTAATTTTTTTTAAAGATTTTGACTTTTAGTTTTTCTTTTTGGAGAAATTTTGTGGAATTTGTCTTAGATGCTCTAATATGCTACAGTCTTTTATTGGCCCAACATAAGCACTGTTACTTGTTCCTTGGGCTTTCCTCTTACATTCGATTGTGGGGAACACGTAATCAGCCACGGACTGGGGTGTTGGGTCAGTGTTGGCTCGTCGAAAGGACGGTGCCTGGTACAAAATTCAGTATTCATGTAGTTAATATTTAACGATGACAATAATACTTGAGGAAGCCTTGAGTACTTCAAAATACGAAAAAGTGCCACGCCATCACTTGCGAGGCCAAATGAAATGTAATTAGTGTGCAAAAATCGAAATGTAAATATACCTAGTAACAGCGGAATCATCTTCAGTTTGACTTAAAAACATTTAAGTAATTAGACCTCTAGATGACAAAAACAGACTTGGTGTAGAACAATAATTCGAAGTTGTGTAAAACAGTAATGAAATTAAAAAAAGACAGAAGATGAAGTTTCTGCACACATGAATATAGAACACAGTTACATGATTGAAAAATCAATGTGTTCATGGTGAAAAAAATGTCAAAAGAATCCTCAAAATCAAAATCAAAGAAAAATCATTTTCAAGAATCTGAGGCGATCTTCTGTAAAAAAATGGGGCAAAAAAACCATATCTGATTGATTCATATGCAGGATCACATTCCAGTCTATTCAATGAACAAGTAATCCTTTAACACATGATCCAATTATGTTGATAATTTCATGAAATTGTTATTTGGGTGGGTATTGCAGGTTCTGCTAAGAGGTCCAAAGAATTGTTGTGAAACAGTGCGACACTTTGGAAAGGCTCCCGGTGTGCCACACAGCCACACCAAGCCGTATGTGAGAGCTAAGGGCAGGAAATTCGAGAAGGCTAGAGGTAGAAGAAACTGTCGAGGCTTTAGAAACTAAGCTCTCTGAGGTGGTACTCTTTGAATTCAGTTCTATACTCTTTCTATCTTTAAATTTGGTCATCTATTAGACATACTTGTTGTGATGAAATTTTTTGTTGGTCATCTTTTTTGGGTATTGTTGGATGATTTGAGTCTTAATATTTCCATTTGGATTTTGATTAAATCAATGTTGGTTGCACTTGAAATTGAAGCCTCACTTGGATGTGCATTCCTGGTATTTCAATGTTCTCCTGACACTAAGGGGTTGTTTATCAAATACTTACCAATAAAATTTAATAGTATTATTTATTTATTGAGTAAGATTTTAGTCCACCAAAACGACATCGCATGCAACAATTTACCAGGTAAGTGCTTACCGTGGTAAGAGTTGTCGCCCTCACTTGCCGGGTAAGACTCTTGGTCCTTGTTTCGCTCTTACCGGGTAAGATTCTTGATCTTTAATTACCATATTCATGTGATGAAGTAATCTTACTTAATAAGCGCTTACCTGGGTAAGCGTTTGATAAACGGCCCCTAAATTAAAGTTCGGTTTTGCATTTTAAGATTGATTTTTCTTAGTTGTCACTTCGTTTATGGTTTCTTAATTTATATATTTACTATTTTTTGTAGGGTTATTGCTCAACTATTTTTAATATCATTATTAAAAATCTGTTTCCATTTCCAAATATTAGAGTAAACATGTAAAATTGGTCCCAATGGTTTGTTGAAAATATCATGTAAATTTTATACCCAGATAAGGAAAGCGGTTTAAAAAAACAAATTTATAAAGTTAGCTAAGAGATTAAAGTTTTATGAAACAGAAAGTTGTTTTAAAGGTGTATAATCTGGATTGAAAAAATAAAGGGTTTGAAATAGCAGAAGATTTTTGAGCCATTCAGTAGTTTTATGAAACAGAAAGCTGTTTGTTGTTCTGGTTTGTGTCATCCTCGTTAAGTCAAATATTTGCTTTATTAATTTTCGAAATGAATTGAATAAGAAAAGATCTTGATATCATATATATATATATATATATATCAACCACATGAGCATCCATGTATTTCTTCAACCTTGTTCCATCAAGGGGACTAGAAGTCACACACCCAATGACTAATCTGTTACATAGTAGATTTCAATATCATCAAGTTAAAAGAATGTTATCGAACGATGAACAAATGAGATCCAATTACGACATTTATATGACATCCCATGCAGTGTTTCCATAGCGAACCACGTGCGGTATACAAACTTAAACCCATATATGGATTATGTGTTTCTGTATGAATACTTACATATACTAGATATTTCTTCAATCTTAAACCTGAAGTAATGTTTGATGATTGGACACATTTAAGGGTTGTTTACTTGAGGTTTAATTAGGTTTATTGGTCTATCTGGCTTATTCGCACAACTCATTTTGGTTGTTTACTTACGGCTTATTCGTACATAACATGGCTTAATCGCACAGATAGAAATGATGTGTTGTCCCCATTCAGCCACAAAATGACACCCCTACCCCTTATTTAAAGCATCGCCTCCTTTCCAAATGAGACATCCTATCGTCAACCTCTTTATGATTTTTTGTTTTGATGTTGAAATAATTAATATTGAGGGGTAAATCGGTCATTTATGTTATTCAGACTGTTGGTTCAGATAAAAAAAGTAAACAACACTCATTTATTCAGACAGACAAATTTATCCATATAAAACTTCATAAATTTTTTGGTAAATAACCTCTTAATATCGTTATATTTAAATAGAAATAATAATCATAATATAAATATAACAATTGGGAAATGGATTTTGTAACTCTAACTATATTATATAATTAATTAAAAAGAATAAAAAACATAATTAACAGTAAAGGCAAAAGCAAAAAAGAGATAAAGGGATATGTAAAAAGACATAAATACCCTTCACTTAATTGACAATTTTTAATGGTCTTAAACCAAAAGCACCATTTTCAAAGCAAATTGCAAACCCCGATGACCATTGTACATTTGTACATGAAGTTCTGTTGTTTTAATCCTTAAAACTTTACGAGATGAGCCCATGTTTCATGGCCTTGTAATAGGGTGATGTTTGATTGGTTTGAGCTTGACTTTAAAGGTTAAAAGTATTAGGAGGTCTCAAGTTTTCAAATCCAAGGAGGAATAAAATCCCCTTCTGGTCACGGAGGTTTAAATACGGTAACTCCGGGCTATCTGCAAAACATGTAGTCGCCCTGGGATTAATCGGCTCGCATAACGGGTTGGATATCCAGGTTAATAAAAAAAATGTTTCATAGCCTTGTTATCTGTAAGAGATCATTGCACACGAAATACTGATTTAAGTTTATAAAATTATTTATAGGATCAAACAATAAAATATTCTACGTAAAAGTGTTACCATAAGTTTACATGACACTTTTAGATGTTTTAAAAAGTCTTTTAAGATATTTTAAAATAAAGTGTCATATCGACATTTTTATTTATTTATTATGGAACGCTATTTGAAAAGTGTAGTATAAACACAAATGTTTTATTATAGAACCTTTTTTGGTCGGATTCTACTTACATAACTTAAAAGATTTAGATTTAAATATCATACGTAGACAAGGGTAAATTAGTCTTTTCAACATGATACATCATAGTAATATTAAATATCGAAAACCGAAACAGACAAAAAAAGCACAATCTCTTGCATAGATATGCACAACATAAATTTATTATTTACAAATTCAAGCAACCATATATAAGAACTTCTATACTTTGGACAATATAAATCGGTAAAATGAGTAATAGGTCAAATCAAGAAGTAGATCGAATCATATAAAGCAAATAATCTACTTATAATATCTCTCGTACCACCGAAAACCTTCGCGAAGAAGGGATTCCAAAGCTAGCTCGATCATGGGCTCACGACCACACGTGACTGCCATCAAACTTGGTTGTTGCTCGTACGCTCACAACAATAGGTTTACCGACTTAAGTTTTGGTTCCATTCTAACTTGTTGGTTCGCGAAAACGTGCCGCCCAAAGCGAGTTTAGTGAACGAAGACGTTGGAAGTACTCCCCTAATGCAATCAACCCTCTTGCAGCTTGATGTGTCGTTAAGATTCGAGACATTTGTTGTAACACCTGTTGTCGTAGGTGATCCGCCTGTATTATAAATGCGATAATAAGATTTTTATTCATTTCGTTTCTAAAATTACTACCAGTAAATGGTTTTTATAAGACGTCAAATCTGTCTAAATGTCCTAATACACTGTTTTATATGTTGATTAAATAATTGTGCATGCTATGAGAAAATGTTACAATAAGTTGATATGACGTTTTTGGAGGTTGTAACAAGTTTTTTCAGATGCTTTTGAAATAAAACGTGCTATTAGTTTTTTTTTACATGACATTATTTTAAAAATTGTCTTATAAAAACAAGTCTCCTATAAAATGAATGTTAATAAAACCCTTCTAGAAAATGTCTTCTAAAAAATAATATGATATTATATTTCAAATGTATACTAACAAATTTTTTAGGAGTCCAAAAGCATCATTTCAACTTATCGTAAGACGTACTTCTTACATAAAACGTAATTATTTGATCTAATAAATTTAAGTCGTATAAAACAGTCTATTAAAACATTCGACATATTTGACGTAAAATCAAGTACAACATAACTTGTGGTGAATACTCGATTCTAGTTAAATGTAAGGGGCTGTTTACAAAACATTTACGCGGTAAGCGTTAACCGGGTAAATTTAACACTATCATTTGCATACCGGGTAAAATTTTATTCCACCAAAACGGCATCGTATGCAACAATTTATCCGGTAAGCCCTTACCATGGTAAGGGTCGTCTCCCTCACTTACCGCGTAAGACTCTTGGTCCTTCTTTCGGGTAAGATCGTAGGTCCTTACCATATTCTTCCGATAAGGTAATGTGACTTGGTAAACACTTATCTGGGTAAGCGTTTGGTAAACGGTCCCTAAAGGTGACTAATGCTACTTTAGAAGAGAACCCACGTTAAATTAATTACTCCCCAAAACAATCGTTGAAGAGAGGATGGTGGTTCCATTTCCAACATATATCGAAAATAATGGTCCCAGTCTACATCGGGTAGATTGGATCATCTTCTTTGATATACGTTGGAACCTCCATTCGTTCCTTAAAAGAACTCATTTGGAGAGTTATCCACTGGGTTCCATATATTCTCGTATAGAATCAATCAATCCGTGCTATTTACCTGGTTCAAGAAATTTTCGATTCCTTCAAGCCTCTCCATTGCACAAGCCATTTGCACATTGTAACTTCCGGCTCCAGTTATGTCGATCGTGATGCCCTGCGCGAGCGTTTGTTGAAGCTTTTCCATTCCTAGAGTCAGCGCATCCTCGGCTTGCTTACAAGAGTGTCTCAAAGTCGAGACACTCACGATTTGGGCATTAGTTAACGGTTCGAATTGTGGCATTAGTATCTGTCCATGAAAGCAAGAAAAACGACAACGATGTCTCAACTTACTATTATACAAAACGAAAGTATTTCGTATGAAAAGTATTCTTTACTCTTTAATTTTGGGTCGAAATGAGTAACGAGGTCTTACGTATAGGAGCTCCGATGGTCGTGGTCCTCCAAGCCACTGAAAGAACCTTTCGACAGGGGTTCTCCACAACCCGTGCATCAAATAGAACACATCTGATTTTGCAGCATTGGCTTTCATTTGGAAAAGCTCATAGTAATGGTTCAGGCTACTGTCCACGAATATACCAAGCTCTAAATCGCTCATGGGAGTTTGCAACATGTCCTTGAGTTCGCTATCTTTCTTTTGCTGCTCGGAAACCCACATCTCGTACGCCATCTCAAATGCAGCGATACCTACACATCAATAGTCCAAACCAACTTCTTTTACTTGAAACAAGCGGTGAGTTGATGGGTTTATTCATATATGAATGTACACTATATATGTTCATGTCTTTGTGTTTATTCATGTATGAATATATGCTATATTCATGTATGAATTATGATTATACATTGAATATAGTCACATACCCGAGTTGACATTTCCTGATAATAGACCATTGCTTGTGTTCAATAAACCACCGTACACACGCTGCAATCAATCATCAACCACCAACATGTCAGATGCGATAACGATAGCCTCGAGTTTGCGCACTTGGCCATGAGAAAAGAAAACAAACGTGAAAAAAGCTTTTTCGTGTGAAATTTTTGGTTCACCTGCTGTCGAGCTCTCTCGAGTTCTTGCTCCAATTGTGCCAACTTCAAACGACCCGTTTCCAGTTGTTGAACATAGGCCTATATATATAGAGTACTATATACATGTAAATATGATTCACATTTCATAGGGCACAAAATCCACATGGATATTGAGAAGTAGATATTATTGAGGTGGAAGATCCAAATATAACACAAAAAGTGAGTGTTGGTGCGTACCTTTTTTCGCAATCGACTTTTACGTGCAGCTTCCCGGTTTTGTGCTAATCGTCTTTGCAACTATAGTTATAAAAATGCAACAAAATTAGCATACATACATACATACATATATATATATATATATGTGTGTGTGTGTGTAACATACATATATATACATATATATATATACACATACATATATATATACATATATATATATACACACATATATANCATATATATACATATATATATATACATATATATATATATATATATATATATATATATATATATATATATATATAAGATCAACAAATGCAAATGAAGGAATCATGTATCACCTTATCAGACATGTTTTTTGCTGCTTGATTGTCTGATGAAGGTCCTATAGATTCCTGAGAAGTGTACTCCGTCTAAAAAAATATATATGTTAGAAGAAAATATTGCATGATAACATGATTGTTGTATTGGTTGTACAAATGTAAAGGATTGTACAAATGTAAACGGTTGTACAAATGTAAAAGGTTGTATAATAACCCACCTTTCTCTTTATATATATATATATATATAAAAGATAATTATAGTTATCTTAATGCTTAAGGAAGAGATACATTTTACATTTAAACAAATTATTTATGGCGTATGATATTTCAAATCTTACTAAAATCAAACCACACAGATACAATATATCTGAACAATAGAGATAGGATCTTGGAAGATAAGATATATGCAGATCTTACCTTTATTCCTGGAGGCTTTTTTTAAAACATTATTGTTTGTATGAGATACGTAATTAAAGTAGTTGTAAAGGAGATCACCGAGCCTATACCTTGGCTAGTCGTGTGTCAACTTGAGAGATCGTAGAGGGACCCGTGTTTGGGCTAATATCGCATCCAAATGTGTCGTCCCACATGCTAATATGGTGAAGCGGATCGTATATGCCCATCCTTCTCGAAGTGGCAAATTGTGTTGATGTTGATGCCATAATTTCTACTCACGTAAGAACGAAAAATATTATTGATTCTCGAGTATCATCAACTCTTAACATATCAACTCTATACACTTGTAACATATCTATGCATATCTATACCTCAGAATAAGATCAAAACGAATATATATATATATATATATATATGTATGTATGTATATGTATGTATGTATATATATGTATGTATATAGATTTCCAAGGAACAGGATATCAATACTAGATTATCTAGTAGAAAAGATTTCAAAATCATCATTTGATTCCATTTCAATTCTTGACTTTTTGAGGTCAAAACCTAGTTTTTATCGAAAAAAAAAAACTAAAAATTCACATGGAATTTGTAGTTTTTTTGAAACTCTTCCTTTCAGATATTTTTTGAAGTAAATTAATAGCCAATTTTTTTAAAGAAAGTGTTTTTTTTATTAGTTTTGAAGTTAAATGATTACTTGTTTGATCTTCAAAGTCAAAAGTTGACTCATTTTGCGCTGTTAAAAGATTCCAATTTTGATGAATAACCCTTGCATCTCAACTGAGGCTACCAACTTTCCACTGCGCTATGAAGAACAAAAGGATAACAACACAACATCTCACACACACAGACACACACTCAATTTACACACACATAAACATGGGATAAAGATAAATTCTGAACACCCCAATTAATATATCAAAGAAGTAAACACACAGTTCACACACAAAACCCTCTTAAAAATATGCCAAAAACACAGTTTTATGTCAAAAAAAAAAGCATAAAAATTTACATATATCAACAACTTTGATTGACAGCAAACAAGATGATGAAGGGAGAGAGGGATATATATATATATATATATATAGAGAGAGAGAGAGAGAGAGAGAGAGAGAGAGAGAGGCTAACCTGCTGAAGTGCTGAATGGTGAAGGAAATCTTCCAAAACCAAAAAGATGCAAAATTTCAGGGGTTTTATAAACAAGAAATTGAACCCATCAAAGCAAGTATGTAAATTAAAAGTGGGTGTGGGTAAAAAAGCATCAAATCATATGATTTTAGAAGAAAAAAAGGAAGAACATCATGGGTTCAAAAGCAAAGGAGAAAGCCCAGTTGGCATAGAAACAGACAACCTAAACAAATTGACAAATTAAGCACTAAACTTACTATCAAAATAATGGTGTTTGCATCGCAATATATACAATACAAGTTTATGGCTTCTGGAGACAGATAAAGACAAACCAGTTAACATCACCCTATAATGATATAATTATTTTCTATTTTTTTTAAAACTACATTATTTTTATTATATAATAATTTCTTTTTTTCAGTTATTTTGGATTAATAATAATTACTTACCCCCTTCATAAACATCACACAATTTAAGAATGTGTAAAAATTACAACTTTTAATTAATAAAAAACAATTTTCCACATCTAATAATCAAGGATAAAATGACAAATTAGACATTTAAGGGTTTTTTGACGTTGTTGAATGGTTTAAAATTGGGTTTATAGGACAATTTCAATCTCTAAGTGTCTCAATATACCGTTTTATAGGACTTAATTTATAGGACCAAAATATAAAACGTCCTATCAAAAGGTGTTGTAATAAGTTTATATGACAGTTTTGGACGTTCTAACAAGTTTTTTTAGGACATTTTTAATACAAAGTGTCTCATTAGCAATTTTATAGGATACTTTTGATAAAGTAAAACTCAATCTTTTATAGGACAATTTTTCAAATAGTGTTCTATAAAGTTGCTAATGAGACGTTTTATATTTAAAAGTGTTCTAAAAAACTTATTACGACGTCAAAAAACGTCATATAAACTTATTACAACACCTTTAGATATGACGCTTTATTTTTTTGGTCCTATAAAATAAGTCTTATAAAGAGGTCTATTAGAATACTTAGAAATTGGGAGTGTCATATAAACCTGATTTTGTTGTAGTGTGCAGAATGATATAGTGTAAAATGTAATATAATTATTCGGTAATTGTTTACAATGGAATTAGATGCTGAATGGTTAAAGAAGACTCATGATACAAAATCATTCAGAGGGTTTTAGAATCATTAAGAGGCAACCATTTTTTTTACCAAACAAGATTCATCTCTTAATGATTCAGAGATTGTCTTTTAATGAAACTATTAAGAAGTAAGCAAACAACCCCTACTTTTAAAAACAGATACTTGTTTTAAGAACAAAAGTTTGGCATAAATTATAATAGTAAATAAATAATATATAAAAGAGTATTTAATGTTTTGTTTTTTAGTGATATAAAAATATAAAATAAGCAGCCTTATGGACATAATTAAAATAATATCATTGTCACGTTCCTATTGACCACGCTCCAAAGCACGTAGCGACCATTTCATTCATCTTATAACATTTAACATTGAAAATCATTGTAAATACAATTCTCATTGTAAACTCAGATAAAAACTGAAACAGTTATAAACAACTGAAATCGTAAAACTTTATCTGGTACTTACCTTCACGTTCTCTTTTCTCTTGTTACCATATGTTTTGCCTTATCTTGATATACATAACATTAGTGCTTTAAAAAGTTCGATAATTTTATGGTTTCCATGCTGACACTGAACATATTTCAAAATCATACGAAAACTATATGTGGATGAAAAACAATCAACATACTCCAGACAAATTAACACGTTCAAAAAATATGTTATGCAAATGATGGAACATGTGCTAAAACACATACGAACATACTTACATATATAATGCATATTCTATACTAAGAGTCTATAACTGATCTATACGGTGAAAAACACCTGATAACTACCTGACACAATATACAGTAACATAATACCGCTCCTTACTAAAACCTGTATGTGGCTTTCATCTCCTTTTTGTAATTGAGATGACATCTCTACGTATGTTTCCACTCAACATCAAAAATATTGTTTCATGTATAACATAACTGATACATCAGCACATACAACTTAAAAATGCAATACATAGCATGTTAGTTATTTTGAAATCGTACTTTACATGCATCACGTCCAGTAAGTTGTCTGAAGATTGATTTGATCATGTAGCATGGGAGAATTTAAGGAAGGAGAGGGTGTATGTGCTACCTCACTATCGTATCAACGTAATGTAAAATACGTTTAGGAGACTTAAAAAAGCACCCACTTTAATTTGATCTGTGTTCTTTAAGTTAAGAAAAAGTGGTTACGACTTACTGATGGTGTCACTGCATGTGACATTAAAGGTTGCAAGTTCAAATATCTTTGATTCTCTATTAACTTTTTGGTAAAATCTTTGGAAGTAGTATATCATTTTTACTAAAACCATATTTTTTATTTTATTTTTTATTATGCTGATTATTTTGTGCTCCCACTTAAATTCTTTTTCAGATCCACCCTGTCATGTAGGGTAATTTGGGACTATATTGATACTTATACTAGCACCTACACATACATATCAAACACATTAGGTCAATGGTCTACCATTACCCAAAACTCACACAATCAAGCATCCAACGTTTCACACAGCCGTACCAGACACTTACATGACCATGCCAAACACATGTCAAATCCTGCATGATTGTGCTAAAAACATATATGTGTCCCTCGGTTTTGGAAGTCAATTGTTTTGTTGTCCCAAATCTAAAATACATCAATTTTGCACCAAATTGCCTCACCCCCTTTTTTTTTGGGAAGAAAATGCCTCATTCCTTAATAAAATAACATTAATAAAAACCATAAACACTTAAAAAATATCATGGGTCACTCCATGAACGATCATACTGGAGTTCTACGTCGAAACTACGCCTGAAACTTATTGATTATTCCTTTAGAATCTTTGTGCTACCACTATTGCTTCGTTCTTGCTTCAAGAACACCCATACTTCCTCTATTTTTTTTTCAAGGATTGGCTTCTGATGTCAAGAGGAAACGTACGAAGAGGCTTTGACTATTGGTTTGTCTTATGAAGATCAACATACATGATTTAAAGGTTATCCCACTTTGAATCCGATTTTCATGGCTTGAAGGTCATCCCACTTTTATTCAAACTTGTTTATAATAATGCTCTCATGTCTACATATTTCATTTCATGCCACTTTAGTCCGTCACATGGACTAGCTATTATAAATTGCTATAATCCAGGTGTTACATTCATCAGGTTCCTAAACAAAACAAAGTTTGACTTGAGACATAACTTAATAATAAACTATCTTACTAATAATGACTGAAAATATCTTTAATAAGCTCAAACTATAGATAACAATTTTTTTTTAAAAGCAACAAGAATATATTAAATAAACAAAAAATCCACTTAAAAAAGATACAAAACACCTCTTATCAGACAATTAATTTTACCAACATCATGTAATACGTACTGTGAATTTGAATTCTTTTTTTAGAAAAAAGAAACGTTTTTAAATAATTTAAAGTAAAAATGTCACGTATGTTGGAAATAAAACGAATATAATGTTTTTTTTAGTAACAAGTAGATGTTAAACGGGATAAAAAGCTTGAGTACTATTTCTAAACAGGTAAAAGCTTTAAGTTTTAGGGGCTGTTTGGCAGTTACTTAATGGTTTGATACAAAAAGATTAAGTGGTCAGAATGATTAAGAGGGTCTCATGATATCGTGCAAAATGAAATATAATTGTTTGGTAATTATTTACAGCGAAATTAAGGCGTTGAATGGTTAAAGGAAGCTCAGAATACAAAAACATTCAGAGGATTTTAGAACCATTAAAAGACAAACTTTTTTTTTTGCCAAACAAGATTAACCTCTTAACGATCCAGATGTTAACTCTTAATGGAACTATTAAGAGGTAAATAAACAACCCCTTAACCTCTTTATTTTATATTTTAATTAACATATATGATTTGGCTACTTTGTAAGAAAAAAAGTTATAAACCAAAAAAATAACACCATAAAAAGAGTTGTAATTTTAATTTAAAATTTGCAAAAAGTATTTCAATTTTCCTTGAAAACACAATATAAAAATGGTTACATAAAATGAATTTACAAATATTGAATTTGAATATGAAGCCCTTTATTTTTATTAACACCAACAAGTTAAATTCTTTTGACATAAATAGCTTAATTTAAAGGTTTGCAATTTTTTTATATGGTTAAAAATTTATAAAAACTAAAAAACATATATCAAGAAAATCTTTAAAAACGAATGAATTAAAATTAGTAACAAAACTCTTCCATTAAGGCATAGATTAATAAAACCCATCTAATTAATTTAATTTAATTTAATTAATA
>NC_037531.1:10781913-10798150 GCF_001531365.2 Cynara cardunculus var. scolymus
TATATATATATATATATATATATATATATATATAAAATCATTTATATAAAAAGATTTATAAAGAAACATATATTACCAACTCATTATTGGCTCCAATTATTCCATTCAATCAATCATCCCACTTTCTTTTTGTTTTTATTTTTATTTTTCATGGCATTTTCCCTTCTCTCTATTTTCTTTATTTTTGTGGTGTTATGGGCTAAAAGGTATGAAGAGAGTTAAACATCCCATGATTAGCTTGGGGTTTCTTTATACTTGATTTAAGACTCTATTTATGTCATACAAAGATAGAATTTTTGTAATATATATATATATATATATATATATATATATATATATATTAAAGTGTACTCTAAAATAGAGAAAAGTGTGAGAGAAGATAAAAAAAATCTTTAAAACCAATCAAAAGTGAATCAACACTGGGATCCGATCATAGCCGTCAAATATATTATTTTAATTTATTCCCATCAATGAGTTTGAATGTTTTATATTTTTTTCCCAAGGTGTATGAGATGATGAATTAATAACATAAGTAATACTAGAATTGCTAAAGTAGTTTTTTTTAAAAGTATATAATATTTTATATACGACAAATACAACAAATAAACTCACAAACTCTCCTTATCTTTGGTGATATTTGAACCATTGACTTCCTAGAAGGTCAAATGATACGATACCGCTAGGCCAAAGGCTCTTTAGTAAATTACTAAAGTAGTTGTTGGAACTGAATTAATTTATTTGAGAGTTTATGATTTTTGATATTGTATTTTAGAAAAAAAAAATATTGTTAGAAGAAACTCTATGAATTGTTTGTGGACGAGAGAGACACAAAAATAACACGTAGTTTACAACATGATTGGCGATGGCAACTTCTCTCGAATTATGATGATATTTGAATCACGTTTTTTAAATTTTTTCTATCGTACGTAAATGCAAACATAACTGAATTTAATTAAAAAGTTAAACGTTGATGATGTCATGAGTATATAATCCAAACCCTTCAACAAATGCGTGATGATCATGGATTAGTTTTAGAAACTATAATATAATTAAAAAAAGTTTAACGTTGATCGGTCAAAATATAAGCATCCTTTCATTTTAGTAAACGTTTGACAACTTTGTTAATGATTTTCAAAACCTATTTGAAAAACGACCACATTTCAATGAACATGAATTCACACTTCTAAAAACAGTTAAACGTAAGAAACTGTTAAATTATCCATGTCGACTGAAAAATTAAATTTATAAATTAATATCTAATCACATACCAAATTGCTTAAATTTTTATTTTAAATTTGATAAAAAATAATTTCATAAGAGTTTTTCTAGGTCCCATCACTTTTGGGTGTGATCTTATTATCCAAGCTTTTCATAAAGCACAATGCACAAAGTTGGAAGAAAAGCTATATTTCCATTACCAAAATCTCATCAAATTGAATTCACCTACAACTTTTTTTTTTTTTTCTAGAAATATATTCTAGAAATATATTTTTCATTCCACAAAACTAAATCGCTATTAAATTGAAAACTTTTATCTCTGGATGTTTTCGTAGGAAATCCGTCGTTAAAGAAGCGATTTGTCACAAAACTGTCACAAAAGTTGGCAGATAAATTGTTGGTGAAAAAACTCAAACTAGTGACCGATCACCCATGTATTTTCTCGGTGATCCGTTCGTATTTTCCTGAAAAATATCGGATTCTATTGAATCATTGATATTTTTAGAGTGATCCATCGGTAATCACCGACAAAAAAATTTCTTGAATAATTTTTGTGGGTAAAAATTATTTATTTTATAAATTTGATAAAAAAGTTATTTATTTTATAAATTTGATAAAAAGTTGGATTTGAGGTGTAATATGTGTAAATATTTTCTCTACTCTAGAAGAAGATATTCGTAGAGTTCAAAAAATAAATGCATTTACTTGTAACTAAAGGATTTAATCCGTAGGAAATAATTTCCTTAAGCTACATGTTAGGTTAAAATCAGTTTCGTTTAACTTTTTTTTTAGCGTTGATAGTATAATCAATGTGGGTATGTTAAAGTTTTACTGAATTTCCTAAATCTGTGTTTACCTACTTCAAAGGAAGTTTAACACTGTAATCTCATAAGAGAAAAAAATGAAAAAACTTTGATAATCATAAGTTAAACGTAATAGCCTATCTACCCTTTAGGATAGTGGAAAAGTATCGTGTTGATTCAACAGTAGGATGGTTAAGAACCCCCAATTGTCGTTGACTCGCTATGAAAATCGTCCTACCATGATAGTTGTAGGACCGGTACGATGAGAGGGCACTCAAAGTTTGTTGTATATCTCTTTTTTGGAGCAAACATATAATTACATAATTTGAATTAAAATATACTAAGTCATCTGATTTGGTTTATATGTTCTCATATGTTACAATTATTGGATTTTAATTGGTAAGTTGGATTATAATATTTTCTTTAAGATGGTTTTCATTATGTAAGCGTACAAATCGTCAATATCTTAGTCGACTGTCGTTAATTGTTTAACTAACAGGTTAGAACACAGTATAAGTAAGTAATTTCGTGTAATTTTTTGCATGGAGCAAAATCGATACTTGAAAACAAGGGATGATTTAGTAAACCTCAGTGGGGTCATATAACACCACAAAATTGTCTTTTTTTAACGGTCTATAAGTGCGTCATCATTTTTTTTCTGTGTATTTCAATTTTCAATTTCATTATTTTAAACATTTTATTTAATTTTTTTACATCAATTATGATAATATCCAAGTTTTCGAAGTATAATTTTTTTTCTAATATTTATGCAATTATGAGAAATACTATTTAAAATACTTTTTTTTTGAAGCAATACCATATAAATACTTAAATCTCAATAATTAAATATTAATCACTACTAATAAATGAGATAAAAAGACAAAACATTATCCATGAGAATCTATATATAAATTTGATTAGTGGGAAACTTTATGAGTTTTTTGTAACAATTATTGATGTTTTTTATTTTCCATAAATATATATAATGAAATTTATATAATATGTGTTTATACCATATAATTAATATTCCACTTTTAAGTATAATTGTGAATATACTTTGTGTGGTGCAACACATGAAAAAGGTATTACCATTTGTTTGTAATTATTGGCTTCTTTTAAATGATATTTTTTTTAATTATTATATTAAAACTACTATATGATTAATTATGATACAATCAATTTCATTTGAATTGCTTTTTAGGCCCCAAGTGTTAAAAATGTATTTTATTTTATAAATCTACAAAATCGATTTTTCCCTAATCAAACCACGTTAATTTTTACACAATGATCCAACGATATTTAACTTTACGGATTTTCGATCCATTAAATATACACACATTCTACAATCCTACATTTGCCTATGTATAGTTTTACAAAATGGTACATAAAATATGCTCATCTTTCTTGGAATCCCTAAAATATATTTGAGATTGAGAGTTTGCATACATGAAATGTTGTTTGTCTTGAGTGAAAATAATGAAGTTTAACTTTTATATTACAAACCAAAAAATTAGAATATATGATATAATTTAACAAATGCACATATGATTGAAAATATTTTGAGAAAAGATTTCATTCATGACATATAATACTTTGGACGTATGCAAGAAGCAATAACACATGGAGTATGGAAAGTTCGTATGGGCCAACTCTGAAACCATCATACAAAGTTATTGTTGAATCAAAGCTGTATTAAAGGTATGTGTATGTGGACCAATAATTTGTGTGCTTTATAGCACTAATTGGCACATCAATTTGAAGGTGACTTATTAATTTGTTGTTCTTTTACATGAATTATAATTTTTTAGAGAGTTGCTTGTGGAAATATTCACTTATATAAAACTTCATTAACATCCAAATCAATATCACCTTTATGATGACATTGAGTGTGTATCAGGAACATTCATTATTTTCATAAGGGCTTTTGAACGTATTGGTTCTTACATGCTCTTCCAAGCTGGTCAACGAATTCACTAATCATGCATATTTATTTATGAGCAAGGCCTTTACATGAAAGGTTAGTTACAATATTCTTATTGACACGTATTGTATATCATACAACATCAAAACAAGATAAGTACTTTTTACCTACCAACGTATTAAAACATGGTACATGTCATAATCACAGAAATGGCTGTGTTGATATATATGTTAGTTACACTTACATGGATTGTATGCTTCCTTTGATATCTTCATCTGTTAACTGAATATATGTTTACCTCATGCTACCAACGTCTCAAATCTTTGAGAAGCCAATTGTGATAACCGGGATATCAGTTATAAAAGTTTGGGGTTATTTTTGAAAAATGATGGAACTTGAGGGGTTTATTTTGTGAATATGCTTAAATGTTTTTAATTACACCCCCTCATGATTTTTATATGCATATTATTATGAGATAATTTCATTATCTCATTGGGATCGTGCGAATAAAGTGAAAAAGTGAAAATAAGCATTCTATGTATGTATGTATGTATGTTCTTTTAACCCGAGGAAAAAGAGAAAACCAAAAGAAGAGAAATGAAGCAAGTAGAAGCTGGTTTACGTGATCATCGTTTTTATTAATTTGTTGTTGTTTCAATCTCATCTCTGTGAACATAAGGTGAGTTTTATTTGCAACTTTCATCTTACAGTGTTAAATTGGAACCTTAGGGTTCTTTACATAGAGAAGTTATAGAAGCTGTTTTTCTGCTATGTTTAGCATAATTTGGTATTTTAATATAATTATATCAAATGATTGGAATAATCCAGAGATGTGTATTTTGGGATAAGGGTGGCATAATCAGGAGAGTGAATTTTGAGATAAGGGTGATGCGATGACTTGAGTTTATCGCATCCTATTGATGCGATGAGGTATGTTTATCGCATCCTTGTGATGCAAGGAGGATGTTTGTCGCATCCTTGTGATACGACAAGGTTGATTTATCTCATCCTATTGATGTGACAAGTTGGGCTTATCGTATTAAGGTGATGCGATGAGATGTGGTCTTCGCACCAGTATGTTGTGAGGAAATGAGATTGTCTCACCCATATGATGCGAGGAATTTATGATTTTACCTATATGATGCGATGAGTTATTGTTTATACAATAAACGAGTTCTTTGGTTAATTGATGCGATAATTTGGTGATGTCTCATCTTAAAGATGCGACAAAAGAGGTTTGTTTGTTAAGACATTGTTTATTTGTTACTTATACAAACGTGAGTTTATAAAAGTGCTTTGGTGATTATTCACCCTGTAATAGCAAACAAAGAGATTTCTCACTAGACCTCAAGGTCCAACCTCATTTGTTTTTCAAAATGTGCATTACTGGTCGGGCATAACCGGATGATAAGGGAAGGGAAAGTTGTGAATACTTTATAATTGCTTGCATGGGATGTTGGGATAATGTGTTATCTTTTTTATTTGAGTACTTGACATGTATACAAGTTTTGTATTGAGATTATATGGGAAAATTGGTAGTTACTTTGTAGATATTGAGACAGATGTGTAAATTATTTTTTTGATATATGGAAATATATGTTTATATGCAAATGTGATCTTAGGGTATTACAAGTTTGGTATGAGAGCCTGAGTTTAAAGGATTTAGGTATTCAGCATAATGCCTAGACTTAAACTGTATTATTTGCATATTAAGGGTCCCTGACATATGTAGAATCTTTAAAATAAATATATAAATATGATGGGTTAATAGAATGATATGTAAGGTAAATTCAAATTACAACTGGCCAATGTAATCATGGGTTACAGGTAAATATTTGTGCTTTGATACTTTATTATATTTGGGGAATGCGATTATGTGAATATTAAATTTTAAAAACTAACAGATGGTAAGCCAATCAAGAAGGTTGAAAGAATCGCCCTCATCAGCCCAGACTAGAGTGAAAGTTCACCTGAAAACATTCCTGAAAATCTAGAAGTGGGTTGAAGTAGAGGGAGAGGTCAGGGAAGAGGCCGCGGAAGGGGACGCAGAAGAGGAAGAAGTAGTCATCTGGAAGTTCATCTAGACCATGGTGAATCTATTCAGGAAAACGCTAATGAAGAGCAAACACAACATCCTGAGTATGTTACTCATGACATGCTAGCTGAAGAAATGAGCAGCTGAGAAATACTTTGACTTGATGGAGAGAGTAGAAATTAATCCACAAGTCCAATCTGCAAACACTAGAGGGAGTGATATCAAGATGTTTTTAACATGTACACCCCCAACATTCTCCGGAGAAAAAGATCCTGTGACGACAATGTGTTGGTTGAGGGAAATAAAATCAGTATTCAGTACAAATAAGTGTTCTTACAAAGATAGGGTTAGATTTTCCATATCAATGTTTAAGTCTAATGCTTTATATTGGTGGGATGTTGAATCTCTGGCAAGACCCAATATTTTGCAAACCATGTCCTAGATGGAGTTTGTTGATCGATTTAAGGAACAATTTTGCCTGAAAGACGCAGTAAGACAATTGGAAGAGGAATTCTTGAAATTAGAACAGGGAAGCCAAATTGTAAGGGAGTACACAGAGAAATTCATTGAACACTCCCGTTTTTCGAACATTACATTTCATCATAATCTTGTACAGTCGAGAGGTATATCTGGGGATTAAATCATTCGATACGAGAATTTTTGATTGCAATGATTCCCTCAACATTCCCATTAGCAGTAGACACGGTGGAGACAACAACAAGAAATAAGAACCGACAGGGGAAAGAAAAAGTAGTTGAAAAGCAGAAATGGGAAGGGTTTTTGGCTGAGTATAGAAGACCAAAATTTGTAAAAATATAGAATCGTCTGGTTCAACGATTTAATGAAAGACCATGCCAGAGATGTCACCGCGTCCATCAAGGTGACTCTAATTTTGAGCAAAGAAAGTGCTACAGATGTGGGGAACCGGGACACTTATCTAGAAATTATCGGATGCCCCAACATTGTTTTCATTGTAATTCTCCTGACCACTTCAAGCCAGAATGTCCCCAGTTAAAGACTCTGAGATTGGCTCTGGGTGGGAATACTCCAAGTACGCGTGGGGGAGTCAACATCATGAGAGGTGAATCTGATAGGGCGCGGAACCGGTCATTTCAGATGTCAAAGGGAGAGGCAGAGAAACTTCCCGATGTGGTTACAAGTACTTTTTTTATAAGCTCAGTATATGCAAAGGTGTTATTTGATTTCGATACCAATTATTCATTTGTATCACCTTTATTTGCTGGGTATTTATACATGAATTATGTGCCCCTTGACTATGTCTTAGTAGTTGATACTGCTAACAATAGTCAAGTATCTATTACCCATATTTTTAATGACTGCCAAATAGAGATTGTGGGATGTGGGTTAGCGATTCGTTTGTTCCCGATGCCGATAAGAGAATTCAATGTTGTGGTGGATATGATTGGTTAGCAGAGAATCAGGCCAACATTGTGTGTAATAAAAAGATGATAAGCATTGATTTACCGGGTAAAGGGCCGATTCTGATTTATGGTGATCGATGATATCTGTTATGAAATCCTGAAAGTGTGTTCAGAAGGGATGTCAAAGTTTTCTGTCATATGTGATTAATTCAAAGAAAGAAAAAGATAAACAAGAGTCTATTCCAGTTGTCTATGAATATCCTGAGGTATTTCCTAATAATTTGACTAGTTGACCACCTGATCGATCTTTGAAGTTCAGAATTGATCAAACGCCTGGGACAGTACTGGTGGCCAGAGCTCCATACTTTTTAGCAACGGCTGAATTAAAAGAGTTAATTACCCAGCTGAATGAACTGCTAGACAAGGGCTTTAATATCTGTGGTGGACAGTGGGTCAGAGCATGAAAAAAAGGGTAGTCGTTGATATGGAGGAAGAAGAGTTGCAGTTATGTGCCGCCGAAACAATTGCTGGCATAAGTTGAGTCTAGAGATATAGATGAGTGGCCGATATGTTCATCGAGAGAAGAGTGAGAAAGAGATTAGGATTTGGTCAATTTAGGAGAAAGGGAAACAATCGTTTGATTTAGTTTTGTGTTATTTTGATCTAGGTTCTCTTGATGGAAGATGATGATGAATATTAAAGGAAAGAAAAATTAAAAATGGTAAAAGAAAAAGATAAATTAACTATCTTGCCCTCTTAATTAACATAGATGGTGGATGGTCATTAAGATGAAGGATCAAATCTACAAACATACAGACGACAAATCCTCTTCCATAATAAATGAAATTTAGGGACTAGTTTCATAAAAACCACCAAACCACATAAATCAAATCCGTATTTAACTTTAGAATGTATTATGTATTATGTAAAAATATAAATTTATAGTGATGCGGTCAAAAGGTTTTTTATGTAACTCAAAACAAGATATTTATATATAAATTTTAGCAGAAATGATTTTCAAAAAACATATTTTCTTATATCCAATCATGGATATAATCACCTCTTATAATTGCCGTCTTGTTTTGGTGAAATCTAACTGTGCTCATTATTCACAACGACTTGATTAAAATTGATGGGTTCGGATGAGGAGAACTCATCTCCTTTTTTTTTTTTTTTTTTTACTTTTATCTTTCGAATCTACCCATATTTGTGAATCTGAGTAAACATAACTTATAGTGAAAGAAAAATATCATTGATTCGTGAACATTATAGCCTTATACCTATTATAAACCTGTCAAACACTTTTCCATATACTGCTCAAGCATAATTGTAAAAGTAAATATGTGTTCACTCCATCGTCGTATATTGACACGTAATTTGGTGCAAAAAATATAATCTTAAATATTGATACAATACTCGGGAAATGAATACTCTCTTCATTAGTCGAATTCCCGTTCGAATTCCCACGGAATGTATTGTTATTGAAAAAGATATGTACAACTATTATCAGAACTGAAAATAATAAAAGACAACTTTATGCTACAAGCTAAAATAACAATACATTCGATAAGACTAGCTATTTCTACATACAAATTTTTATCATCGTACAATATATATATTTATATAATTAAATAATATATAGATAAACTGTTTTGTCTATACTAAAAATCTTGCATATGTAATACTTGGAATTTGGACGTATGTGAGATGCAATAATGCATATGGTACCAAAGTTTAATGTTAAATCTTAACATTTGTATGAAGGAATTGTATGGACCACTAATTTTTGTGCTTTGTGGCACTAATTGATGCATGAAGTAGATGGTCACTTATTTGCCTTGTTTTTACATGAAATAAAACATATTCAAGATTACTTGCAAATAAAGAGTTCTAAAGATTCTTATATGTAGGTTATAACATTTTTTTGATTGAACAGTGTCGTTTTACTGGTATAGATATAGTTCAACTATTATGGAGGTCAAGTGCTGAAATATCACCATAGTGAACAACATGTGTAAGTTTTATCGTGTGTGTGTGTATATATATATATATATATATATATATATATATATATACATTTAAAAAACATCAACATATACCATGTACGTTTTAATGATCAACATTTCAATGTGTTGTGAATGTCCCAATCACATCTAAAAGAAATTGTTAAGTCAGTCTGTGACTTACAAATCATATTACATGAAAATAGGATCCTTGTTATACGAATTATTGCACGTGTTTTATGTTCTTCAGATAAGTGATTTGTAGAATCTCTGTGTGTATTATCAACATATGTTTTTTTAAAGTTTCTTTAGCTTGACGGATGATAGAAATGTTGATAATGTGTAGTTGATTGTCGTAATGACATGAAATAGAAGATACCATTATCTGTCGACCAAAAGAGGGGTCAGAGAGACACGACAAGTACGATAAGATAAAGTTTTTTGAAATAATAATGAATAGGTATTCAGTATTCTAAGTGATAGTATTAAGAAAAGTTATAAGACGTCCATGTGAACTCGATCAGATATAGCCTGTTAAGATAGGTAAAACGTAGCGTGAAGTTGTGAAATTTAATTTATATATGGATTATGATGTATTGAATATTGTAACACGTAATTTTACAAGAAGTTTTTCATAAAATGAAGTATGTTATGCTAAAAATTTAGAAGTCCAAACAATTTCAGAGATTTATCAAACAAAAACTTCAATTGGCTTTCAGTATTAAATAAGGGCTCTTAAGAAATTCGGAAAATCAAGAAACCAAGCCAAATCATTTGATTCGAAACTGAAAAAACCAATAACTGGAAAAGCTTATATATAACCAAAAAAATGGGGTATTCATATGCCGATCTGGTTTTGAATTATAAGTACCCGACCAAACCGGATTTGCCCCAATTTGTGTCAACCATTATGGTGTGAAATTGT
The DNA here is from genome assembly GCF_001531365.2 of Cynara cardunculus var. scolymus. NCBI lineage: Eukaryota > Viridiplantae > Streptophyta > Magnoliopsida > Asterales > Asteraceae > Cynara > Cynara cardunculus. Next base: position 10,792,201 of record NC_037531.1, read on the forward strand.
GAAGGAGTTGACATAACCTAAAGATTGAATGTTTTTAAATAATAAACTTATTTTAATCTGTAGAGATTGAGTTATTGTTATTTAGTTGCGTAATTGGTTTAAATGTTTTATTTTAGTATTATTTTTATGTTGCAAAAAATATTTTTTTTATAAATTTCGGTAACTATGAACCGAAACGTGCGTTACTGCCTTATTTTGGTAACTCGATATAAATCAATTCAAGATCATGTCATAACGCATAATTTTGTTATGTATTAAGAGATAAGCGAATGTAAGTAGATGTAATATTACGCGAAGGACATAACATTACAATTTATGAACGTTTTACCTTTAACCTTCTATAAACTCCTCAAACAAAATTGTTTCGTATATTGCATATGAAGAAATACATGAATAGTTGTGTGTTTATTCCAACATTATAAAAAGATTTTAATGTGAAATAAAATCTTATAAATGGTAAAATTTCAAAAATAAAATACAGTCTTTCATTCAATGAATTTGCAAAGAAATTTTTTGAGATTGATAGATGTATGAACTCCTTTTTTTTTTTTTTTTTTTTTTTGTAAGGGTGTCCTGGCCAAAGCCCGACTAATCCCCGGTAAATTTGGAGGCTAAACATGGCCCCACTTAAATGTCGCCAACACTCCCCTCCCAGGGCTCTCGAACTCGGGTTCATGACTATGCCATGTCCAAGCCTTTACCACTAGGATGGAAGGTCGTAGACGATGTATGAACTCTTACTTGTCACAAGTGAAAATAATGAAGTGCAACTTTATATTATGAGCTAAAGGAACAATTTATTTGTGAAGATCTAAAATGTTTATATACAAATGTCATTATACATCAATACAAATGAATGAACAACATGTTGATGAAAGATTCGTTTGGTCTTATAACTTTTATGTCATAACATTTGGACACATGCGAGAACAGATAAGGCGTGAAGTATCGAAATTTCATGTGGGCCAAATGTGAAACCATCACAAAAGAAATGGTTGAATATTCAACGTTAATACAAAAGAATAAATATGGACCATCAATTTTTTGAACTTTATGGAACTAATTGGAGTATCAAGATTGATGTTCGCGTATTAGCCATCATTTTACGAGGAAAGTAACGATTGTAAGATTACTTTTTTCAATTATGAAGTTCAACAAACATCATACACGTATGTCCAATTCATGGTCACCTTTATTATGCGATTGAACGCATATAACAAGCGTTAATGATTGGTAACTGGTGGTTCTTTTCTCCTTAATTTGATGAAGACACTTTAATATAATAGACATTTTGTCAGTGGGCCTCTTTTGTATTAATTAGACCAGCTCATTAATAAATATGGTCGTAGAAACTTAGAGTTGAAGTTGGTACAAAGCTAACACCTTCAGCGAGTCGAAGACCAAACTCAACAGATACTGGAAGAATGTTGAAGCGTTTCAGTGAGACCTCAGGATAAATGTAGACCAACAATCAACTATATAAGTTGGGGTGTTTGACAAAGATTCCTCTCATTGAAGGATCGAAAACTTACTGAGCAAGAATCAATCATTTATTCTCTCTACTCTGTATGTCCCAATGCAAGATTGTACCATGTGTGTCGGTAAAAGTAAGCTTGTTTTATTTAGTTTATTGTGGCTTGCAGCAGAAAGTACATTGCTCATAAGTGCCAACCCATATCAAATATGGTGCTACAACATGCTCAAAGATAACATCTGCAAGGCAACCAATGTGTAACATCTCGGAATCATATTTGCATATAACCAAGTATTTCATATATCAAAAAATACAAACTTACATATTCGGTCCCAAATATACAAAAGCTACATTATAAAAGTAGTTACCAAATTTTTCCACAAAATCCATATACAAAACTTGTATATATAACAAGTATATATATATACAAAACTTGTTACCACATCATGGGTTTCCTCTGTTTCCCTCTTGGTCATCTGAAAAGATCGGTCTCTCGCCCTTTTCGAACCACTTCTTTGAATATTAACTCCCCTCATACGTGCTCAGAGTATTTCCACCCAAAGTCAGCCTTAGAGCCTTTAAGTGAGAACAATTTGAATTGATATGGTCAGGGAAATTACATTGAAAACATCTTTGAGGAACCTGGAAATTTCTGGACAAGTGACCTGACTCCCCACATATATAACACTTCCTCTGTTCAAAATTACAGTCACACTCATGAACTCGGTGACATATCAGACACGGTCTTTCACCAAAACGTTGGATAGGATGATTCTCTGTCTTTACAAATTCTGGTCTTCTATAGTCAGTCGAAGAACTTTCCCCTTTTCTTTTCTCTACCACTTTCTCCTCCTCATGTATGTTCTTGTTCCTTTCTATCATTTCTACAGTATCCATTGCCAGTGGAAATGTTGAAGGATTTCTACAAATCACAAACTCTTTTATTGAAGGCTTTAACCCCCAAATGTACCTTTCAACCTTACGACATTCTGAAGAAATATAATGTTCTGCAAATCGAGAGTGTTCGATAAATTTCTTAGTGTACGCCCGGACCATCTGATTATCATGTTCTAGCTTCAAGAAGTCTTCTTCCAGTTGTCTGACAACTGCTTTTGGACAGAATTTCTCTCTAAATCGGTCAACAAATTCCAACCAAGACATTGTTTGCAGAATATTAGGTCTTGATAGTGATTCTACATCCCACTAGTACAAAGTATTTGATTTCAAAATTGATACATCAAATCTGACTCTATTTTCATATAAACACTTACTGGTATTGAATACGAATTCTACCTCTCTTAGCTAGCACATTGCCTTCACCGGGTATTTTTCTCAAGAAAATGTTGGGGGTTTACAAGTTAAAAACATTTTAATATCACCTAATTTGGTGTTTGTAGCTTGAATATGTGGATTTATTTCGACCCTTTATGTCTCTACACTGGTCGGTGCCCCTAGAATAGATGTCAGAGTATTTCTTAGCTTACTCATTTCCTCTACTAACATGTCCCGAGTAACATACTCAGGTGGTTGTACTAGTTCTTGCTTCTCATTTTCCTAAATTGATTCGCCATGGTCTAAATGAACTTCAAGTTGACTGATCTTTCCTCTCCCACGAGCCCTTCCACGACCTCAACCCGACCTCTCCCTCTGTCTCTACCCGCTGGTAAATTGGTATCAATATTTTCAGGCGAACTCTCTCTTTCTTTCTGGCTGATGAGGGCGATCCTTTAAGACCTTCGTGAATGACTGGCCATCTGTAAATTTCCAAGATTTAATATTTACATAATCACATTCCCAAATATAATAAGGTATCCAAGTAAAAATATGTACATGTAAATTCATAATTACATTGGCCAATTGTAATTTGAATTTACCTTACATATTGTTCTCTTAACCCATCATATTTATTCCAAAGTTTCAACATATGGCAGGGACCTTTAATATGCAAATCATACAGTTTAAGTCTAGGCATCATGCTGAATATCTAAATCCCTTAAACTCGGATTCTGATACCAAACTTGTCACACCCCAGAATTATATTTGCATATAACCAAGTATTCATATATCAAGAAATACAAATTTACATATTCAGTCCCAAATATACAAAAGCTACATTATAAAAGTAGCTACCAAACTTTCCACAAAATCCATATACGAAACTTGTACGTATAACAAGTATTTCAAGAAAACCACAGATAAACATGAGGTCCTCCACATCTCATGTAAACATAAAAGACATCTCACAATTTCCCTTTTCCCTAATCCTTTGATTGAGCCCGACCTGTAATGCACATTTTTGAAACATAAAATGAGGGTTAGACCTTGAGGTCTATGTGAGAAATCCCCTTTATGCAATTATAGGGCAAAAAACATCAAATCAAGTTTATAAATCCATAATTGTAATACTAATTGTTAGGACCAAAATTGTCTTAAATAACATGAAAGTTTTATTAAAGCAATTTGAGCCAAGTATGAAAGTCTGCAGACTTAGCTTCAGATATCTGAACTGTGCTTACAAGACTAAGTCTAAATCTGCACACTTATCTTCAAAGATCTGAAGTGTGCTTTCAGAGATCTAAAGAGTGCTTACAAGACTAAGTCTAATTCTGCAGACTTATCTTCAGAGAATTGAAAAAGAAGACTTCAAAGTTCGGGTGAGACAAACTCAAGTCCTCGCAATACACTAGTGCGAGAACCTCAGCTACTCGCATCATACAGAGCAAGACAACTAGAAGTAAGGCCAACAAGGCCAACCAGAAGCAAGAGTCAACTAGAGGCCTTCTAGTCTTACCAACCAGACCCCCTCTGGCCAACTAGAGTCTCTGGTTTGTCTATCCAGAGCCTCTGGGACAAGAAATTTTAAATACTTGAAAGAATTTGAGTTCCAAATACAACCACAGACCCTCTAATTAAACAAGAAAATCAACCAGAGCCCCTAGGTTCATCTATCATGGATTTGAATATTTTTCCATGTTTCAAATGAACAACTAGAAATAACCATCCAGAGGTCAGGCCAACCAGAGGCCCTCTGGTTTAAAACAAGTTTCCACTTCATCAAAACAACAACTTTATCGCATCACTAAGATGTGACAATCCCAGGTCCTCGCAACTCACAGATGCGATAACTTAAGGTTATCGCATTACAAGGATGCGATAACAACAACATAAGATCAAAACCGAGATTTCACAATTTCATGACTATGCCACCCTTATCTTGGTACACACCTCTCTTGGATATGTCACCCTTATCTCAGTATACATCTCTCCTTGATATGTCACCCTTATTTCCACACAAGATGTAATCATAACAAAAATCCACCATTTTTGCCAATAATGGCATCAAAACAGTTTCATAACAGAAACCCATATAAAGAATCGTATAGTTCTATACCCAGTTTCCAAATAAGGAAAATTCATACAAATTTAAACTCATCATCATGTTAAAAATAACATATATAAACAGTTTTATCATCAACCTCATGTAAGAATCATACGGCTCAAATTTCAAATACCAAATAAGGAAAGTTGATGAATTTAAACTCACTTATGTTCACGTAGATGAAGATGAATTAATCAACATCAATAAGTTCAAGTAGAAATCACAGAATTAACGTCTTCTTCCCCCTTACAGGCTTGTTTACTTTACACACAAGAGAACACACACACAAAAGCTCACTTTTATTTTTCTCCACCAAAATCAATGAGATAAGACTTATCTCATCTAATACTTTTCTTTAAACCATAAGAGGCGATGGAGGTTTTTTTAAAATAATTAATCAGACTCTCTCATGAGATAAAGCAAATATCTCATATATAATAACATTTAGGCGGTGGGGGTTATTTTAAACATTTAAGCACATACGCAAATTAAACCCCTCCACTTATCGTCACTTTTCAAAAATCACCCCAGACTTTTATATCCGAATACCCGGTAATCACAAGATGCCATGAAGACACATGGACAAGTTGGTAGTCTCATTTAATCACGTCCTGCCATAAATATCAGAGCAAGACATCTACTTCAAGAAAAGGTGAAAAGAGCACGAATATAAAAAAATTAAAAGAAAATATGTATGAATGCTTCAGTGAGTGATTGTGTGAGCTTAAAACTTCTGTGTGATATAAGTTATTACCGATCTAATCCTCATTGACCATATGTGAAAGATTGTTTAGGGGGTTTATCTTTCCAATTAGGCATTGCTATATGCACACCTATCTATACCTTATACCTATTAATCATCATTACAACATCGTTAATTATTTCATGTTTTCTCTCTCCTCTCTTCTATATTATCAGTATTATGATAATTAATTCCTTCTTTTTCCTCCCTCTTTTATGTTTTTTTTCATTTCTTATTATCATATAAAAATAATAATTAATATGATTATATAATAGTGACTATTACTATTTTAGCATTTATTTACTACAAATTTGTTATATAACCATGAAGATGATCACACATATAAGGATGACCC
>NC_037531.1:10798365-10810848 GCF_001531365.2 Cynara cardunculus var. scolymus
AAATATGTTAATACTATATAAATTATAGTTTTAAAGTTATAAACTTTTAAAAATTATTATTTATAAAAAATGAACTCAATATCATTGATATTCAATTAAATAAAAAGTGATGTCAAATGTTTATCAAAATGTTTGCTAAAATATGTAATTTCTTAGGTCTTTGCACCCTTAAAAGGTTGACAACAACAAAACCTTATATAAAGGTAGAAACACTAAAAATTATTAAGTTATTAATATTAGTAGATAGATGTTTAGTTAGTAAATCGATAGGTGTTTAAATAGATTCATCCTTCTCTAATTTTTGATAGGTGTTTACATATAGTCAAGTCAATGAACCTTTTGATTCTATGATTCTATCTTCTTCAATATCATTCTTCTACAAACTAATCTCAGAATCAATCGTAATAGTATTTACTCTCTTCCTTCTGCAAACTCAATGGTTGTGAGTAATCTCATTAAGGTCCAATACTAAGCAATATATATTGATGGCATTTGAACATATTGATTCTTACATTCACTCTCAAAATGGTCAACAATTTTTTTAGCTTGTAGCCCAACTTATACTCAATACATAGGTAATAATGTGACTTTTGGATGCATATTGTATTGCATATTGGTAGGAGGTTTTTACAAACCCACAGACATATGATAAGACGAACTAAAAGCAAATATACTATTAGCCCAATATCGTCTTTCAAGTAATAAAGTGGTATAAAATATCGAGTATCGTCCACAGAGATTGTAGTAAAAGTTTAATAATAGTCTAATGAAATAGATGATTTCAATGACTATTTCTAGAGACTTTGATTGGTTTGAATTAACTGATTAAATAACAAAATAAATATATGTAGCATGGGTGTAAGACTTGTGGTGAGACATAAATACAAATTCCAACGGATAATGTTGTAGCAATGCTACCGCACGCAGTCAGCTATAACTAATTCCACCAACTACTTTGAGGGTATTCCTCTCGGATTTCAACTATTGCATTGATATTATCTTTCAACCCATATCTTTATGTGGTATCTGGACCAGTGATAGTGTTAAATGGTGTTCTTAAAATATATGAATAAACAACTCTATTTGTAAAAAATCACTTTCTTGAGCTGATTTCCATATTATTTAAGTTGGTGTGTGTTCTAAGTAGTTCATCTTTGAATCTACTGCACTTTAACAAGTGACCAACCTGTCGAGAATTCATTAGTTTGAAAAATATCAATAAGAAATCTCTTTGTTGGCAACTCTATCAAGTCTACTTCTCATATCATTCAAATTGATGTGCATTTAATGGTTTATCTCTAAGATCATGACACTTTAACACTTTCAAAGTGATCAACTTGTCAAGAAGTATCATTGGTTTTTTATAAAACTTGAATGAAATAGTAGAACGTTGTTATTGCAAAACAACGTCCACTTTTCTTTGGTTTAACTTCCCCCCTTTGTCTCACACGCAAGCTAAGAAAATTAGCTACTCATTATGGAAAGTAAATAACGAAAAAATGTAAATGATAGAAAGTAAAAATATAAATTTAAATGATTGAATGTAAAGAGCGGAAAATAAATTGCAAGTATAGTAAATAAAGTAAAAACATAATACAATGTTGTAGCAACGGGATGTAAAGTGTAAGAATATAGAAGTACTTGAATAAACTTGAAACAAAGTACAAAGTCGGGTGTCATCTGATAGAAATTATCAACAAAAGTCCTAGGAGCCTCTGTTTATACAAGGATGGAGGAGGAAAAGACATAAATCTAATGTGAGTACCAAAGTACATAAAGTCAAACATAATGTACAAATATACACTTTAAAGTAGTTATTCTAGGTACAACCAGGTATAACTTTCTAGAATCTTCCCAAAAAAAAATAGCCAGATATTATCCCCTGCTCACAAAAGCTTATCCTTTAGAATGTTCATGGTTGAATCCAAAAGTTCTCCAAAAAGCCACATCCAATTAACACACAACAACATCCAAAAGGCTACACATAAGTTTATGTTCAGTGATCATCCTTTGGTGCCAAAAACAGGTAAATCACTTAATTTAGCTTTATGGGGCAACAAATGAAAAATAACATAATAAAAGGAATCAAGGTTGGGATGAAAGGCAAAATAAACTACCTAAAAGTGAAGAACTAAGTGTTTTATACATTGAATAATCAATGCATATCACATACAATATCGGGAAAAGCTAAGTACTTTTTACCTACTACAAATTTAACTTTAACATCGTACATGTAGCGCCTCAGTGTTGAAGTAGCAGAGTGGCCCAATAATATCAATTCAACTCAAAAGCCATGGTGGAAATTATTTGTAACTCACAACTTGAGACTTATAAAGAGCTCATAAATCTTATTTTTCATCTATGTGGAACGAGATCACAACCCTCATCCCGCTTAGGAAACCTCATAAATCCCTCTTTTCATCATTGCAGATCAAGTTATAACAAACTCCTCCAACTTAAGTTTCTAATATTTTCATCAGTACTACTTAACGTCCCTCTTGTTCATGTAACAACTGTAAACTTTTGGATTAAATAAAAAAACTTTTCTTTGCCTTATGTAAACATAAAACATATTCTTGCATTTGATGAGCCTCATACTTCATTTAATGTGTTTAAGCATCTCATAACACAATCATTTCATTTTCAAAAAGATATTGTTTATGGGGATTTTAGAAATACATATTTTGTAAAAAAATTATTTGCAAAATTCACATTATTTTTATAAAAACTTCCATCATTTTATAAAGATTAGGAGAAATTACAATTTTGTCCCTATTGTTTAATGAAAATTACTATTGTCTCTTGTATTTCAGAATTACAGTTTTCGTCCCTACAATTTGCAATTTCCCTCTGCGTTATTCTAACAACACCATCATATCCCCCTTCCCTAACCACTCCCCTATCACCACTACACCTTCATTTTCCCCAAAGAAAACCCTATAAATTTGAAGAATCATGATGTGGAGATTGACTTTTTTTTCTTTCAGGATGAAAAGAAAACCATAATAATATCCCCCTTTCCCAACCACTCCCCACAATTTTTTTTAACAATAGGATGATGATCACTGTCTCCAAATGAATTTTTATATACCTTTAGGACTCTTGATCAATCTGTAAGGGCATTATTAAGGGTTAAGAATAAAATTAGAAGAGAATGATTGTGTTTGATTACACAAAAGAATCCATGAGTGTCTTGTCAATTGACAGCAGGTGTTGGAGAAAGGCGCACATAAAAATCCTATTGTCATGGCTTTCGTAGAAAGGTGCCAGAAAAGAAACAAAAAATATGGTGGAGAGGTGGGTCCTAGTAATATCTTCGAAAAAGACAACATCGTATAGACGTTGGAATGGGGACGAAACAGGGAAAGGTCGATTTGGGATGTTGGAGGGTTGGATTGTGGTTCTACTAACAATAGCATCTGGAAAAAAAACAATGCGTTGAGAAACGAGTATGCATTCATTTTACTAAAACCTGTAAATACTATTTTAGTATAGTTAATAACATACAAAACTATTTTATTATATAGTTAATCACACTTTATATACATTCATACCTTATTTTATTTATAGTTTGATATATAAATTTTATCAACATTTTTTAAAATGAATTTTAAAATACTACATTGTTTTTTAATTACAATTTGAATGCATTAAGATTAAAGAGGAAAGCATGTGGATAAAATGCCATCAATAATAAAACTAGAAACTTTATAGAGTTATCTTATTCTTTAACATATTAAATTACTTAAAATATAATTAATCTTGTAATTAAATAAATTATATAAAATATAAAATTTTATCCTCTTTAGGTTGATACATTTATCTATATACTATTATTTTTCAATAAAACCGTATTTTAAAATTTTCGATCTTGAAAATATTCGTATACGATCATATATTCGTACTTCTATATTTATCTATACCATGTATAAAATATTTAAGATTTTATCCTTAAAAAGTCATAAATTTTTAATGATACAACTACTAAATTGTTAAGTATAAATTAATAATTAGAAGGGTACTCAATCAATGCAACGAGAAACATCTTGATTTTAATATTTTATTTTATTCTTTATCTCAGTCGATGTTATAGTATGGTCTTATGTTATTTTGAAAAAACGATGATGTTTTTATTTTTGAATAAAATATAAATTTTAAAATATCATAAAAATTTGACAAAAATATATCCATATTAGTATCAAATTAACCATTTAAAATTCCTATTTTTTGTAATTTTTTAATTCAATCTTTTTATAATTTAATTTAGGTTCAGTAATGAAGTAATTTATATTTGGTTTAATAATATAATTTTCTTATCAATATAATAATTATTTGTTTTGTTAAAACTCAATAATTATCGTAATTATATTTTAGATTTTTTATATTTTTAAATGAGATATTTATCCTTTATTTGATTATGTTTATCCGCAGTTAGTTACACGAATTCAAACATGGAGCTTTAATAAGTTATACTTATGCATAATTTACTTATAATCTTGAATTTTAAGTAATATGCATCRATATACAGTACTTTGTACATAAAAAATTGTTTTTAAAAGTTTTTGTCAAATGCTTTATAATATAGTATAGATATATACAAAATATTTCAATTTTTTATAGTTTAGGATTCTTGCACACTACCAAAAAACCCACTATTTCCGGCGGCCAAATCCGCCGGAAAAAAGAATTTCCGGCGGATTTGGCCGCCGGAAAAAAGGGCGCCGGTGATTGTTTTTCTGGCGGCGTTTCTGGCGGAATTTCCCCGTTTCCGGCGGATTTTGGCCGCCGGAAAAATCTTCGCCCGTTTTTTAAAAAATCTAGATTAACTTAACCAAGAAATTAAATTTTTTTTTTTAAATTTCCGGCGGAATATTCCGCCGGAAATCCGCCGGAAACATTTGTCGCCGGAAAATTAATATTTTAAAAAAGATTTATTTTTTTTAAAAAAAATACCGGCGGATAAATCCGCCGGAAATATATATATATATATATTAAATATTTTCTTTTCAAAAATAATATTTTTAAAAAAATTAATTTTTTTAAAAAAATAATATTTTAAAAAAGATTTATTTTTTTTTTAAAAAATACCGGCGGATAAATCCGCCGGAAATGCCCAGTTTTCTAGTAGTGTTGTTTTGCTCCTTTTGTAACAAAAAATAATAATACAATCTTAAATGATTTTTAGAAACTCATATTACACTTTCTAAATGAATGAGCCAAGTTTTAGAAACTCACCCAAAAACAACAATATTAACTTTTTTAATTAAAAATGGATTACCCTTATTTTTATAAACTAAATTATCTTAAACATTATTATTATTTTAATTAAATAAATTATATAAAAAAAAGCATTTTATTCTTTTCGATTTGATATATGTACAGGTATACTATTTTTCCAATTTTTAACAGGTTTGTAGATAATCTAATATACCATAAAATGATGTATATATTCGTTATAGATATTCATGTGTATACCACAACTTTCAACTACATATGGTATTTCTGACGAATATACATCTTGAGTACAATATTCATCATAAATATATATCATTCAAGTTGTATCAATGTTTTATAGATGATATTGAGTGTGAATATGATATATATATATATATATATATATATATATATATATATATATATATATATATATTCACCTCTAGTTGAAAGTTGCGTACAAAATCATAAAAATATTAAGATGACTTTCTCACTTTGTCAAAACGATACATAAGCATAAAAATTAAATTAAGACATACGGATGACAGAAACATGAAACAAGATTGAGATTTCGAATTCTCTAACTTTAAATTCGAGATTGAATCGCATTGCATTGTGCATGAGCGCTTCTTGTATATCACAAAACATTTACACCATGTTATTAAATCTCTTAGACAAGTTTACAACTTATTATTGTGCACATATAAATTTTTTAAAGCTTCATATTTGAACTCTATAAAATTAACTTAATAGATGTTCAAATACAAAATAAACATTGAATCCTATTAATATGTCAGTATACTAGATAAAACTGATAATCAATCGAATATTCTCTCGCTCTCTCAAAACCACATAAAATTATTAATAAACCTAAGAAAGACAGTAAATAAAATGAAACATGAATTAAGAACAAGTTGTTGTTTGGTTCATAGAATCCTTGGTATTTTAAGGGAATTGGAATGATCAATTCCTTTAACCAAATTTCAATTCCTTTATTTAGTTCACTTCTTAGAGGCTGTTTGACAGTTGTTGAATGGTTTTATGTAGAATGATTAAGTGGTCAGAATGATTAAGAGTCTTTCATGATATAGTGCAAAATGAAATATAATTGTTCAGTAATTGTTTACAATAGAATTAGGGTGTTGAATGGTTAAGTGAGTCCCAGAATACAAAATTATTCAGAGAATTTTAAAACTCTTAAGAGGCAGACTTTTTTTTTGTCAAACAAGGTTCACCTCTTAACAATTCAGAGGCCGACTCTTAATGAAACTATTAAGAGATAAACAAACAGTCTCTTAAAATCGATGCAATCATTTAAATTCCTTTGAATTCTACATATTAATGATTTCATCATCCTTTAACATAAGTGAATGAATTGAATATCATTCATGGACAAATGTAACAAATTTTATGATTTGGTTTTAAAAAGACAAAAAAGAAACTTTCTATCATTAACCAACATCATCCACCCTTACCCCACCCCACCCCATCCCATCCCATCGCCACCATGCCACTACTGCTCGTTGTTATAGCGCCACCCACCCCACCCCATGCGGCGCACCCTACCCCCACCACGACCACGCTACTACTTTACCGTCATGCTTTCCACCCACCCTCAACCCCTTCCCCCACCACCATCCAACATCCTTTCCTCCACTTGCCCGCCACCACACTACTATTATCGTCATCACAACAGTCACCTACATGCTCGCCGTTATTGTCATCGTCACAACAACCACCCCCACCCACCACAACACTACCTTTTTCATCACAGCCACCACCTCAACCATTTACTATTATAGTTATATTATATTTATAAATTAAACAAAAAACTATAAAAATGTAATAAAGTGGTATTTTGATCATTTGTTGTTATTTTGATCCCATTCTCAAGGTACATTTGTCAAATAAACATGGAGATTCCAATTCTTTTGAGAGATTCCATTCTAATTCCTACCAGCCAAATAAATGGTTAAATTTCATTCTAATTTTTTAAACGTCAAATTCCTTTGATGGATTTCAATTTCATCAAATTCCATTTCGTAAACCAAACCGTCAAAAGTTTAAATTCTCTACTTTAATATCAAAATATATGACGCTATATTTTACATGTACACTTCAAATAAATAAATGAAATTCTTATTTATTAATTTAACATCAAATAGTTCATAAGAGAATGAGATAAGATTGTTTTTGACTCTTCTTGATAGATTTTTTTGTTTTAATTAATAAAAATAGAAACTACAAAAAGAAGAATCTTTATTGAGCAATATGATATCTTTTATATTTAGTGTATAAATTTATTACATAATAACTAATAAAGTCGATTAAAATTAAATGATAATCCTAATTAAAGTAAACTAGTGCTAAGTACCACGTGTCATGCGGTGATCAAAAGCACATGTTAAGTAACATATAGAAACTTGTGATGCTTTATCAATATCTTTATGACATCAACTTAAAATTAAGAATACTATTTATGGTGCATTTGTCAATAATCTTCTAATATTCAAAGACATTCCTCCTCGTTTCATATATTTAATTGTCTTTTAATTATTTATTTTTCCATTAATATGGGTGAAGCCAAATTCAACCACAATTCATGAATTAAAAATATTAACTTCTAATTTATCATTTCAATACCTTATAGTCCATTCACTTCATCACTTGTTTGAATGAGTATTTATGAATTGGTTTTAAAGTTGTTTAATTTCGAAAGTCCCTTTTTTTGTCAAATTGGTCAAGTACTTAAGTGTTAAATATGTTTCACATGTAGATGAAGATGAAAACTCAATCAACATTCATGGGTTGTTTAAAAGAAAACATGCTAGTTCTTCTTCTCAAGATCCCGAAGAAACAACAAATGTAGATAATACCCTTACATCTAGTGTTCCGCCTATCGAAAACCCTTGCAAAAAAAAAAAAAAAACTCAAATGGAAAGTAATGATGTTGATCGGGGTACACTAGAATGAGACCCTGGTTTGCGTCGTCAAGTTTATGATTATCCTATCAATCACCAAGATATAATTCGACGAGCTTACATGAATCTTGGTCCTCTTCAACCTACACTTTCTATGTTTCTAAAATCTGGACCAGAAACTCATAAACGTAGCTTTCAAACTTCTTGGTTCAAGTTACATCCCTGGATTGAATATTCAAAGATTTTGGATGCAGCATTTTGTTTCCCTTGTTTTTTATTCAACAAGCCATATGGGCTCGGATACTACGGTCAACAAGCATTTACCATAAGATGGGTTTTGAAATTGGAAAAAAGTGGGTGGGAAAAAATGTGGCTTCTTGATGCATATGGGAACCGAATGTACATCTTTCCACAATGTTACACAAAAGGGATGGGATCATTTATTAAATGAGGCGCAAGGTATACGAAATGTATTTTAGAAGTTCACAACTGAAGAACGTGGGAAAAACAAATTGAGATTGATGGCTTCTATTTATTGCTTTCGTTGGTGTGCTTCTCAAGCAGTTGCATTTATAGGCCACAATGAAAAGTTAGATTCCATTAACAGAGGGAATTTTCTTGAAATGTTGGAGGCACTTGGTGAATTCAGCACTGAGCTTAAAGAATTATTTTGTCGTGCTCCCAGATATGCATCATATGCATCACCGTTGATTCAAAAGGAAATTTTGAATCTTATATCAAATAAGGTGAGACAAATGATTTGTGAGGAGATTGGTGGTCGAAGGTTTTGTTTACTTCTTGACGAAGCACAGGATGAGTCTCGTAAAGAGAAAATGTCTCTTGTTTTGAGATTTGTTAATAAAGAGGGCTTCATTATAGAGCGTTTCTTTGGACTTGCTCATGTATGTGACACTACAACAAAAAAGCTCAAGGATGGAATCTATTTTCTGTTGTCACATTACAACCTTGATGTCAAGTCTATTCCTAGACAAGGGTGTGATGGTGCAAGCAATATGCAAGGTTGGTTCAAAGGTTTGCAAGCCTTGATTTTAGAAGATTGTACGCATATTATGTTCACCGTCTTGCTCATCGGTTGCAATTGGCATTAATGGCCGCCTCTGAAGGAGTTGTAGCACTGTGTAAGTTTTTTACAACGTTGTCTTTCGTTATCAATGTTGTTAGTGCTTCCTCCAAATGCACCGACCAACTACGAGATGCACAAGTCAAGCAAATTGCATACTTGATTTATGTTGATGAATTGGAGACTGGTAGAGGTCTCAATCAAATTAGTAAATTAAAACGAACCGGAGATACTAGATGGAGTTCTCATCTCATATCAGTTTCTAGCTTAATCAACATGTTTAGTCCAACTTGTGAGGTTTTGCTCAAAAATTTTGAGGAAGGAACTGGTCCAATCAAAGGAGATGCAGATTCGTCATATGAGGCTATGACAATATTTGAGTTCATATTTGTCTTGCATCTCGAAAGAGAAATAATGCATATCACTGATTTACTTTGTCAAGCTTTACAAAGGCAAGGTCAAGATATTTTTAACTCATTGAGGTTAGTTGCACCTACCAAAATGTTATTACAACTAATGAAAGATGAAAGTTGGGATGTTTTGCTTTGCCTTGTTAAGTCATTTTGTCAGGTATATAACATAATGATCATACACTTGAACATCGTTATCAAGTAATTCTTCCTAACTTGTCTTCTTCTCGACTTGTTTTCTTGTCAGGTACGTAATGTAGATATTCCTGACTTGTCTTATACCTACTTTAGTAGAGGTAATCGAGCTCGTAATGAGCATAGTGATCATACACTTGAGCATCATTACCGAGTGGACATCTTTTATGAAGCAATTGGTTGTCAATTAATGGAAATAGATCATCGTTTCAGTCATGGTTCCAAGGAGATGCTTCGTCTTGCTTCAACTCTAGATCCCAAAAATGCCTATGAGACTTTTAGAAGTCTTGATGTACGACAACTAGTAGAGAAGTTCTATCCTGAAGATTTCAGTGATCATGAGAAAA
This sequence comes from Cynara cardunculus var. scolymus, assembly GCF_001531365.2. NCBI lineage: Eukaryota > Viridiplantae > Streptophyta > Magnoliopsida > Asterales > Asteraceae > Cynara > Cynara cardunculus. The sequence goes on from NC_037531.1 coordinate 10,808,534, forward strand.
CAATTCTGAAAATGCAACTTCAACATTATGCTATTGATGTCGTTCACCATACAAATTATAAGCAATTGACATCTATTGCAGAATTGTGTCAATGGTTGGTAAGGACTAGAAGAGAAACCACTTTTGATCTTATTTATCGACTAATAAGTCTATTACTTACTCTCGAGTTTCCATCGCGACAACCGAGAGATCATTTTTAGCAATGAATGATGTGAAAACAAGAATAGGGAATGAAATGGATAATGAGTTTCTAAATGACTCATTGCTTTTGTTTATTGAAAGGGAAGTAGCTGAAAAGATTAGTTTGGAGGAAATTGTGGAAGACTTCAAGGTGGCGCAAGATCGACGGGTTCCACTTTGATTAGCAATGTTTGACATGTTCATATTTAACGTCTAGTTTTAGAGTTTCACTACGTTATAACTTTGGACAGTGTATTTTTGGTACCTTTGGAAATATATAATATATTAGGTCCGACCCCTACGGTTGGAAAGTTTGTGTTCCGCCCCTGCAAATATATATTATATATAATATGTCATGTCATATATATAGTATGTCTCAAATCTCGATCTTGAAATATTATATAGTTAAATATTCTGTTGTTGAAAATTCTGAGGCTCTGAAAGTTATTTTTAGTAATTGTGGGTTGTCGAGCCAACTTATGTGCACCAATTAATCTCGGGCTTTGAAAGTTGATAAATCATTTGAGTGGAAATGTCCATGCTCTAAATTTTGCAGAACTATTTTTTTCCATTTGCTATGCACGTTGGCTATTTTACGTCTTTTTATAGGTTGGAAAGAAAACTATCTAACTTGAATAATTTTACATAGCTTATGATTTTATATGAGGTTTGCTTTTCAAATGTAAAAAAAATAGGCATGTTACCTATGAAAAAGCTCGTCCCGTTTATAGGGCCAGGACCGTCCCTGGGGGAGGGCGACACGGGCGCACGCCCAGGGCTCAAAAATATCAGAGGCCCAAAATTTTCCCCTAAACTACAATAGTAGTCTAAAAGATTTTAATAAATTAAAGAAATCCAAAAATTGTAATATATAATTAGAAACATAAAGAATTTAGTAGAAAATAAGGGCTTAAAAATATATCAACTAATTACATTGGAGAAGAAAAAAAAATTAATTGGTCATTAATTATATGCTATTGTTTATTTTCTCTCTACTTTTTTTTTTATCTCCAACAAGGTCCAATGATATTRGCTATTGCTATCTCTAAAAACTTGACTGTTTTCGTACTTCAATAATTCAAAGTTAAGATCATGTGCTTGCTATTGCTATATATATTTTTTGGATATTTTATCAATTTATGCTTTTATTGACTATTGCTATTTGGTTATCTTGTTCTAATTGTTTTTATTGACTATTGTTATCTATTTTTGCTTCTACATAAAATATWTTACTATTATTTGACAATCAATCTATTGTTCTTATAATTTTTGACTTGTTTCATCGTTTTATGATTAATCAATAAATTTTTTCTACTAGATGTATTTAGTAATGTCTCTTATATATGTCATGTTTCATAAAATTTTAATCTTAACCACAAGGGTGGTGCCTGATTGGTTTGAGTTTGGTTCCATAGGTCAAAAGTATCGGAGGTCTCAGGTTCAAATCCAAGGAGGAATAAAAATCCCCTTGTGGCTACGGAGGTTCAAATGCGGTGACTACGGGCTATCAGCAAAGCAGGTGGTCGTCCTGGGATTAGTTGGCTCGCATAGCTGGTTGGATATCCAAGTTAATCAAAAAAAATCTTAATATCATATTTTAGTTGAGCAAAGAAAGAAGGAAAATATAATTTAAATGTTTTCATCGATTGTTTGACTTATGTATCTTTCATTGAGATTTCACCACACCATAAGATTCTATTTAAGTGCTCAAACAATCATTTGTTGAGCTTGTATACTATATGTTAATTTCATTATTTATTCTTATTGGATCTCAATGGATCATTTTTTTCCTTTTATATTTTTATTGGTCCTCATTTGTTTACTTGTCAATAAAACCTTGATAATCTTCTTTATTATTGATCTCTCATTGATTCTAATGATTACTTCATTCACACGAATTATCTTTTTATATCAAAATAACACATATTTCTTGTTATGAACTGAACTAAAAAAATTCTTACTTTTTATAAAAAAATATCAACCATAGTTTCTATACTCTTGGTTTTAAATTACCTAATAAGAAGTACGTAAATTTAAGTACTCTTATATATATATATATATATATATATATATATAATAAAGATAAATAAGACTTCTTTCCTCAGTAAATTATTAACATTTTCTGTACTCAATTT
>NC_037531.1:10811663-10815188 GCF_001531365.2 Cynara cardunculus var. scolymus
TTGGTGTACTCTTTCTGATGATAAATGGACATTTAGCGACGACAAAAGTCGTTGCTAAAAACCTTGTTTCTTGCAGGGGGCCTTGTTCTTACGTTCGCCCAGGGCCTAAAAAATGTCAGGAACGGGCCTGTATAGGGCGACTATTTACATGTTCTCAATCCCGTAGATATGGGTTGGTTTCCTATATTGAGTCAGTTAAATAAAACAATATGCTAGGCTTTGTTCAAGCCTGCAAATGATCACTTTTACAAGAAATGTATAGTCTTGAAAGCAACTCATCGGTTTTTGAATCATTGTATTTGATTCTAATACAAGGTTAATTAGTTCTTTTTGTTCTTGTGAAAACGTAGCATTTTAGGTGAATCCCACATCAAAGATGAATAAGAATGATTTTGGGCATATATAGTAAATTTTTTCACTAATATCGCCCATTTTAAACCATTTTAGGTCACAACTTGTGAACAAAGGGAACACTATGTTGGTTGAGATGACGCATAATGGTATAAGAGTTGATACTTGTATCATAAATATGGCGGGGTAGTTAACATCGAGGACGATGAGTCCAAAATGTGATGGTTGTGGCATCTTAGAAAAATCTCACATTACGAAGAACAATAAAATGAGATGGTTTGTATGCACGGAGAATTCATCCAAAAAACGATTGTTAGAGATACGAAGATATGAATACAAACATGACTTGTCTACTTCAAAATATGACCAGTTTTAAACATTTGTTTATATTCTCCATCTCAATGCAAATAAATGCACCTGTATCCCTTTTGTATCAGTATACCTACCTGGTTTATATGTACAGTAAAAAATCATCATCATATTGCGATGTTACAATCTCAGAGATCCCGATTTAGGAAGACACATCATATTATGTTACGTAAAATGACACGTAAAAAAATTAATCACTAAATGCAACATTATTGCCCAAAATAGCATGTTAATTCAATAACCTTCAAATAAACTTAATTTTGTTAATTGGATGTGGGTCATTAAAGTGAAAAATAAGTCGATGCAAAGTGGAAACATTTCAAGATTCTTGATACATCATCGTTTTCTTGATTGATTCCCCACCAAATCCCCTTTTCCTTTTGGATATAACAATAGCCTTTGTGCATATCCATCATACCCCATTAAAGATATAAGTAATTGTTACATATATTTTAAGGAATAATTATCTAAAGTTTTTCAAAATAATTATTTTTATATACACGATGGATTATATATATATATATATAGGGTTGGGTTCACGTGAGATCAGCCTGTTTTTGTGAGACCCGTGAGACCACATTTTTACACATAAACTTCACAGCAAAAACACTGTGAAAGTTAGAAAAAAGTCGAACCTTCACAGCAAAAACACTGTGAAGGTTAAAAAAAAGTCACCTTCACAGCATTTTGCTGTGAAGTTTCAAGTGTAAAAAGGTGGTCTCACGGGTCTTACGAAAACAGACTTGTCTCACATGATCACAAGTATATATATATATATATATATATATATATATATAGAGAGAGAGAGAGAGAGAGAGAATAGAGGTGAATTATTATGCAACTCTTTACATTTGTACAACCAATATAACTCAATCTCAATCGTCCATTTAGTTTGATGAATATGTGATTTCACAAAAGTTTTGATTGTTTTCTAATATAAAGTATTGATCATAATTAATGAACCCTATTCATCTTCTATAAATATTCAAATTATAATAAATAAACTCTCATCATTTCCATAAATATCTTAATTGATTGGGTTGCATTGGTTATATAAATGTGATGAGTTGTATTTGAAACGTCTTATATATATACACACACACACATATATATATATATATATATATTTAATAATTATAAAAACTTGTGTTAAATTTGATCATCGTGCAACACGCGGTTCATATCATGTAATATACAAAAGTATTTATATATTTATTATGAGAAGGAAATGGTGACCCATTGAGATTGGTTTGCCATGTAATGGATTGTGGTATTTATGTCACAAAGTGAATTTTAAAGTAGCTTTCCAAGTGGTACTTCATCTGGAAATTTCTCATGCTAATTGTGGATCATTTTGGATACTACTTTTTTTTTTTTTTTTTCTGTGGGTAAAAATAATTGGTACAAAGTTTTATTGTATAATATACAAATCTCAATACAATGTTTAAAATATCTTGAAAAAGAGAATTAATTACTATCTTGTACACATCCAACACATGTACTAAAATATTTATAACAAGTATAATGCATCGAAATATAACTGATATTTTTTTTAGGGTTAAATGCATGAAATAGTAACCTACTTTCATAAAATTTCTTATTATAACATTCTACTTTTGTTTTTCTTTCTTACAGCAATGTACTTTCAAATTATTTTTTATTAAGACATTGTACTTTAAAAAATCTACCCATAATAGCAATGGGTAACCTGTTACCTTTTAAACCGGTTAACCCTTTGACTTTTTTGTTTGTGTGTCTTTATTGAAGTGATGTGGATGACACATCATTTTGATGACTTAACTAAAATTAAAATAAAAACCTATTTCAAATTATTATTAGTGATTTTCATTTTTCATTGTTATGATCTAAAAAAACATTTTTTTACTTTTTCTTATCAAGTTGCATTCAAATTAAATATTCTTATAGTAAAATATTTATTAAATAAACATGAAACATTATTTTCGATATATATTTTGTTTGTAAAAAATGTAACTTTTCCTATTTTATGTTGTTCAAATAAATACAAAAGTTCTCTTTAAAATATTAACGAAATAAATTGTTATCTACAATTTTTTAATATTGTTATATTAATAAATAATTCAAAAAAATCTAAATATATACGTCAAGTAAAAAGTTTTTGAACAAATATAACATATTCTTTAAAAGATAATATTTTTTGGTAAAAAATGAACAATTCTTATTTTCTTTTTTTCAAAAAACACATATTTTTTTAAAAATATTAACGAGATAAGTTGTGTTCTACTAGATTTATTGATATTGGTATATTAATGAATAATTTAGAATTTTTTAATTCATTTAATACATTTATTAAATAACACGTAAAATATCTAAATATTAAAATTAAAAATACAGTGTTTAATAAGAACTAGAATATGCTATAATAAAATAATTTTGAAAGTAAAATGATGCATTAAGAAAATCACATCACTATAGTACATGTGGACAGCCTACGTAGATAATGAGGTGACATGGAAACCTAGTCACTACTAAAAAAAAGGGCATCACCGACGGATTTTTCTGGCGGAAATTCCGTCGGAAAAATTTCCGACGGATCTCCGACGGATCCCAAAAAAGTCTAACAAAGTCAACGTTTATCCATATCCGCCACAGATCCCCCACAAATCCCCCACTGAATTTTTTGGAAAAAAAAATTAAAATTAGTTAAAACCGATTTGTGACGGATTTCTTATTTATTTGAATCCGTCACAAATCCGTCGGAAATCCGTCGCAAAATTTGTCTAATTTATTTAAATAAATTAATTAGTGTTAATCCAAAAAAAATTC
>NC_037531.1:10815288-10908294 GCF_001531365.2 Cynara cardunculus var. scolymus
TTACATGAATTCAGATATGAGATGAAATCGGATAGGGATGAACGGGTTTAAGAGTTTTAAGAGTTTAAGAGTTTTTAAGAGTTTTAAGAGTTTTTAAGAGTTTTAAGAGTTTTTAAGAGTTTTAGCCAAATGTTTTATAAGATAGTATATATATGGGAAAAACCATCTAAGCGTCATCTTGTCTATGACATATAAAGCATTTAGTTATGTTTAAGATAATATATTCTAAAAATTAAGGAGGTTAAAATGTTTTAATTAAAAAGGAAAATAAAACGTGAAATAAGGTAGGTGTTGATTCAAACTTTCATTTTTACCCTTAATCATTCTGGAATTAACCATTTTATGTTTTAATCATTGATTATTTTTCTTAATTTTGATCATTGATTGGAATCTGTCCCTTGGTTTACGATGAAAAACCAGTTTTTATTTTAACTGAACCCTATGTATACGCACACACATAAGAAGGATCGTATGAGAATAAGAGTTAAAATGAGAATCTTAATAAAGAAATCTGGACCTTTGAGCCCTTTATTCTCACCCCCACCCCCCCCCAAAATGAATTGCACTTCTAACATGAATTGATCTGTTGCATCTCATTGTTGTTGACCTTCAATTAAAATTGATCCAATGGTGGAGATTCCTTCTTACCCTTCTAAGCATAACTTCCATTCTCACCAGCTAGGTTCGGTTTCGGTGAGAATGGAAATTATAGTTGAAAGAGTAAGAAGGGATCTCCACGCTTGGATCAATCCTAATTAAAGATCAACACTAATGAGATGCATCGGATCAATTCCCATGATAAATGCAATTCATCGGGGTGAGAATAAAAGTGATCAAGGGTCTAGATCCTTTCTTACGTTTCTCACTTAACTCATATTCTCATACGATCTTTTGTATATATAGGGTAGGGTTCAAATGAGAACCCCTTCATTTTAGAAGAACACCCTTTTATTATAGTCAATTACATGTAATACTATATTCTATCACATATAATACACATGTGATAATAAATCAGAGACAAGAACGACCTTTGGCACGACCTAGGTTGCAGGCCAAGTCACTTGTACACTACTTGGCCCCCTCATGTGTATTATCATATATGATAAGGGTGTTTTTGATGTGATATTATAATCCATCACATGTGATATTATATCATAGACACAAATGACCTTTGATGCGACCTGGGTCGCAGGGCACGTCGTCCACACACCAACAGGTTCACTTACATGTATTATCACATATGATAAGGCTGTTCTTGCATTTTGGTAAAGTGGAGGTGTTCTCGTTTGATCATCTGCCTATATATATATATATATATATATACATACACACACACCTGTTTTAAGGGAAAACTGCAAAAAAATGAAAAACATTTCAAAGATGAAATTTGAAATGTCGTTCGTTTTGATATCCAACATTAGTAGATAGATAAAAGTTCTGAAGAAGGAAATGTGTGATAACCGGGTTATCAGTTAAAAAGTCCGGGTTATCGGTGATACTACAGTGGTATCATAATGTATCTTATATGTGATTTGGTAACACACTGAGGTCATTTGTGTGGTCGATCAGATATGTAACACAGTGGTATCACAATGCATCTTATATGTACTTGAGTATCACATTGTGGTATCACCGGACGAAGGTGGCCGGAGGCCGGAAGATGGGGACGGAGAGAGAAGAGAAGAGAGGAGAGAAAATACCTAAAATGTCATTGCATTAAAATTTTAATTAAAAATTTCCAAAATTAAAAATTTCCTAATTTATCTATTGATTTGTGGTTGAGATTGGATCTCACGGTTACCACAAACTACTCTGTTCTCCCTCGAATGGACCTATATATATATATACACGCACAATTTATATTCATTGATCAACTTTATAAGCTAATGATCTAATGGTCTAAAATTGCACGATGGCAATTTTGTAATTATTGAGAAATCTCGTGGCAATTTTGTGATTATGAATATTGAGATTGTAGATCTAATCCAAGGGTTGAGAATTGGTCTTACGGGTCTCACGAAAAAGCTTTGGTCTCATATGATTCCAAGTCTATATATAATACCACACACACACACACACATATATATATATATACATATGTATATATAGGGGAAATCATGTGAGACCTTAAAAAAATTATAAATCCGTGAAAACCAATCTAACGTATAGTTTAATGTTTCATACGGTTTTTTTATGTAAGGCTAGGATTTAAGATATTGTTCACAAATATTTTTTTCGTAAAATATTTATTTCACTATTTGAAACTTTTTAACTTGTACTTTCTGTTTCAAAATGTGAACCAAAAAAAAAAGTTTGGCATGTATCTTTTTTCACAATATGAACACAAACATATGTAAAATAATACTTAAATCATAACATTTGATGAAAAAAAACATATTAAAAATATTTTGAGACCGGTTCTCCGTTTGTAATCTACTTATGGTTCTCATTTGATTACTGGTCCTATATATATAAGGTTCATAATCTTATGAAAACCCTATATATTATGATAATTGTGGGAACTTTTACTTTAAAGTATTATTTCATATGCACACGTACACATATTTTCTAATATTATTTAGTGAATCAATGATATTGAATCAAGTTATATACTAAAACTAAAAAGACACTAAAAATAACGTCTTACAAAATCCGTGTATCAGGCCATGACAAGTCATGGGTTTTAACGTGACGTCAAAGACGAGTCTTGAGCCATAGCATACGCGCATGACAAACCTTTCAAAGCATTGTGAAATTACAAATATACCCCTCTAGAGTTACTTGGTATTCAAGTGACCTTTGTTAGTAAGATATTAACTCCTCTAAAAGCAAAGCCTTTTGATCACAACATGGTAGACATCATTTGGCTTTTTCTTTAGCAAAGAGACACCTATTGAAAGCCTCACTTTGCTATCTCCATTGTCTTTAAAAGAGATGGGTAATCTTGTCAATATCAACAAATGATTAAAGTATTTTATAAAATATTTTAAATCATTTAATTTGTAAAAACAATAAATTTTTACTAAAAAAACAAATCAAAACATAAAATCGTAAGAAGTCTAAACTAATCATCAATTGACTCAATTAAACGAAAGATCTTGAATTTCATTTCAACAGATGACGTCGATTTTTTATAAGAAAGAGTTTGATCTGTTCAAATATGTAATATATTCTTCAGATTTTATAAACTTAATTCATAAAGAATCAGATATAATAAATAACCCAAAAATATGATGATGATAATAATATATAACATCTATTTCCTTCATTCATAATAAAAGTTATTATTTTTAAGCCATGTTAAAATTATTACATATGATATTTTCTTAAATAATATCTTAATCCATCTTTATTTTAATTTATTTTTTGTAACTAATTAATAATTATTATAGAACACTTGTAATATTACAGACAGTTTTTTATATTTAATCGGTTATTAAACAGTTTGATCAAAGTACATGTTAACTACAGTAAGTTTAACTGGTTGATATTTATTTAAATATAAACCGTATATCTCATCAATAATCCATTTGTCTAACTGAATATGTACGCCACATGGTTTAGAAAAATAGGGTGCATAGATAAATTAACCACAAGTATGTTATGCATGCAAAACGAGATCTCAATATCAAGGTAATTGAAATTCATCAAGTCATTATCTGATACCATAATAACACCGAGACGTATATCATGTATAATCCAATGGTGCAACTATGTACACAATGCATTAGTTGCAATTTTGCACATATCTGCCAAATTTTCACACAATATATATTAACTTGGCACTAACGAACTACACTGGTATATTAATCTTATCATAATTTGTTATACAACATAACAATATAACTTTTATCACATGTTAAGATATTATAGGCTTTCGTTTCTTATCCATATGATATTTTTACGTATATTATGTAGACCCAGGCTCGGCCCTGGCCCATGGTAGTCATGGCTTTGGCCATGGCAGCAGGTTCGTAGGGGAATTACTTTTATTTTGAACTATTAAGATGGGTAGGTTCAGGTGGAGGCCCAACAAAACACTAATGGGACTGGTTTGCTACTTTGTTGCGTCTTTTGGGGCTTTGTTCCATAAATTGATCAATCAATTGTCAGCCATAGATCAATTACTCTCCGTCTTTCGTCTCTTTCAGTCGATTCTTCCCTAGCCTAATTACCTAAACCGACTACCAGTTGTTGTTGCCCTAGCCCTAAATTGAATCGATTATTGCTCTAAATCGACTACGCGGTTGGTTGTCTTGCTGGTTGTTGTTCGCATGTTGTTGCCCTTCAATCAACCAAACTTGCAAGTTCTAAATCAAGTGATCTTGATCGATCTGCTTCTTTATCAGATGTATTCTTTCTAGCTTCTAAAATATACTTTGTTGAATGATATATATTTGTTTCGATTATTGAGATATGTTCCAAGATCACAACCATCCGGTGCTTTAATTAGAAAAAGGAAAACAAAAGACAAATAGAAATTGTTCGATCTATGCAATGATCTATGAATAAATTACTTGTTAGGCCATCAAACGTTTCTAAGAATCCAGTTGAGAATCCGATTGAAAATCTGGTTCAAAATTAGGTCTGAGTTGCTAATGAAAATCAAATACTTGATAAAGAGTTGCAAGAATTAATAAAAATAAAGATACCATTTATTGAAAAGAAGTTTTGGTTAGAACAATCGCTGTTGTAAAATGTCTAGCAAAGTATAGTTTGGCTTTCTGTGAACAAATGAAAAACTTTTTGAAGAGTCCAATGAGAACTTTTTAGGCATAACTCAAATGATTGTCGAGTTTAATCCTATTATAGAACAAAATTTTCGGGTTATCAAAGAACAAAAAACTCATTATCGTTATCTTAGCCACATGTTTCAAAACGAATTGGTTGAAATGTTGGCTTCCGATGTATAAAGTGAAATCATTAAAAAAATCAAAGAGACAGTATTTTCAGTTATTCTTGATTATACTCCGGATGCAAGCCATAAAAAAACAAATGACTTTGATTACAAGATGTGTTGATGTGTCAAGTTCTCCTATATAAGTCGAAGAGTTTTTTTAGAGTTTTTGGTTGTAGAAGATATATCTGGTTTAGGACTTTTTAATGTATTACAAGATGTTTTGAAGTCACTTGATTTAGAAATTAATTTTGTGCGGGGACAAGAGTATGACAATGGGTTTAATATGAAAAGGAAACATCAAGGTGTGCAAAAAAGATTACATGATATAAAAATCACATGATATAAATCCTAGAGTTTAATTTAGTTTTATGTGATATGGCAATTCTTGTTACAAAGCAAAAACATTTTTGGGTACTTGTCAAACAATACACAATGTGTTCTTTAATTCTACAAAGAGATGGACTGTTTTATTAGAATATATTGACGATTTGACTTTGAAATCTTTATCTTCTACTCGTTGGGAAAGTCATATTGAAAGTGTTCAAGCTATAACTCAAGTTGGCCAATTAAAGATGCTTTAATACAATTAGCTTAAGTAAGTGAGGATGGAAAAGTTTGTAGGGATGTTGAATCTTTGGTAAATGGTAAGCTTTCAAGTTTTGAATTTATTGTAAGCTTGGTTATTTGGCATGAAGTTTTATATATAATTAATTTAGTTGGTATATAGTCCAAAGATATGCTTTTTGATCTCATAGAGTAGAATCTAGAGGGATTAGTTGTCTATTGTGAAAAGTATAGGGAAAATGAGTTTACATGTGCTATTAATGAAGCTAAAGAAATTGTAGATAATACTGGAGTTGAGCCAAATTTGCCGTAAAACGTTTTTTCCGAAAAAAAATAATTTGATGAAATTCCAAATACCGAAAGAGAACAACAATCTGTTCAAGAGACATTTGAAACTGATTACTTTCTTGTTTTAATTGATATGCTCTTTTTCACATATGAATAAGATTTGAACAGATGAGAGAATCTAAATCTATTTTTGACTTCTTATTTGATGGACAAAAGTTAGTTTGTTTACATGATGATGAGTTGAAAAAATGTTGTTTAAATCTTGAACTTGTTTTAATAAATGATGATGATTTTGATACCGATGCACAGTATTTATTTATGGAGTCACAATTTCGCAGGGAATGTTACCGGAAGAGGCATTCAATAGACAAAATCCTTGGACATCCATAAAAATTATGGAGTTTGAAAAAAAGGTGGACATGTTTCCACATGTCTTGTTTGCTTACAAGATTTTGCTGATTGAACCTGTTACCGTAGCATTTGTAGAAAGAATTTTTTTGAAGTTAAAGTTGTTGAAGCAATAACAGTGACTGAAAACTTCAAGAACACATAACATCAAAAATTCCAAATTGATTCTAGAAATCAATTCAATTATGAAACTGAATGATTCAAATCAATTTCAAAAATCGAACTTTGCATACAATACAATCAAATTCATACACAAAATCAAACAGATTATGAGAATTATGATTAGAACAATGAGTAGAAGTGAGTTCAATCAAGAATGTTCAATTGTCCAAATTCTAATCCGATTCAATTCAATTCAATCTCTCTAAGATGTTGCATTTTGCTCTGATACCAATTGATAATCTCAGAAAGATTAATCAATTTACAATTACAAATCAAGATCACAATAGCAATTGCAAAGTATAGAGAGAGAGTAGAAAATGTAGAGTGAGATTTTTCAAATGCTTCACTCGTATTGATCTTCAAAGATTACAGAAAATGATTAACTCTTTATAATGCTTACTTACAATTTCAAGAAATAAACCTATTTATACAAAGACAAATTACAAGAGAAACAAAAGCTTGAATACAACAATTTAAGCACAAAGCCTTGAACCCAACACTTATGATGTGATGACTTGGAGTTGTCGCATATGTGTGATGTGATAACTTAATGTTATCGCATCCTATTGATGTGATAAAAAAGTGGTTATCGCACATATATGATTCGAGGAGTGAGTTTGTCGTATTCTTGTGATGCGACAAGTTGACTTATCGCACCCATGTGATGCGACAAGTTGGGTTTATCGCACCAGCGTGATGCGATTAGTTGAGGTTTTCGCACCAGTGTGTTGCGAGGAAATGGGGTTGTCTCACTCATGTGATGCGAGAAAATTATACATTCATCTATATGATGCGATAAGTTTACTCAGAATGTGTTTATTAATTGATTTGATTATTTTAATGCGATAAATGAGATTTGTGATATCAAAATGATGTATATTTGTTATTTTTACAAAGATGAGTTCATAAATGTGATTTGGTGATTATTCACCCTGTAATTTCATCAAATGGATTTTCTCACTAGACCTCAAAGTCTAACCCTCATTTTGTGTTTCAAAAATGTACATTACAGGTCGGGCACAACCAGAGGACAAGGGAAAGGGGAAATTATGAAATGCTATATGTGCTTGCATGGGTTATTGGGCTAGCATGTTATTCTTTTATATCTGAATACTTGTTGTGTATTCATGTGTTGTATAGAGATTTTATGAAAAAAGTTGTTAACTATTTTGTAATATAGCTCTTGTAAGATATTGAGACTGAATGTGTAAATTATATTTCTGGATATATGAAAATATATGTATATATACAAATGTGATCTTGGGGTGTTACATATGAGATATCATAAGAATTGAGTATTCTTAAATACTGAAATGTGGTGTTTGGTCTGATTATCCCACGTTAATAAGAATATGTCAAATTGAAATAAATATGTGAGCATATATTCATTAGAGGAGGGGATGTACGTATGACAAGTTGATTATATAGTTGATATTAATCTTGAAATGTGGTTCGTTTTGATATCCCACAAATTGAATATCACAATGACTAAATCCACAATAAACATACTACAGGGAACCTAGTCAAAAATATCAAAACAAAGGGACCAAATCCACAATTCACTCTATTTTTTTTATGTGGAAATAATTACTATAGTAGCTTAAAAGGAGGGGATGCACTTGTGACAACTTATAGAGTTAATATCTTATTTTTTAAAGAGAAAGAGTTTCTATAATAATTTGGTGTTGGGGTTCTTAATACGGCCTGCTTTGTACATTGATCAACTAATTTGCATATTTTTAATAATAGCGATATGGTTGGGGGATGTTGTTTGAGTTCTAATAACATAATAACAGATCTATTACCAATGTCTCTCAAACTCAACGTAACAACAAACGATGATGAATATATGCAAGTTAACCACTTATGGAAATGCGTTTATTAGTTTATAGTGTGTTCACTAATTGCTAACTGTGTAATTACGTTTTATTTTAACTCGTTCCAATACTTTCTTATAAAGTTTATCACCACCGCACGGTGCGTGGTGTCCAACACTAGTTTGTATAAAGTAAATTATATGGTACAAGGTATAAAAATTTCTCAAATATTGTATTGTTGTGTTAAGTTGATTATGCCATATTGATAAAGAAAAGGAAGATTGATAGATGTTACAGAGTATATCAAATGATGAGATAATGAATTGGGATTACTTGTGTTGGTTAAATATAACTTTTTGCCACCATATGTTTCCAAAAAAAAAATCTTTGTTTAAAAGGATTAGATACCATTGAAATCAATATATATAGCCATAGGTCAATTTGAGAAGTGGTAAGTATCTGAGAAGTAAAGAAGTGATTCTAGCCTCATCTCAAGATTTGCGGCTTTGATTGGTCAAGATTTGTGGCATGGTAACAACTATGCGAAAAATAAAGGGATAATTTCGTAATTTTTACAAATAGGCGGCAAAACAAATTCATATGTGAACCCGTGTGATTCACATATGAATTATATGTGCATGTGTGAACCTATGTGATTCACATATGACTATTTAACTGATTCACATATGAACCCGTGTGATTAGTTAAATAGTTTATATGTAATCAGTTAATTAGTTCATATGTGAATTACATGGGTTCATATGTTAATCATACGGGTTCATATGTGAATCAATTAAATAATTCATATGTAAATCATACAGGTTCATATGTGAATCAGTTAAATAGTTCAAATGTGAATCACACAGGTTCGCATATGACATATATTCATATGTGAATCAAACGGGTTCACATATGCACTTGTTTATCGCCTATTTGTAGAAGTTATAATACCCCTCTATCTTCCGCATACTATACGATTGAATTATCCAGTACTTCATAGTCAAAGCTGCAAATATTGACCAGATGAAGAGCTAGGATCACTTCTATACTTTTCACACATTTAGAACTTCTCAAATGAACATCTCCATATGTATATATCATTATACTTCACACGTTTGAAGGGATACACTATTGGAGAACCTCGTTGGTAAAAGGGAAAATTGTTGGTGCGTGAAAGTTCATCGGGCAAACTTTAAAGGTGAAGCTACCACCGATGGTTCACTGTCGGCTATTACTAATGAATCTTCAATGGATACGATCACTGAAAGATTTTCATGGGACATTTACTGACGGATTACCAACGATTATATCCTAAGACCCTAGTTCACATTTGTATATAACCCACATATTTCATATAACATGGAATTCAAATAATCACACATTGTTCCCAAATGTACAACTTGCTACATTAAAAAAGTAGTTACAAAATTTTTCCTTACATACCCAGTACAAGACGTGTAAACATAACAAGTTCTTAAGTACAAGTAATATAACATCTTTCAAAAATCGACATATGTAAAGCAATCATGATCCCTTCACATTTCCTCTTTCCCTTATCTTCCAATTGTGCCGACCTATAATGCACATTTTAAAACACAAAATGAGGGTTAGACCATGAGGTCTAGTGAATAATCCCTTTTGATTGCTATTACAGAGTGAAAATCACCAAAACCGTTTTAGAAAGCCCATATTTGTATTAATAACAATAAACAGTGTTTATTAAAACAAACCTCTTTGTCGCATCTTATAGATGAGGCAACCTCATTTTTATTGCATCAACCCATGAAGTACCAAAGTCATCGTATTAAACATAAAAATACCAACTTGTCGTATTTTATTGATGCGATCACAACTTTATCGCATCATATCAACTTTGCCGCATCATATAGATGTGATATTAATTTCCTCGATTACCTTGTTTTGTCGCATCACACTGATGCGATAACCTTACCTTGTTGCATCACACTGATGCGATAACCTCCTCCATCGCATCACAAAGATGCAATAACTTCTACTTCTCGCATCACAAGGATGCGATAAGATCAACCCTTCGCATTACAAGGATGCGATATCACCTTTTCATTGTATCATATAGATGCGATAACAGTTCCATATGATCAAAAATACCATTTTTACATCCAGAAGGTTTTGCGATCCTTATCCTAGTATACGTCTCTCCTGATTATGTCACCCTTATCTCAAAATACGTCTCTCCTGATTATGTCACCCTTATCCCAGTGTACGTCTCTCTAGATTATGTCACTCTTATCCAATAATACACATCTCTTGACTATGCCACCTTTATTCCAACCAGTTAATAATCACATATCAAAACATAAAATTATACTAAAAATAACATATATCACTTTCAAAATCCATGAATGAAACCCTACGGTTTCTTCACCAAAAACATATTGAATGATGTTTTTGAAAATAAAACTCACTTTATAATCACAAATAGATGAGAATGATAAGCAGCAAATTTCAAACTAAGAATTAGGGGTGCTCAAAAACCCAACCAACCCGATCAACCCAACATAACCCAACATGAAATACCTCAACCTGAAGCAACCCGATGTCTAATCGAGTTGCAAAATTGTCAAACCAGAGGTACTGGGTTGATATTGGGAGAGGTACTGGATTGATATTGGGTTATTATTATTTGAACCCAATCCAACCCGATGAACCTGATATCCTTTTATTTCTTGGATTTAATATGATTGTTGAATTTCTATTAATATGTACGTTAGACAATTACACTATCATGTATGTTATTCATATACATATATTTTCAATATATTCACATCTTTATATAACTCATTCGTATATATGTTCAATAACTGTGAACATATATATGTAATTAAGAAAATTAACTGAATGTGATATGCGTAAGAAGTATGGATAAGTTGTATCAAATGATTAATGATGAAAAGAAAGTATGAGTAGAGAAATAACATATTCTAGGTTAGAAGAATATTTTAATGTACCAAAGTATCAACCCGACCAACCCGTACGAGTTGGGTTGCACTTTGGTTCGGGTTAGGTTGAGTTAAGATTTTTCAAACCGCAAGCATTGGGTTGGGTTGTTCAAATGTCTTCAACCCGATTAACCCAACTCATGAGCACCCCTACTAAAAATCACAGAACCAATTCTTCCTCCTTTTCTTCGACTTTCTGTTTGCTTCGAACACAAATAACACACAAAAGACTCTTCCTCTTTTTCTTTCCTTACAAAACCCAACTAACAAACAAAATATCTCAATTGAACTCCTTTTCAAAAAACTAGAAAGGTATTCGCGCAATGCAGCGAGATATATCTAGATTTTAATTTTTCATTTTATTTATTTTCTATGTCGACATAATACGGTTTTACGTGGTTTTAGGAAATGATAATATTTTTATTTTTGAATGAAATATAAATTTGTAAAAAAAAATATCGATATTAGTATTAAATTAACTATTTAAAATTTCTCGTTTTCTGGCTCAATTTTTTAATTTAGATTTAATAACAAAATAATTCATTTTTGTTTAATAATATAATTTTTATAAGGATGATAATTAAGTATTTTGTTTGAACTTAATAATTATTTTAATTATATTTTAATTTTTCATATTTAAAAGAAAATGTTTATCCTGTATTTGATTATGTTATCTGCAGTTAATTACACGAATTCAAAAATAAAGTTTTAATAAATTATACTCACACACAATTTATTTGTATTATTGAATTTTAAGTAATACGAATCAATAAACAGTACTTCATGCATAAAAAATTATTTTTAAAGTTTTTGTCAAATGCTTTATAATATAATATAGATATGAAGCGGTGTTGCTTAAAATAATTTAATCATATTTTCAAAACAGCTCCTCAACTTTCTGCCACTATTCAAAAGCAACCCCAAACTTTTATAACCTTCAACCCGGTTATAACATATATCCATAATTATCAACGACATTTCGTCGATGATCCATTGCTGATTATGATTTAATTTTAAAAAATATATATATATTTTCTATGTAAAACACATAACCCGTCATAGTTATCTAAAATATCAAATATTTCCAAAAAAAATATTAAAAAATATTGTTATATCAATTTAAAATGTACGTAATCTAACTAGGGAGAGGGGGAGGGGGTCCACCCGGGAAATCTATATATATATTAAAGGAGAAACCAAGGTTGATGACTTGGCTTCTCCTAAAGGTTGGAAACTTATTTATCTTTTTTTCCATTCATCTTCCTTTATTCTTTTTTTTTTAATTTCACATTCTAATTTCTATAAACATTGATTATTCATTTATGTTTGCATTTAACACAATCTTTTCATTTTCCCTAACTCTTCTTCATAAATTGTTCATCATTCAATCTCTTTTTCTCCATCTCCATCACTATCACTTGATTTGTTTTTCATTTCACTTTTCTCCATCTCCATCACTTGATTTGTTTTTCATTTCACTTTTCTCCATCTCCATCACTTGATTTGTTTTTCATTTCATAAATTGTTATTTTTCAATAAATCTATTTTCAAGTTTATTTCGAGAAGACCAATTCAGGTATGCGTTCCTTTTTATTTTTGTTGGGATTTTATAATTTTGTTTTTTTTTTTACTTTTCTCTTCTATGATTTTCCTAAGTTTTCTCAATGAAACGGAGAGTTTGTTCTTGACAACACTTTTAGAGTTTTCATGGCAACAATGGTTCGATTAATCGTCTGATGATAGAATCTTGGAAGTATTACAAACCATGATGTAGCCTCAACAAATTTCAACATATTTTTGTAATGGTTATCTTTTTCATGTATACTTTGAGAAAACTAATGTGTGTATGCATTCCTTTTGACTTTTATTGAGATTTTTGAAGTTTTTTTGTTACAATTTTTCATGTAGCATCACCAAACTTCAACATGCCCTTTTTAAATGGTTATATTTTTTTTTTCAGGTTTATTTCGAGACGATTAATCCGAGTACGCAATTCTTCTTAATTTTGTTAGGATTTTAGAGGTTTTCTTTAACTAATGTCTTCTACATCTTTTTTAAGTTTTTTTTCCCAATAGAACCAACAATATGTTTTTAGCAATTGTTTTAGAGTTTGGTTGACAACAACTATTCCTCATGGAATCTTGAGAAACCAAGTTTAATGAAAAACCATTTTTCATATTCATCTTTTATTTTCTCATTTATATTTTACATTAAAATGTTTTCAACATACAATTGTTGAAACTTTTTTTTTTCAAATTCTATTTATTTTAAAATATTTTCAACCGCATTAATCGTTAAAAGATTTCATTTTTGTAATTTAAATAATCTATATATAAATATATATATATTAAAAGAACAACCGATAATGATAAGGTGGATTCATATATCAAAGGTAATATTGATTATTATTAGTTTAATATATAAATGTGATCATCGACTCATTTAGCTAACTTCAATAATTTTAAAAAGGATTATTGTCACCATGCAACGCATGGTGTCAAACACTAGTGTTGCATAAAAGCAATAAACTTGGCCAATAATGGGACATGTTGAGTTAACTGCAAAATGTACTCGGTTTGTTGTAACTTTAAGTCTGTCCTCATCTTACGTTTGATCTCCATCTCAGTCCACTACTCCAGCTTTCGCAGTTGTTGGTCCACCTATAACTTCGCCAGCTTTTCTTTCAATTTGATTGTCTGCAAATATTCAACATTTAACAAAAATCAAAATTTGTTGGGGATCAAAAGTAATGACATCATGGATATAAGAAACATACATCCATGTAAGAACACTGGTGCCTTCATGCCATCTCATGGGATTAGTTTCTTTTGGTTGACCGTCTAAATGGAATACATTAATTATTTTACATTACAATTTATTAGTAGAAAATTAACGAATTGCATTTTATCTTAACTTTGTTACATTTGTCATGGGATAAGATGTATGCAAACCTGACTTCTACCTCTTCAAATAGTAGAACGGGTTGTTCTCATGAAGACCCCAAAAAATCACAAATGTAGATCTCACTTAACGAAATTCTTATGATGTTTAAAATCCTAAGATTTATATGGTTTGACTAGTTGCTTATACAGAATGGTCAACATAAACATAGTTTTCCAACTGTTGAAATTATACTAGTGAAAAATATCAAACTACTCGTATCGTTTCCATAACTATACATGTAATACCATTATACATGATTATAAAATTCAAACAGCTTAAGCTTCCAAAAGACTTGATATTACTTAACTAGGAATCTTTAACCAACAGTATCATGAATCATCATTATTTCGATATATAAACTCCTCCTATATCTCTATCATCTCTATATAAACATTGTTTCTATGGAGTGTACGCCTCCTAAAAGGTAACTGAGGCGTGCAAAGGTTTCCTCGGGATGACGGAGATTGGCCCTCGAGTGCAAAGGCAGGAGGGACTCATAGACAAGAAGCAATAACCATTTTATTAAAATTAATTTAGCAGAAAAAAGAAGCCTTTTACCTCAAATATAGCCTGCCTCATATGTACCAGCGAAGTGGTAGGAACTTCCCACCAAGAAACAATTGCTAGTTCCCGTACTGCCCATAGTGAAAGTAGCATCTAGAACAAGAAATTTCACCCATAGGAAGGTTCATAGTGAATGTCCCTATTGTATCTTAAACCTCTTTGCAACTTATTTATACAGTAGAAAACACCCAGATGAAGGTTCATACTTAAACCTAATTGTCAAAGCATGTAGCTACAAGACCACAACCAATGATTTGCAACTTGTTGTAAGGTCAAATTTCAACTCTCATTCTACACCCTGTATAGAGTCTAGCACTATCTTTATCTTCTTTATGGAATGGTTCTATCTTCTATCTTCTATATTATTAAAGGAACAACCACAACCAATGATTTGGCGATGGAACATTTGAGTACTTTTAAATTTTTGAATAGTGGTGGATTTGGTTGTCCCACCTCGGTGAGAATATGAGAGCTTAGAAGAAGGAAGTATGTTTATTAAGGGAGGATGTGATGCCTTTGTGGAAACTCATGAAGTTGACGCCTCTTGGCCAATGCTCTAAACTCATATGATTGGCTCATTTTGAATGACCCTCTAAACTCATGGGGTTGGGGTTGACCTTCTATTTGCAAAAAAAAAAAATAAGTATATTAAAAATTAATTAAATCACTTATATAAATCATTAACATCTATATCAATGTGTCAAAAGAATCCCTTACCTTAAAAATAGCTTGTCCCTCAGATGTACTAGTGATGTGTTAGGAACATCCATCAAGAAGCATTGCTTAAACTCGAGTTTCCTATAGTGAATGTAGCATAACAAGCAAGAAAGTTCACATGACAAGTGCCAAGAAACTCCAAAATCTCAATACACTCGTGTCAATAGGATTTGCACACCAACAACACCCATTCCTCTTCATCATTGTTATACTCGAGCTGGAAACATTCTTGTTTGTATCTTAAACCTATTTTCAACTTCTTCGTAAAGGTGAAACCATCCAAATGAAAGTTGATACTTAAACCTAACTTTGTCTTCAGTGTATTTACCATTTACACTAATGTTTTATCATTCATCCCCCAAAAATCTCTATTTTTGGATTTTTAACACCATTGAAGCTCGAAGAGCTTGATGAACTACAATTGTCAACGAGTCGTTTGATGATTATGTCATGCTTGAAGAACTGGACTGGATATACTCATCAATGTTGTCTTCACTGGTATCCATACCATCATCAGCAACCATGAAACTTGAGCTTTGAGAAACAAAATGACAATTAGATGTCTTTAATTTCAATTGACCATCAATTGGACTGCATCTGTTGCATCCTTTTAAAGAGGGGGTGTTGAAAATGTCCAAGTGTAACACCCGTGTTTGTGTCGACCTTTTTTATGAATTATCACAGATATTTACGTATGAAACAATGTTATTTTTGGAGTTTACTTATATATGTTTACCTTGAGGGGGTTTTAGGGTCGAAAGAATAGAGAAATCAGGGGTTTTCGGTCCTTCGAGGGGTCCCAACAACTTCCCTTTCGACTTGGGTAGGGGCCCAAGTCCCCTAACTCACTTGAGAATTGAAGCAAATATGAAAAAGGGACACAGTGAGTCACACCACCTGGGTCGTGGCATATGTCGTGTAGAAAGGCAAGGGGCACGGGCTAAAGGTATGGGCGACCTAGGTCGTGGCCAGGTTTGCGGCACTTGCCCAAACCCGTTTTTAACTTGATTTTTTTTACCTAGTATCATCATGTTTTCTTCCCCTCGTCTCTCTTACTTCATTTAAGGGAATTTTGGGAGCTAGAAAGGGTCTTTATTGAAGATCCAAGAGCATTGTGGTTTGTTCTTAGAGTTTTCATTGAAAGGTTCGGTTTGATCCAAGAGCATTTGAGGTTTGTTCTTAGAGTTTACCAACTCACCCTTGCCGTCTTACGACCGAGCTAATAAATTTAGCTACTCATAACGGAAAGAAAATTGCAAGAAATATAAATTGCGCTAAATAAAGGCATAAAATTAAATAACGGAAAGTAAATGACGGAAAGTAAATGACGGAATGTAAAGAGCGAAAAGCGTAATAAATAAATGACGGAAAGTAAATTGCAAGAAAGCGTAATAAATAAATGACTGAAAGTAAATTGCAAGAAAGCGTAATAAATAAATGACGGAAATTAAATTGCAAGAAATAAAGAGCAATTAAAAGAAAAACTTGGAAAAGACTTCTAACAAAATGTTGCTTATACTTTTAGAGAGAGAAAAAACCTACAAGTAGTAAGATAACTACTTCAGATATTGAAGGGATGATCAAAATACTAACCCCAATATCTCTATATATACTAAAATAGAGGTGAGGAAAAATAGACAATTAACACAAAATTAGATTTAAAGTAGCTAAAAGTACAACTAAAACAAAAAGTTAAAGGTCTAATTGTACTATGTTCAAACAACTAATTTCCAGATATTTAAAATAAATACAACTGGAAAATACAAAAATGTATTTAAAAAAGTCAACTCTTATCATGTCATGTAGCTCCTAGCTTTCTATCTTTGATAGCTCCACTCGTAGGTCATGTTGCAGCAGTCCAGTAGCATCAACCAGCTTCAATATGTCCTAAATAAGTTCACATTAGCCTATTATAGAGTAAAAACAGGTAAATCATTTACTCTAGCTCCATAAACAAAGAAGTGGAAAATAAGAGAATAAAGTGACTCAATGTTGGGGTATGAATGAAAAATATCATATCTAAAAGAAAAGAAAAGAAAAGAGTGTTTAAGCACTAAATAATAAGTGCATATCACCCACGTTGACGAAGAGTTGAAAGATTGAGAATACGAAGGTTGGTATATGAAATGAGGAGAGACGTTTTTGAAAGTTAAAAGGGTTAGTTAATTAAATATACCTTTTGGCAAACCCTTTTCTTGAGAAAAAAAAAAAGATAATGGAATACAAGTAGATATATGAAATCAGATTTACAAAAATAATCAATTAAAGCAAATGTTACAAGGAAGATGATGAGAATTGCATTCGGACTTGCATAGTAGTCTGTTTATACAAAAAAAAAAAATAGAAGTATGGAAATAAACAATGAAATCAAATGTTGCACTGTTGTTAACATGAATTTTGATCGATGCATGACGCATGGTGCCAAAGACTAGTTTCTTTAATAGAAAAGTAATGTAAACGCTTAGTTTGTTTGTCAACAACCCATACAACATCATACCCTCTTCAATCTATGGGTGTTCTAACTACAAAGTCCATCATCATGTATAAGATCCCACTTTCATACATGATCTTCGATATTTCTTGACCACCATTAGCTTTTGGAGGTTTGACTTTGATCCACTGACATGTGTGACATGTCTCATCATAGCGGTCAACTAACGTTTTCATTCTTAGCCACCAATACATCAACTTCAAGTTCTTATACATCATATCGTTACTAAGATAAGTTTTAAGTATTTAAAGTTATGGGGTTCATTTAATATTTTTTTTCCAAATGCACCATATTTTAGGATCCATACTCTCATGCCTTGAATCTTTTAATGCCATTGTGTGGATCCTATAATGCACCATATTTTAGGATCCATTAAGCACCAAATGTATTTGATGATCTTATAATGCATTATCATCTGTCTTACTGTCAAGATCATAATTTGTTCAATTTTCACATGTTTCTTGATTTTGGTGCGGAAACCTTTGGATTATTTGCTATGTTTTCTTATACGTCATCGTATGCATGTAATGTGTAATTTGTTTCTTGTAGCTGAAATTATAATTACTCCAGTGATCTTTTATTTGGATATCTAATGAAATATTTAAGTATATTTGATCAATTTTCAAGAACAAACCTTTTTGATCAACAATCGAATTCGTCAATTTGCCTTTCTTGTCTGTTTCCGTCATGGAAGGTGTTATCTCGATCACAAAATTTGAGTAGAAGTAGCAAACAAGAAATGAAATGGCAAAATGAATCAGTGGGTATGAATTGCTATCAACATATACGACTAATAATGAAATACACAATTGTGGTAGATTCGTTAAATTCAATAAAATTTAATTTCTTAAATCAGTATTTGTTTCAAGTGGATAAGAAATCATGGAGGGGAGGTCAACAACAGTGTGTAAGGGGAGGGGATCGTTGTTAGTGGTGTGCATGAGGAAGGATGACTGGATGAGGTCGAGTGTGAAGGGACAACAGGGAAACACAATGAATTCGACAGTATGGGGAGCCAATGATGCGTGATGTTGGTAAGGTGGGGTCAATAAGGGTGTTGTCAGTGGGAGGTAGGTGTCGGTGGCAGGTGTTGTTAATGAGAAAAGTGTCGATGAAAGCACTCGAGTTTAATAGTTGTATGCTACAAGTATAATGGTATATACTGGTATTTTACCTCGGATCTGATGTAAACGGTGTTAGAAGTCAAATGACCTTTTTTGGGCTTTTTACCATTTTATATAACATCCCACAAAAATTAAACTATAAATGTAATAAAAGAAACTGTGGGGGGTATATGGAAATAAGTGGGAAAGTGATGGACTTAAATGTAAGTTAGAGAGACTTAACTATGAAACAAGTTCCCGCTTCCGTCGTTGGTCTTAGATTCACACAAAACCCAAATATTCCAACGACAACCCACGGAGCGGTTTCATTCCCCAAATTGCTTCCATAATTATTGTTCGATTGAATCTCTTCTAAACCCTCATAAATTCTTCGTTTTGGGTCCGCCATTTCAATCTTATTTTAACCTAGATCTGTAAGTTGTCGCCTCTTCTACCCTCGTTTTCTTATAATGAGATTGTTGTGTTACAATTTCGTTTAAGGTGATGAATGGGATCATTTTTGTTGATCTTTCTGATTGGTTTTGGTCGTGTTTCCGATGGATTGGACATGCTCAATTTGTGGAATTTTGTTGGGTGAGTTTGATCAATTTCTTATGCTCGAGGGTTTTTGTTTTGAAGAATTATTTCTTAAACGATAAGTATCAGCAACTTTGATGTTGCAAAAGCATCAAAAGTTAAGATGAATTTAATCTGCATTTTTGTATCAGAAATTGAAAGATTTTGCAAAATCAAACTCAGCCCCTGCAAGCTTTACCATAGTGATCATGGCTTCTTTCATCTTTTTTGTGGTTTCTTGAAGAATAGTCAGTGCTTTGATGAGCACCATACTTCATAAATTCATGTTTTTATTTCACTATTTAATATTTGATATCTTGATATGTGCTCTGTAACTTCATTGTTAGTAGACGGATTATCAGGAATGTGATAATTACTTGTTCCAGTGACTTTACTGATTGTGATAGGAGTAATTGATTTTAGATTGAAGGGCATGAAGCCATGAATGGATGCGGTTGCAAGGCTTAAGTTGGTATTTGTGTAGAGAAGTTAGTGAAGTAGATCGATTGTTCTTACCTTAAAACTTATTTTTGTAACTTTTAGATTACATTGACTGATG
Organism: Cynara cardunculus var. scolymus; assembly: GCF_001531365.2. Lineage (NCBI taxonomy): Eukaryota > Viridiplantae > Streptophyta > Magnoliopsida > Asterales > Asteraceae > Cynara > Cynara cardunculus. Next base: position 10,835,359 of record NC_037531.1, read on the forward strand.
GGCTAAGATTTATAGTCTTGTTATATCTTTCCAAATTCCGGGGTGCTTTCATGAAGGGAAAATCCGTTGAGGTATATGACTAGATAACCAGCAATGGTCTATTATCCAGGTAATGCTTTGTTTTGTCAAAAAATAGTATTAATTGTTATGGGCCTCTTAGTTTCACTGATTACTTACCACCAGCTCTGGACCTAATAATCTAAGGGGATGTTTGGTTGGTTTTCCATTAAGCCCTGTGTGGATATAATTGTATGTATGGCTGTATAGATTGAGAAGGTTTTTATTTGGGAGGGTTTTTTCATAGATAGAAGGAGCGTATTTTTTAAGTCGGAGGGGCAGGTTTGGAAGAAACTTGGCTTTCTGCATATAGCTTACCCCCTAGAAGCTTACTGAATGAGCCATTTTCTATATCATTAAGCCACTACCAAACAGTTATTTATAGCTGACCGAATAATCTGTGGGTCCAATTAAGCTCAGTAAGCTACTCACAGATAGGCCCTACGTTGGTTAAAAAAATAAAATGAATGTTGCTCATATGGGCGCAAGATTATATTGCCATTCTAAACTAGAATATAAAACCATACATGATTGTGTTGTACCTGATTTTTTAATGATACTAATTGGCTTAATCTCTGCAAAATTTTGAAATGTTCTTGGTTCTTGTTTTTCAACAGTTTTCTTCAGAGTTAACAACTGTCATAGTAGCAGCCGAGTGGTCATGCATTACTTGGGTGCAATCTTTTAGATGGTTTGGTTCTAAACTTTCTTGATATTATGGAGAAGGAAGACTCAACTGTGGAAGAACTAGTGGGTTCTCCGGCTCCTGAGAATGTGAAGGATGTAGATGCACCCGAGGAGGAAGATCATAGCATAGATACTCTTACTAAGAACGAGTTATCAGATGACGAAATGGTGGGAACTCCTACTGATACCAACGAAGAACGCCTGGAAAAGGCGCCTGAAATTCATGAAGAAGATAAGGATGTAGAATCTTCAACTGTGAAACATTTGTTAAACAATGAACTTGAGGAAATTACAGCTGATGGCCAGGAGCTGGCATCTGGCATTCATAGAGTAGACCAGGAAATAGAAACTTCTAGTAAGAGCCATTTGGTGGATGGTGAAATTGAGGATACTGCAACTGATATGGAGGTAAGAGGTCAAGAAGAGGATGATTCTACTCATAGTAGCACATCCTCTTCTCCGTTCCAGCTCTCAAATTCTAAAAACTCGATCGATACTCTCACTGGTGAACCAGATATTCAGAAGGAAGGCCAGGAGAAGGAAAATTCTATAACTGATACTATACTTGGTTCTACTGCAACTGATATTGAGATAAGGAGTCAGGAAGAGGATAATTTTACTGATAACGATACATCCTCTTCTCCAATTCAGCTCTCAAATTCTGAGAATTCAGTCGATGCTCACACTGTTGAATCGGATATTCAGAAGGAAGACCAGGAAAAACATAATTCCATAAATAAACCTACGGTTGATTCTACTTCTGAAGAGGGTGAGATATTGGATAACATGAAGGATAAGGAGGATAGGGAACCCTCCTCTGAAATTATCACAGTCAACCATCACTCTGGTGAAAAGATGGAAATGGAGATGCGTCATGTTCAGGAAGAATCTGAAGATGAAGCTTCTATGCACATAAAACCGAAGGATGTTAGCCATGCCACTTCTGTAGAGTATGGTGAAAAGATAGGTGATGACTTGAATGATCGGCAGGGGATCGCTGAAAATTCCTCCTCTGAACAAACAGGGGATATCAAAACGGACGTCAAGGATAATACTTCTAGCAAGGAGGAAGAAAGCTCTATACGTAATGGAATTCGGGAACCTGAGGTGGAAGCTAACAGTGCTGCTTGGCCTGGAAAGGCTGCAGCTCTCACAAATTTTGTAAAATTGAAGAGCTTATTGGCAGTCTCCAACGTTTTCCGTCGTCTTTCTAGAAGAGTTGATGGACATAATGATCCTGATGATAAAGACAAGGATATTAACAGTGAAAACAAGAATGATAAGGAGGTAAATTCAAGTGAAGGAGAAAGCCAACTAGTCAGTCAGACAACACTAGAGAAACGTGGATGGAGAGCTCTAAGCTTTATTGGAATCTCACTTGAAAAGGATCAGGGAAACAAAGCTGAGTTAAAGGAGGTGGCCCTTGAGTCACTCGACTCAATAGCAATGAAAGGAAGAGTTGTATTATATACGAGGTTATGGTGCCAAGATTGCAAAGAGGCAAGGCTATTTTTACGTAAGAGAAGGCTCAGGTATTCTGAAATAAACATAGATGTATACCCTAGTAGAAAACTGGAGCTAGAAAAGATCACTGGCTCTTCAGATGTCCCCGCAGTGTTTTTCAATCAGGTCCTTATTGGAGGGTTGAATGAGCTAAAGGCTTTGGATGAGTCTGGTCAGCTTAAGGAGAAAATACAATATGTAACTACCGAAGGGCCATCACCTAAAGCTCCTCTACCACCATTTTCAGGCGAAGATGATGTGTCTAGTAGCGGTGTTGTAGATGAACTAGCAGTTATAGTCAGGAATATGAAGGAATCGATTGTTGTTAAGGATCGATTTTATAAATTTCGCAGAATAACCAATTGCTTTCTGGGTTCAGAAGCTGTAGATTTCTTAACAGAAGATCAATACTTGGAACGAGAAGAGGTACAATACCTTTTCTTTTTCTATCTTGCACATTTAATTTGCATGGCTTGAAATAATTATTTCTATTAGATTCCTACAACTTATCTCCTCCACCTTCATTTCCATGCTTATTGGATGCTCTTTTTGTTGACAAACCTAAAGCAGGTTTTGCTTTTTCTTTGATTCTGTACAAATTCATTTTACCTCTACCAATTTTTCTTGGAACACATAGAAGCAGCATCTTTGTGGATTTGCCACAAACTTCTTATTTTTATTAGTCGGCTTAAATTTAAGCGTCTCAGCTCTCCACTTGTGGTTAAAATAAGCTGCTGTCAACACAGGTTATAAAAGAAATTCATAATCTTTTGCTAGTGATCTTCACACCTGGCTAGAAATGATGTTAGCATCAATTGAACTGGCACTTCCATAGGGCACTATTTATTGGGTTTTTAAACTTAGTACATATGGTAAATATTTTGGATGTTATTGGTGTTTTCTGGTTTCTTTGTACTCCTTCCTACTTCAAATGCTTAAGTTGTAATTTTATTATGATAAATGAAACCAATTTGCAAAATATATAGGGAGTTTATGATTTACACCAAATACGAGGTGAAGTCCATCTACTTAAGAAGGGGTAGGAAACTTTCTTTTAAAGTTCCATTGTGAAGGTTTAAACATAGGGTGTGATGCATTATGTATCTAATGCAGGCACAGGTGACTTAAGTACGCCCTGTTTGTGGGACTTCTGTACTACTATTGTTTTCTTTTGAGAAAAAAGAAAAGCATTTTCAACTTTAGCTTTAATTCTTGCTAGGCTTCTATGCAAAGTGTTTACATATATATATATATATATATATAGGTAGGTAGGTTGACAGGTAGCTACAGAAGAGTTTTTGGTATGATCTATAACAGCCTGTTGCTTTGCCGATTGTATGAGAAGTTTATGTTTGTTAACAAATGAATCTTGATTTAAGTTACGGACAAGAAATGTCTACAACTTTCTTACAAGATCTCATCGACAAGTTAGTATTGTATTTTTGGTAGTTGAAATGAATGTCGAATCCATGAAATATTATGTGTGGATTCAAGATGTTTGTAATGCTTAGTTAGCAAGTGTGTCCTTAGTTTTACATTTTTTTAACTTGGTGGTAATTATGTTATATGCCATAGTTTGTCATAATTGCGAAGTGCTCTAATTTTTTTTCTTTAATTCCAAATAGGCTATTGAATTCGCCCGCAAACTTTCTAAGGAACTTTTCTTTCGGCATGTTCTTGAGTGAGTACTCGTATGTTTCTTTGAGCTCACATTCCCTTCGCCCCTTTCTATCCTTTTACTTTTGTTTCTGACGGGAAGTTGATATTTCTTTTACAACATTTTGTGCCTAAACATAGTGAGAATACTTTTGAAGATGGGAATCACCTTTACCGATTTTTGGATCAAGATCCTGTAATAAGTCAATGTCAAAACATTCCAAGGGGTATTATTCAACTGAAGCGACAGCCTCTTGTACAACTTTCTTATAGGCTAAAATGTTTGCTATATGCCATTATTGATGCCTATACGTCAGAGGATGGAAAGCGTGTTGATTATAGAACCATCCATGGGAGTGAGGAGTTTGCAAGGTTGGTTAATGTTCTTTAAGCTTTAACAGTTTTAATTTGACCACATGGATGATTATATATTGACTTGAAGCATCCATTATAGGTATTTAAGGATTGCAGAAGAACTTCAAAGAGTTGACCTCAATAGAATGGTCAAGGAGGAAAGACTTGCCTTCTTTATCAATCTATACAATCTGATGGCTATTCATGCAATACTCGTGTGGGGTCATCCCGAAGGAGCATTGGATAGAAGAAGATTGCTTAATGACTTCAAATATGTTATTGGTGGGTGTGCATATTCGCTTTCAGACATTCATAATGGCATTTTAAGATCCAACCAGAGGCCACCATATACTCTCATCAGGCCATTTGGTATAACAGATAAGCGCTTTAAGGTGACACATTCAACTGCTATTTCAGATGATTGAATTACTTCTATAGTTGAATTATGGATGCATGCAAGTTTGTAACTGCAACTTTGTTAGTTTTGCCTTATATTACAACCGAGTGAAATTTTTTGATTCTGTGTTGGCACAAAGAATTCATTGAGTTGTTTATATAGATATATAAATGTTTCAGGTGTCTCTTCCCTATCCTGAGCCTCTTATCCACTTTGCATTGGTTTCTGGAAATCGATCTGCACCTGCTCTTCGATGCTATTCTTCTAAAAACATTGACGTGGAGTTGTCGGAGGCTGCTCGTGACTTCTTACAAAGTGGGGCATTCATACTGCATTTGGACTCCATGACCGTATCAGTTACTAAAATACTCAAATGGTAAGTAATGAAAGAAATGTTTATTAGTTATCTCTTTTGTACTTTTGCATTGGGAACCGTTTATCTATATTCACGCTCACACTTTCGGATGTATAGAATAAGCTGGTCCAAGATTGGGTTAAGTATCTTCTAACTAGAAATGTCTGCTAATTGATACCGTGAGCTGTGACATGATGAAGTGTAAAACTTTTTTTAGTATATAATGTTTATATACGGCAAATGAACTCATGCACCCTCCTCACCTATGGTAGAGACTACGCTCTACTAGCAAGGCAGATACCACTAAGCCAAAGGCCCTTTTGTTGAAGCGTGAAACTTTCATGGCATAAGTCATAACGAAGGTGTCTTGCCATATTTTATTTTATACTCCCTCCATCCAATGTGTCTATTTTTCTTTCTTTTTTCCTGTTGCTTGCTATTTACTAGTCTTGGTACTTATTTCATTTTCGCTCACACTTTTGCATGCACCGGAGGTTTTCACAGATTTAGCTGGGGTAGAAGTTTGGTCTGCATACATCACACCCCTAGGCCCCAGACCCTACTTTCGTGTGGGGTATACTGGGTTGGGTTGGGTTTACTCCCTGCATCCCCCAAAAAAGCAATGCTTCTGTATTTGTTAAGGTTTCAATCAAAATTTACCAATTAACCTTAGCAATAACTTCAAGGTATTTTAGGTATTTGATCATTAGTTAAAAGAGACTTATTATGTTTTAGCCAAATGTTGAAACAGAGAGAGTGGTTTGTTCGTTGAGCCATTTTCTGTTCTCTTCATTTGTGAATCAGTTCATACTTGCAAGATACTAAACTATGTTAACACCTGTAAAACCACAAATGGCGCTATATTCATATTTAGCAAGAAATTTATAGAGCCAATTATATGTTTCTCAACTTTATACCATGAATTACTGTATTCATATCTGAATTAATACTTCAAATGTTCGGATCCCATTTGATTCTTGGAGTTATTTAGAATTTAAGCTACATCATTTGTTTTCATTTTTTTTCTTACATGAAGAGGACTTATGTTTGTTACTTATCAGGTATAGTGTTGATTTTGGGAAGAATGAAGTGGAGGTACTGAAACATGCTTCAAATTACTTGGAAGTTGAAAAGACACGAACTCTATTGGAATTGCTTGATAGCACTCAATTAAAAGTGGTATATCAGCCTTATGATTGGAGATTGAACAGCTAACATCAGCTGTAGCAACTCAGATTGGAATTGTAAACAAATACAGGTCAAGAAAATCCATCCTTCAAGTTCCTTAATTCAGCCCTCCAATGGAATTGCAGGTACTTGTCATGAGAGCTCTGTTGTAAATCTTGTTCATATATACCCCCCACCCAATTGTGAAAATTTTAGGGGTAGGGAAGGGAGGTGTTTTCAGAAGAGGGTCTATGCCTGTATGCAATTTTTTTCCACTCATGCCATGGACTTTGGTAAAATGACTTGATTACAGTTTGCCTCTTTTGTCTATGGGTTATTTAGGAGAATAAGCTTCTGACAGATTTTTGTAATGACCTTTTGAGCTGCCTGGCAGAAGAATGTCTATTCCAAACACAAGAATGCCTCAAAATCTGTCAGAAAGTCATGCATTTAAAAAATCAGTCAGAAGATTATTTCTACTAAATAACCCCTTGTTTATCCTTAGTGAACAACTTGGACGCAACCCCTCTGTCTTTTGAGACGGAGGTAAAGATCTTGTACATCTTACCTCCAAACCCTACGTGTCAGGTGGGATATACTGCATTTGTTAGGTTTGTTTTAGTTTAGAAGAAAACATCGCAACATGTCCACTTTTCACAAATTTTTTTCTTATTTGTGCAACTTGAGTTAGGGTTCGATTCCGATGAGAATGAAAGTTATGGTGAGAAGGGTAAGAAGGGATCTCCACCCTTTGATTAATCCTAATTGAAGAGAAACAATAGATCAAGTGTAATGAGATACACCGGATCAACTCCCTTCTAAAGTGCGATTCATGGGTTGGTTTGAGATTAAAAGCGATAAGGGTCCAAATCTCTTCTTACACTTCTCACATTAACTCTTATTCTCACACGAATTCTTCGTCGCTTAAGTTAATTCTCCTAATCTACTCTTTGGTCTGGTTAAGAGATTGGATTATATTAAAATTAGAGTTTATTATTTATATATCATGTCCATGGATCCATTTTCCCCCGAAGGCTTCTGTCGGTTAGTTCTTGGGATGCATCACTCCCCATTTTCAACTGTAAATCTTCTTGCCCTTATGTCTTGAGGCTGGTTGACCCCATGCTCTATGTAAAGTTGTATCATTTGGGATAATCTTGTATTCTTATTTCAATATGTTTTCAGTACAATTGTATCTTTAGAGTAGTCAGAATCATCGAATGTAAAGCAACAACATCCCAATGGTTTGTATCTGGAATTTAATATTGTATTCTTGATATTGAAAGAAGCTTAAGGGTTATTTACCAACAGAAATTGGTAACTGCTAACCGAGGAAGAGTGCACTCTGGGTCAACACTAATCATTGACCGAGTAAGAGTCAAGAGTCCCTCTCTTAGCTTGCTAGGTCAATATATCGGTCAACATCATGGACCGGTAAGAGGGATTTGGTAAACAACATCTTTGATAGGGTAAGCTCTTTTTACCTGTAGTAAGCAACCCCTTAGTTTTGTTTCTTCTCAACTACATGCTTTATCAATTGTCTTTTGTTGGTTGACTGTTATGTTTACCTTGTAATGATAATGCTTGTGATAGATCGTGAAGTTTTGTTACTAGCAATGTACTCTTGTTATTCCAAGACTGCAATTTGTCTCAAATTGAATGAGTAGGTGTTTACAATTTGTGGAAGGATGCCATTATTTATTTCATTCAGGATATTAAACATTGTTGTATGAAAGTCTCCATATGTTTTTAAGATATGTAGAAATATCACATGTTCTTGAACTTGGTTATGTACTTGGTACGTAAAGGGTTGGGCATTCTATCAGAATAACTGAGGCCAGTAGGCACCACCACCTGACCTCGTGATGTGTGATTTATCTCCTTCATGATGGTTGTGGTATCAGTACAGTGAGGATGCTCCAAAAGATGACGTCATACTCTTTTTGTAAAATTTGGTTATTTCATTAGTGTAGGTTGCATTTCTTAATACCATTTGTTACTTTTCTGTATTGATATGGTTTTAGTTGAGAAAGTTGTCATTAAGGTACAGTAAATTTGTTTTTCCAAATTTTTAATAATATTCATTTTGGACAAGGCATGATACCGTTACAACTTACGAGATACACTTGCAAAACAACGTTCTCAACTAATTTATAAACACTGAATGGATTATGGGTGCATTTACAGAACATTGAACAAGCATGAGATTATAGTTCAATAGGCATAAGGTTAAACATCATAAAAACATAGTTTGACAAAAACTTTGAACCTAATATGCAAGGCAAGTCAAGAATCATGTCAAAAAACTACATAAAAGTTTGGGTCAATTGCAACTTGCAAGTAGGAACGATAAAAGATTGTTGATGTTTGATTTCAACAACAGAAACCTAATCCCTATTTGAGAAATAATGAAGTCACTTAAGTTTTACTGTTTTATTTTAGCCCATTTTTGAATTGAACACTCTAACATCTCGTTCTAGATTAATCTTAACAGACAATTAGAATGAAAATAAACTTGACAAAAGCATAAACACAAACTTAATCAATGTAACTCCCTAAAATAACGATAAGCAAAAAACAAGGACTTGTTATGCAATTCTTTGAAAGTCTGGATAAGGGGTTGAATGTTATTTGATCGAACAAGTTGATAAAGACCTTCAAATGAATGTGGTTGATGAAGAAACCACTGAAAGAAGTGGCAACAATTGAGAGAAAATTGTAATTTGCTCAATCTCATACTGTTAATCAAGTTTGTGAAAGAATTGAGAAATACTGAGTATTAGAGCAAAAGGAGGCAATAAAAGCAGTCAAGAACAAACAAGTACTTCATCAAGTCCAAGTAAATCCTCTGTACAAAACTCGTGTTTGATCGTGCACTAGGTAGCATGTGATGGACTAAAAGCATTTCGTTTAAGATTTGGAGAGTAGTGGGAGGCCTTAATGTCGTGAATTGACTATAAAATGGCCATTTAAGTGGTTGTGGTATGAGCATTGCATAAATGCATGAATTAAGGCTTGAAATGTCTAGACGTTGTTTAAGGATGACAAACATTGGATATTTAAGTTATATGTCTAATATGTAAGAACAACATTTTAAGTGCACAATATTAGTGATTTTAGTGAATCATCTGATCATTTTATGTTATTGGATTCACAATAAAATGAAGGGGCTCGTAGTTAAGCTATAATATGTGTTAGAACGTGTGGAGTGTACATTTGTATAAGCTAGCTAGAACCTAGAGTTCACTGGATGTTGCATATGGCAGGGGTAAGGGGGTTGCACTTGCGCCCCCTTACGGGGTTATAGGGGCAATGCCTTTGCTCATCTAATTCGGTAACTGACATCTTTTAAAGGTACGTTCATTATCGTGTTTAATGTACAGGACATTACAACTTCTCTAGGTTTATAAGCTCTCTATTTCTGGCTCAATCGAGGGTGTGAATTGAGATCATCCTTGAGCGAACTTCATGATACCCATGCATATAAGGTCAAAATGTTACTTAAGGAACGCGAACTCTTACCTAATATTGGCTTTCGTCCAAAGTTCTATAGTGATTTCTCACGACCCAAAATCAATTTTGCAACACATGTCACACATGCTATCTCTATGCATTTTAGTCGAGACCAATCGTGAATTCCCTTCTAAACTCTCAAATATAATGGCTAACATAAGCTTACACTTGCCAATAGAATCATAAAGAAACGAAGTAGGCAAGCTGAGTCAAGGTGAGTTCCCCTTGAACTCGCCTTCAATGAATTGAGGACAAAAAGCCACTTCTTAAGTCATACATGAAGTCGCTTAGACCCTGTTGGGTGCGACGTTGTTGAGATTCAGTATAAGATGATAAGTCAGCATTAACGTTCCATTGCTTGCGAAGCTAGTAAATGTATTACAATTTGCATAGGCGGTATATATAGTTTATTTGTTTACAATGTACGTGTTTTAAAGTAATATTCAGTTATAAAAAACACGGTAAGACATTCTCGATGATTAATCATTTTATAACAATTTTGTTTTTGAAGGTTTGATCTTTTTCACCTTAAATAAGAAAACAAGATACAAGACTCCAAACACCCCTGAAATTAGTTGCATTCCATTGATTAAATTCCAAGAGTGTCTGATCTCATCCATTGGGTTAGGAGAAGAGACAAAAGAAACAAGAGAACATGGAGGATTTTGTGCCGAAGAAGTCTAGGGTTTAATAATCTTGAAACATCAATTTGGCGGCTCAATGACATAATCAATCCTTCCCATTTTGCAAAATTCATCATTTATCTCTTTTGGGTTCTCTTCTAGGGTTTCAAAATTGATGCTTATACAAGTTACAAGATCAAAACCGCATCAGTTTCTAGCTTCTACCTTTCGCAGTCATACGGGAAAACTCCAATTTACGACTACAACTATGAAGGAAATCAAAACAAAGAAGTCGTCAAGTGTATCATCCCCACTCAACCCAGATGCGAAATGTTCTTCGAGTGTTCAATCAACCCCAGAAATCGAAAAGAAGTATGTTCATCGTGTGTATGATGCAATTGCTCCTCATTTCAGTGCAACCCGTTTTGCGAAATGGCCAAAAGTTTCGGCTTTTTTGAACAATCTGCCATCTGGGTCTGTAATTTTAGATGCAGGATGTGGTAATGGCAAGTATTTAGGTCTGAATCCTGATTGTGTTTTCATTGGTTGTGATATTAGTGCACCCCTTATTCAGATCTGTAATGATAGAGGCCATGAGGTTTTAGTAGCAGATGCTGTGAATCTTCCCTATCGAACCGGGTATGGAGACGCTGCGATTTCGATTGCTGTTTTGCATCATCTTAGTACTGAGCATAGGAGGAAGAAAGCCATTGATGAGTTGGTTAGAATTGTGAAAAAAGGTGGGCATATCTTGATTACTGTTTGGGCTGTTGAGCAAGAAGATGCATCTTTACTTAATAAATGGACCCCACTAACCGGAAAGTATTTAGAAGAATGGATTGGACCCGGTAGTCCACGTGTGCGTAGCTCTTCTTCGGTTACGTTAGAAAGCATTCCTGAAACTGAGGTGAGTGTTTCAGAGGAAGAAGTCAAAGATTCGAGTAATGTGAGTGAAGGCAAAGAGGATTGCTTTGTGGGTATCGAAAATGGAGATAAAACGGACCAGCAACAGGAGTACTTTGTACCTTGGCATTTGCCTTACCATCGTGCTGAAGTGAGTGGAGCTTCGGCTGGTGCACTTGAGAATGGTCTTGCAAGAAAAGATGATAATAAGGGCGCGATAGTGTATGACAGGTATTACCATGTGTTTGGTCAAGGGGAACTTGAAAGGTAATGTTTTTATTCGTATATTACTTATAAAGACTGTTTTTTTATGCATATCTCATTGCCGTGTGTAGTATAAGTTGATGAATTAGCGTCGTGTTTTCAGCTTGCTTTGTTTAATTAGCCATGAACACAGACAATTATCGGATTTGGATGCAAAATTCATGCTTTTGTGGCAATGAGTTGTGTTTGCAAGTGTGCAACAGTTTGAGGATTTCATTGATTACAAAAGAGTTGTTGGCATAAAGATTTCATTTGTAGAAAATAATGAAACCGTTTGAAAGATGTGAATGTGTAGGGGATTTGTTAGGAATGAAACCTTGGCTGGAAATAAGTAATGCAACAAAGAATTCAAATGATGTAATGGTTATAGCATTTTAGGACGTGAATAGCTGATAAATGAAGAATTTGATAATCAAGATTTCACAATACTTTCTCGTTCTATAGATTCTAACGAAAAAGAATTGGAGCTTAAATGCCAAAACGTATAACTCATGCTTGGATGGTAATTGGTATTGAGAAGTCGCATTCTCGTTCATATTTGGTACCATTCTTCCTTTCCCCACCTCCCCGTTTCCTAACCTTTTATGGTATCATGTTTAATCTTGAGAAAAGAAATAGAAAGAGATAGAATAGCAATGACATCTGTTATGTCAATGACACCAAAAGGATATTAAATGAATGGAATTGGGATAAAACAGTACCCGAAGGTTCACAAGCGGTTGAGTATTTATTCCGGATATGAATAGCTTAATAGTTAATAGCAAAGATTCTAAGAGTTTATTGAATTCCTATTTCTATGACCGGAACAGGGGAGGATAAGTAGAATTTGTGCTTGTGGAAATTATCACCTAAAGTGGTAGGCCCTTGAGTGGATCCCGCGTTAGGTCCAAGACGTTGGTCTCCTCTTCCCCATTACTTAGCAAAAGTGAGATATGAAAATAATGGGAAAAATCGGATTCAGTTGTCAGTAAGAAATATAGTTATAATTGGATTAGGTAGATAATTTTTCAGTCAGGCGTCTATTATTGAATTCATCCGACCCGACAACACCCGTTAACAATGTGGATATCATTTGAAAATGAGTAGTTTAGATGAAATCGAACTTTCGATTCAGTTAGATATGGTAGATTCAAATGGGATACAAAAAGAGTTGACTGCCGAGCCGTATGAATCCTGGGTTGCAAAGAATTCTTTTGTTGGGGTGAACCTATAAAAGTTTGGGTAGAACCGGATCTAAGCGTTATGATTGTTTCTCCTTCTGTACTATTTCTTTTTAAAACTAATTTGCTCGTGGACAATCATATATAGGGCATGGTATTTTAGCTCTATGTAACATGACCATATACAATAATACATACCAATTTAAGAAACCTACTTTCGACTGGGATTTACTGTGTCTGTTTGGTTTGGTTTAAGATAGATGAACTTACTAGCATATACTTCCTTTTCCCCATGAAAATGGCAACAATTGTGATGGTATTGATATTGATCCACGAGGTGATACCTCCGTGTTTATCGTCACTAAATATGATCCAAATTTTTGTCACAAAATCGTTTTCTCAAAACCTCTCTACACGGAAACCGCCTCTCTAGTCTCTACCCTTTGGGGTAGAGGAAAGGCTGCATACATCCTACCTCTCCCAGACCTTACTTTGTGCATGATTTATATGGTGTGGTGTTTATCAAACAATATCAGACCTATTTAAATATAAATATTTTGCATGTTAGAAATGTTCTAGATTTGACCCTATGTCCACGATGCACAAGAAACTGAATCGATAGTCTTTGGACCAGATTGGTTAGGATCAGTTATTCGTAGTTGCTATGCTAGCACCATCTTTTAGGACTGGCCCTTCTGGTCAAGTATTGGGGACCAGATGGCTTGAACCAATCTTTAGATGGTCCTTAACTTAAGATGAACCCTTTTATCCTTTTATGATTCTGGGCAAGTGTTTTGACCAGCTGTGTTGAACCAATCTTTGGATGGTCCTTAGTCATATATGAACCCTTTTACGATTCTAAGCAAGTCTTTGGGCCAGATATTTGAACCAATCTTTGGATGGTCCATAACCAAAGATGAACCCTTTAGAGATTCTGGGCATGTGTTGGAGACCAGCCGGGTTGAACCAATCTTTGGATGGTCCTTAACTGTAGATGAGATTTGATACTAGACCAGGACCGCTGTGTTCTGTGCCGGTCTGGTGATCTGGTCCAGCCATTGGTCCGTTTACTTTTTGTTCACCTCTATCCATGGTATGCACTAACAACAGCAAGTTGGCGTCTTCTAATGTTTCTTATTTTGTTTTATGTATTTTATTGACAACCCAACTCTTTTCTGCTTTTTGCCAGGTTGGTTTCTGGCATGAAGAATGCGGTTATTGTGGATCAATTTTTCGACAAGTCTAATTGGTGTGTCGTTCTCGAGAAAACTTCATGTTAATTAAATCACCCGTTTTGATTGAAGACCGAACCTTAACAATGGAAGGTGCTAACGGTTAGCAAAACATTAGAAAGTGATCAAAAGAAAAACCATTTGAAAACTGCTTCTTTTGAGCACTTGGCATTTGATGTCTTCGATTTCCCGATTTGTACACATATTGTACCATGTCAACTCCTGGTTTTCGGGTGTAGAGGTTTTGTAATTCTGCTAGTCGAAAATTTTGTTTTCGTAACTTGATATCTCAAATGATGTTATATTTCAATGTTCAATTTTCATTTTGGGTATATGGAACACATTAGATTGCTGGGCTTTGAGTAGAGAAGGGAGGTTTCAACCAGAGATACACGAAAAGCCCAAGCTCGAACCTTGGTTTAGGTCCGACCTGAAAAAGCTAGGGCCTAGTGAGCCTCAAACTTGCTTTGGCGGAAATTTGGTGGCAGCTGCGCTCCAAAATCTTGCCTTGGAAAAGCACGATTAAGTCCTTTTTCAACCACAAAGCCTAGGGCATGTGTGTGAAAACGCTTGACACTTTTTCTCTCACTAAAAAAGGGCTTGGAAGGTCTTGTCCTTGTGCATTTGATCGGACCCTTTTTAACCCCGAAGCCCATATCAGCCCGACCTGGCCCTAAAATAGTTTGGGTCTTTTTTCCAACTAAAAACAGGTTTAAAAGGCCCAAATTTTGTGCTTCTCTAGTTTCAATATATATTGAGGAGAAACTAATACGTCTCTTTCAATATAGACTCGATTGGTACAAATTGTCCCGTGTTGAGAGGGGCTACATTTGCGCATATTATACCTCAGTGTTGTTTTATCAGAGTAGTAGACATTTGTTTTGATATCGTGAAAATTCTTAAAACCTGTTAGATTACTCTTAAGAAAATGATATTTTATAATATATTAAAAAGAAGAGAAAAATTACATTTTTCGTCCTTGTGGTTTGTTGAAAATTTCTATTCTTGTCCTTGTGCTTTTGAAATTATGATTTTTCGTCCCCATGGTTTATAATTCAATATTATTTTTGTTCTTATGATTTAAGCTTTATTGATTTTTTTCATCATCGTGGTTTATAATTTATTTATATTTTATTCCTTCATTCTTAAAAGAAATAGTTAGTATTAGGGACTAAAATAAAAATGAAGAGCAAACAATAGGGATGAAAACCATATTTTTAAAATCACAAAAACGAAATCTGTAATTTCTAACAAACCACATGGATGATAAATGTACTTTACTATTAAAAAGTTTTATCAAAAATTAAAATTTAGCAAATAAAAATATTCCAAGACTAATGGGTCGTTTACCAAATACTTACTTGATAAGTATTCATTGGTTAAATTTAATACTATTATTTATTTACGAGGTAAGATTATAGTCCACCAAAACGATATTGTATGCAACAATTTATCCGGTAAGCGTTTACTATAGTAAAAGTCGTCATTCTCACTTACTGGATAAGACTCTTGGTTTTTGTTTCGGTTTTATCAGATAAGATTCTTAGTCCTTGCTACATCCGGTAAAGTAATATTACTTGATAAGCAAATGCTTACTCGAATAAACGTTTGATAAACAACCCTTAGATATTAATTAGTGGATAGTGTTTGGTACAACTTTTAAGCACTACAACTTGTCGTAGCATGTGCTTAAAAATGGTGATTATGTTATTAGTATAATTAATTAATCATAAAATCATTTTAAGATATATTTTTGGAATCAAATTTTGAAAAAGATGATAATTTCAATTTCAATTTCAATTATGTTTTTATTCTAAATCTTTTAACATTAATTATATTAATAAAATATTATTTTTTGACATTAAATATTAAAAAGATATCTAAATTTAAAGAATTTAACAGTTATTTTTCATTTTAGTTTTTGTAAGAAGTTTCAAAAATAATGTTGTTATTTTCATAATTGTATTAATTTTGTTATAAAATGTATATTTTGCAAGTTGCAAAACTGATATTTTCGAAATCTTGACCATTTTAAGGCAATTGACAAAAAAAAAAAATGAATAAGTGATGGTGATTTTAAAAATTTTGACTGAAATAGGTTATTTTGAATTTTTTTAGTTCACTTTATAGCCATATTTTCAACTTATTGACAGATTTAACTGAAAATTACATAAATGACATTATACAACTTATGTAATCCACTTTTCAAACAAAAACAATGATGCAAAATGGACATCACACTAGGCATGAGAATTGGTCCCGACCCGTAGGAAAACCTGGTCCACCGTCTCGGTCAAGACAGGAATTTCTCGTTAAATAGGGTCTCAAGGATGGGGACGGGATCCCTATGTGGCTCAAACTAGGGATGGGGATTGAGGTCCCCGTCCCATTCCCCCCTATTACCATGCCTACATCACATAAGTTGCGTAAGTGCTACTTACATAATGCGCACGTAGACCACCCATAGTGAAGATAGACGATCTTCTAAATATTTAACTATTTTGGACAATTTTTAAAAATAAAATTGTTGATAAAAAATAAAATCAAATCAAGATTAAAAACTTTTAAACAACTTTTTTTTGTGAATTTTAAGGTAATTAAAAATAAAATAAAATTTGTAAGTATGTGGGGATTACATAATTAAAGGAGTTAAGGTTTGGCGCGATGTCATCTTTTCAGCTTTCCAAAAAGATAGAAAAATTGAGCTCTTTTTCACTCACTGGCTGCCTGCTGTTTCGCCGTTTCTAGTTTCATTTCAATGGCGAACTGATTAAACAAATCCTAAACCCAGTTGTAGTTGCTGATTTTTCACGCCATTGTTAACACAATTTCTGCAAGATTCCCTTAATTTTTGCTTCAATTGCAAGTTCCCCCTTTTCAGATCTTGCATTTTTAGGTAAATACAGTAACTCTTATCCATTCAATCTTTGTCTTGTTTTCTGTAAGTAAACTTCGAATGCGATGTTTAAGCTTTGATAAACCAGTTTAACCTTTGTTCTAATGTTCTCCATTAATTTCCCCAAGAGGGTTTTGCTTCAATTTTCATCAATTTCACGTAATTGTTCGAAAACATTGATTTCCTTATGTTGTTATATTTAGCGAACTTAATTGATTTGAAGTGGGGTTGCCATTGTTTGTTTGAACTTCGACATTTACTGAGTTAGACATTCTTTCATAGTTTTTTCTACTTTGAGAGCACATTCTTCATTTCTGTCTTTTTGGGTGTTTTATAGATTCTCTCTTTCCAATTTATTTTGTTTAATGTGTAGTTCCTGTTCACAGTTAGGGTTTCAAAGCAGAGTGGACTTCATTCCTAAAACAGAAGAAGGTAAACATATACTTTGTCTCAAGTTCAGTTGATGGAATTGTTATTGAATTATATTGCAACCAAAGATGTGGGTATAATGACTCACAACATTATGTAGATGTATGTATGTATAATTGTATATTAAATTTGGGAAATTCTTCTGTTTTGTCTTTGTTGAGAAGAGTTCTATATGCAATTGATTGTTTTGATTCTACTCCTGCAACTGCAATGTGATATTTGAATGTACCTTTTTGCAATGGTGCATGAAGCATATTAAGTTCTTGTTCTTTGATGATTAGGGGGAACATATGAGCATCATGCATGATTACCCTACCTTTATTATTTTTAATTTTTTCAAAAAAAGATTAGTCATTGTTTCTTCTCCAGTCATTTCCTTTTTGGAAAAATTCCAAGCTAATACCTAATTGCATATTTTCATGTTTACAAGTTATTGATATTATTTGATTTTTATCCACAAGATTCCCTTGTTTTCTGATTATTCGCAAGCCGGAGGTGGGGTCTTCATAAAAACAACCTCTTTACTCATTTGGGTGGAGGAACGAGCGCTTACATCTTACCCTCCCCAGACCCTACTTTGGGTGATATTTACTCGGTTTGCTTTGTTTGGTCTGGTTTAGCGGGGCACTTTCTTCTAATTTCTTCAAAATCTATCTTGGATGCCTATTTTTTTTTAATATAGCGATGGAAAGCAATATTTTTTTAATATTCACACATACCTTTGGTCTTTGGCAATGCAATTTTACATTGTCGAGTCAAATAAGGTCAATGTTTATGTCCGGTCGAGTTGTTATTAGCCAGGTAAAACCTTTTCTCCACTCCTGAAACAAGATTATAGCTAATAATATAATATATTTTTTCCTAATCATCTCATTCATGTTGATCATGCTGTTCTCTGTATTGAGAGATGTTTGTGGTCTCAATATTGTCATGTTGGATATATTTCCAGCCTTTCAAAATTTAAGCTAAGACTTTCTCTCTTTCACACACTTTTCACAAGCTGGGGGTCTTCACGGAAACAACCGCTCTACTCTTTGAGGTGGAGGTCAGGTCAGGCATCTTACCCTCCCGAATCCCCACCTTTGGATGGGATATACAAGGCTCGTTTGGTTTGGTTTATAGTTTTCCCGTCTCATCCATTTTCCGTTTGATTTTCTTCTCATAATAGGAGCTAACTTATTCCAATGAATGAACTCTCACTGAATTCATGAATTATGTAGTGAGATGTAGGCAAATTGGTAAACCATGTAAACATGGCATCTTTCATTACTCGTTCCCTGCAAACATTATCATTTGTGATCCCAACATATTATTCCCCAATGACCCCACTTATTCGTTTTCGCTATATGTGCTTACAAGTTACAGCATATGACAAAATTGTTATTACGGGTCACTTTTAGTTGATGCAAGGAAATTTGAGGTGGGACCCATAGATGGAAAATGGAGGTAAATGGTGCAAAGGAATAGGTCTTGTTTTCTGTTATTAGAATTAATTTAACCTTTTCTTGCATGCGAGGTTGAACATTGAAGCTCGATATAACCAATAGATCATTTGATTTACCGGTTTTAGCTTTTAGATAAGTTGGTAACTTAACATATAACTTGATTTTTATCCGTTAGAATCAATGATCACAAACATACAAATATAAAGGTACATTCTCAGGAAAAGAAAAGTCAAACACGGGTGTTGCTAGAATCTTGTCAATAGATTCATGAGTTCAATTGTAGTGCTGATATGCTAAGAAACACATCCTTGTCACTAGAAGAAAAAGTGTTCTTCAGTTTGACTTGGGCTCTATGCAACAGTTCTCAGCCTATTTGGCACTGTGATTGATGAAATTCTGTCGAATTGGAAATGTGTTTGCAACTCTCATGTTACCGTTTGTTCTTTTTTTCAGAAATAAATATGTGTTTGATTAGAGATGAATATCATGCTAATATTGAGTTGTGTTGAATTAAAAGCGAAACTGTTTCTGCAATCTTCTTGTTGATGATTTCGGGTGTTGTTTTGGCAGTAGTGTTGATTAAATAACAGTGGGAGCCCAAGAATTTGCACTTCATGGTTGCGCAGTGATGTTGAGGACTACCAAATGGAAGCTTGAGAAACCTAAAGTAAAAGTTGTTTTTCGGCTGCAATTTCATGCCACTAATGTATGCCCCTCTTTTATCTCTTTTGATTACCCCCAATGTTTCCAATCAATAACATACATATATATAGGGTCAGGTTCAAGGGAAAACCGCAAAAAATTGAAAAACTAAAGAACACCTTAGTAACCATTCATCTACATGGTATGCATATGTGCATACAAGTAATTTATATGTAATTTTTCAACATGTGCAGTGCATAGAAACCATGAAACATTTTGAATTACTTGTATGCACATGTGCATACCGTACAAATGTTATTAGGGTGTTCCTCAATTTTTCATTTTTTGGGGATTTTCCCCCTGAACCTCACTACACACACACACAAGTACGTGAATGAAAACTATATGTTTTCAATCAAGAAAATAACATGTTTCTAAAGATCCCAGACAAAGAGAGCTTCATTTTGTAGTAGTGCTTATTAGTCGTTTTAGATGTAATTGAAGGCTTGAATTATTAATATGAAATTCCATGAATTTTATGTTCTTTCTCTATAATTATGCGTAAGGAAGACAATTAGCAATTATCTTCAATTTGAGTGCTGGCATGTTTGTAATAAATTATTCAATATCTCCATTGAAGTTGCAACGACTTATCCACTCCCCCTTCTTTCTCTTGAAATGGTTGCAATGTATTAGATTCCGCAGAGTGGATGGGAAAAGTTATATATTTCTTTCATACCTACCGAGTCTGGAAAGATCATTGCAAAGACTAGCAAAGCAAATGTGAGAAATGGGACATGCAAATGGCCAGATCCTATCTATGAAACTACAAGACTTCTAGTGGATTCTAGAAACAAACGATACGATGATAACCTCTATAAACTCGTTGTGGGGATGGTAAGTTTCAATAGTCATTTCCAAATATAACTGTTTTAAAAAAAATGTACTCTCATTTTCCATGTCATGGTGGAGCATTTGACTTGAAATATATCTTTAAAAAATGTTTGATTATCTAGTATTTTGTGGAACGTCAGAAGTCTTCATTTATTAGATACTTCTGTTATTGAGTTTTTGCTAACTATTCTTTTGGCTTAAATATGGAGCTCAGGGTACTTCACGGTCTAGCATCCTTGGTGAGGCTATCATCAACCTTGCTGATTATGCGGATGCATCAAACCCTTCTGTTATCGCTTTACCTCTTCATGGATCTGATAATGGAACCATTTTGCATGTGAGGAACTCTTAACACTTATCTGTGTATATATATGGATCTGATAATGGAACCATTTTGCATGTGAGGAACTCTTAACACTTATCTGTGTATATATATGGATCTGATAATGGAACCATTTTGCATGTGAGGAACTCTTAATACTTATATATAATATATATATATATATATATAGAGAGAGAGAGAGAGAGTCGGGTTCATTCGATTAGTAACCAAATAAGAGAATAAGAAAACGGTCGAATCACATGTGATTTTGCACGTGATTTGGCCATTTTCGTGTTCTTTTATTCGGTTACTGTTTTCGTTTGAACCTCCCTGTATGTGTGTATATATATATATATATATATATATATGAACTTCTAATAGCTCCCTTATATATGGGACAACATGTAATAATTACAAAGGTATTTATAACATTCTTTTGGTCCAAAAAGTTCTTCTATCTCGTCATTATTGAGGGATGGCTTTGTTATTTAATTAACAGTCAAAACACTTCCACTGAACCATGTGCTCAGTTTTAAATAAAAATTCAAAAAAGTTAGACAAAAGCAGATTCAATTACATGCACACTTTTTTTTTGCAAATATCTTTCTTCCAATTCTACCCTTACTTTTACTTCTTTCATCAGGATGATTGACTTAATCTTTTGGGTGCCAGGTTACAGTTCAGTTACTGACGGCAAAAACTGGATTCAGGTACGACGTCTTCAAATATTGCTTTCTCCCCATGAAAATTGCTACATCTCGGTTTCTAGAAAGTTTTCAAGTTAAATTACATAAAATTGCGAGTAAATCAGTACTAATGATTTGGGTCCAGAAACTTTCCTTTATTCTTTTCTTTGTTGAAAGGTATTTTAGGTATTTGACGAGTAGTCAAACATTTTATTTGAACCATACCAAATGAGACACTGCATTTTTATGGAATTCAGGGAGTAGATTGGTTATATTGACATTGAAGATAACTTTTTTAACACTGGTTGCAGAGAATTTGAACAGCAGTTTGATAAGGGGTTGCAGAACAGCAGCATTCTAAACCGAGAAGTGGAACCTAGTATTGCAACGTCATCATCTTCCGAGTCGCAGATCTCTGATGATCACGGAAATAAGGTTTGGTTATCTTTTAGGCTATCTAACGAACATGTAAAAGATTTATGAATAGTGACAACAAGATCGTGTGGACCAAATCGTTTCAGTCGGTTATTTGTAATGATGGTAATGAGAAAACGGGTAACTTTGGCTTGAAAACTTGTCAAAAAGGAAAATATTGCTACATCTGAAAGTGGAAAATTTTGCAACTGCAAGAGATCCGGATAGATTATATTTTAATGTTAATAATCTCTATAGAATAGGGCAAAATACATCAAAATGTAACGAAGTTTGTCTTATTTTTTATTAGTGTAACAAAGAATTATGTTACAAGATCCGAAGGTTTGAATTTTCTTTTTCATAATCATTTTGACCGGTAACCTGCTGATCTTGTAACATTTGATGACCTGGATGTCCACATTTTGGCATTACAATTTTGTTGTTAATACTCTTTACATCCCATGAGAATTCCACTTTTTTTCCTTTTTCTTTTTTGTCACAAGCTCAGAGTAATCATTTGCCTTAATCATTGTTAAAAATTACGTTGATATTTCACAAGATTTCTCTATTCTGTCATTGATTAAATGGTATTTTAGACATTTAATTACTAGTTAAACACGTTTATTAAGCTATGTGCACATTGCATTTTCATGGGACAGATGAAGTAGAAAAGTCCCTTTTCTATGTGGTCACGAAATTGTTAATTGCTTATAAGATAACCACTTGTCTTTTTGCTCTGCTTTAAATAGGTTAATACAAAAACCCATTTTGGATCAGAATCTAAAGAGCTTATTTCAGCTGTGAGAGAAATAGGCACACATGAAGAATCTTTAGATTCATCGGTCAGATGTGATGGCTCATCCAACACCTCAGAAACTTATTATGCTGACAAGATTGATCCATCAAGCATTCATGAACCTAATAGCCTTAGGAGCATGGCATCTGGGGATTTAAACGAGCCACCCCATGGTCAAGGCCTGCCAATAGAAAAAGCAGAAAGGTCTGATCTTCAAGAGTGGAGTTCAGATTATTCGATGAATAATGATTTGGCAATTGCTCATGAAGAGAATCATAGACTCAGAGGAATCTTGGAAATGGCTGAGTCTTCCATTTTTGAGCTTAAAATGGAACTAAGTGCTTTGCATAGTTATGCTAATGAGATGGGTATAGAAACACAAAAGATTGCACAGCATTTAACGGCTGAGATTTCTTCGGGCCAAAAACTAGGAAGAGATATTATGGTGCTCAGATCCGAGTGTTCGAAGTTCAATGATGAACTAGAACAGTTGAAAGAAATCAAATCTAGCTCAGAATTTATAGGGAGGACGCAGGATCGAGCTGACTGCCATCAACTCAAATGTGTAAATGGGCTTTTACTTGTGGAGGATCGAATAAGGGAGCTCCAAGGGAAAATTCATATCGGTTTCCACGAGTCCGATTTGAGCTTCATACACTCGGATTTGGAGGTTCTCCTCAGTATTGTTCAGGATCTTGAAAAGGGAACCTTTGAAGCATTGCCCCTGCAACATGAGATTCAAGAATTTCGATCTACAAGAGCTTTTGATTTGGTAGAAGGTAAAATTTTGATACTTTCAAGCCAGCTAGATGAAGCAAAAGCCGAGAGGGAAAATCTTGTTAGAAAGATGGATGAAATGGAGTGTTACTATGAAGCACTTGTGCAAGAGCTCGAGGAAAACCAGAAACAGATTCTAGGACAGTTTCAAAGCCTTAGATACGAGCATTCGACATGTGCCTACACTATTTCGACCTGCAAAGCGGAGACTGAGTCGTTGCGCCATGATATGAATGATCAAGTTATAAGATTTACCAAAGAAAGGCATGCTTTGGGTTGTGTTAATGAGGAGCTCGAGAAAAGGGTTATGACTGCAGAATCACTTGTGCAAGAACTTCAAGAAAATCAGGAACAGATTCTTGGAGAGTTTCAGAGCCTTAGAAACGAGCACTCGACATGTGCCGACACTATTAAGACTTGCAAAGCCGAGACTGAATCAGTACGACATGATATAAACGATCGAATCTCGAAATTTGCCAAAGAAAGACATGATTTGTATTGTGTCAACGAGGAGCTTGAGAAAAGGGTTACAACTGCAGAAGCACTTGTGCAAGAACTTCAAGAAAACCAGGAACAGATTTTAGGAGAGTTTCAGAGCTTGAAAAACGAGCATTTGACATGTGCTGAGACTATTTCAACCTGCAAAGCCGAGAATGAATTGATACGCCATGATATGAACGACCAGATCTTAGAATTCGCCAAAGAAAGACATACTTTGAGTTGTGTCAATGAGGAGCTCGAGAAAAGGGTTGCAACGGCAGAATCAGCACTGAAAAGGGCTCGTTTGAATTACTCAATTGCAGTGACTCAATTGCAAAAAGATCTCGACACGCTATCCTTCCAGGTTTTGTCTATGTTTGAAACCAATCAGACCCTCATTAAAGATACTTTTTCAGAATCTTCGAAACCATTCTCTCAAAGGTACCCAAATATGATCGAAAACTTTCAGAAATCTGATGATACTTTAGTCCTTTGTGAAAAACAGCTTCTGGGCAGTGAGGTCCACTCGAATGATGAACTTTGTGAAATTCCTTGTACAAACTTATACTTGGATGTGTACTCTGGGACTCTAGAGGAAACATTATTTGAAGCAAGTAAAAAGGCCAACGAAATGAAGGAGCAAATAAAACAATATGCACAGAAGTTAGAACTTTCTAACCAATCGAGGGATATTTTATTTGGGAGGCTGCAGACGGCTGATGAGCAGATTGCTCAGATTAATGATGCGCAACTGCAAAATCAGAAATTGGAAGCGAGTTTGGAAAGTGTTTTGAGGGAAAACTTTCTTCTAATGGAGAAGATTACTGAATGTGAAGCACTCCTAATGGATTACAGAGTCTATAAGAGTAAATACGAGGTTGTTTCGGCTGAAAAACTTGAGCTGGAAAATCTCTTGGAAGTACAAGGTTTGGATAGCGGAAATCTTCGAAAAGACTTGTCGATTACGAAGGAAGAACTAGAAACTCTAAAAGCTCGATTTCTTGAGTTGGAAAAGTCAAAGGAAAGTATGCAGAAACTTCTTGATTTTCTACAAGAGAAGTTCGGGAATCTGTTGGCATCTTGTGACAAACAATTGGGTGAGCACTTTTCATTTAATTATTCTTCGTTTCAAGATACGGGCATCCGAGATATCACTTGTGTGATCACGAAATTGGAAGAGCTCCATAACTACACCGGTGAAAAGATTGAAGATCTGAAGAAAGAAAGAGACATTGCGAGATCAGAAATTGATGGTATGAGAACGAAATTTACGCACGATATGCGTAATATGGCCGCCAAAGTAGACTCGTCGAATACCATTGTAGAGAAGCTTCAATTGCAACTCGAATCTGTTGCTAAGAAATTTAAAAATAGCTTGGAAATGAAGGAAAGTTACATGCAGCATACCGATGGGCTTTTGACGTACCTTTCTTCTTTAGAACTTGAGCTGCATAAGCTTTCTTCTAAAGACGGAAACTTTGTTCTAGAAATCTTGGGCTCAGATTCTATGGCTGATGAATTCGAAAGTTGCAAGTCGCCCATTTGTGAGCTCAATCAAGAAAAACAAGATTTCTTGATGCCAATAGAGAACAAAGAGGAAACTACCATACGTGAAGAATTGGAAATGGAGAACATACGAGTGGTACTCAAAGCTATGTTAGATGAGCATTATGATCAATATGTCGTGCTACGGGAAAAATGTAGTGAACTTACGGACGAGCTCTCTGAACAGGTTTTAAAAACCGAAGAATTCAAGAACCTGGTTAAGCTCAAAGACTCTGAAAAACGAGAGCCTGAAGGGCCATCAGAATCTTTACGGATAGCGTTCATGAAAGAACAGTGTGAAACCACGGTGCAAGAACTGAAGCAAGAACTTTCTGTTTCGAAAAGGCACGGTGAGGAAATATTGTTGAAATTACAAGATGTTCTTGATGAAACTGAGAGTAGGAAGAAGTCTGAAGCTTCTTACTTGAAAAAGATCGAAGAATTGTCGTTCAAGAATGTGGGATTGGAAGCCGAGTTACAGTCCATACAGGCTGAACTGGAATGCGCTTTCTTAAACCTTGAATGTTGCAAAGAAGAAAAAGAAAAAATTGTTGCTTCGATTCAAGAATGTGAGGAGGAAAAATTGAAAATTGCATTTGAACTTTCTTTGTTTCAAGAGCATCTTTCCCGCAAAGAAGAGAAGGGTGTGGGCATGGATAGTTCAGCGAACGGAAATGCAAGCACAGCACAAATCTTTGAGGTAAAGCGAATCACTTCTTATAATGATAATAACTATGATCTAAATGGTATTTATAAAATGATTATGAATCTAGTATATACATGTTTGACATTTAAAGTACAAAGATGACAAATGGAAGAGACAGTAAGGAATATTTCTGTGGAAATTTTATATTTGGTGGCCATTATATTTGTTATTTAGGTTGTGCATTTTTGTTTGAAATTTCAAGAGCTAGGAGAAGTGGTAGATGGGTATGCGATAAAGCTTTCCCACTTTAACCTCATTATATTATTGACAAAACATTTGCAATTATGTGCTCATTGTTATTAAGCTTTATACTTGAGGACAAGTTTGTATACATTCTACCCCAGACCCTACTCCCGAGTGGGACTTAGATGTGTTTGTTTTCTTTTAGCGAGGGATTAGCATTTCCATCCATTGTACTTGACACTTCGGATATGTTTGAAAAATTAGTTGATAAGCTAAGCTAGTTGTTAGCTGATATATTAGTCATGAGGGAGGTTCAGGAGAAAACCCCCAAAAAAATGAAAAACTGAGGCATAACTTGGTAACCATTCATCTGGATGGTATGCACATGTGCATACAAGTAATTGAAGTTGTTTTTTTGGTTTTTATGCATGTCTGCATGTTATGCACATGTGCATACCAGACAAATTGCTTACAAATTACTTGTATGCACATGTGCATACCGTCCAAATGAATGGTTACCAGAGTGTTCCTCAGTTTTTCATTTTTTTGTGGTTTTCTCCTAACCTGATCCTATTAGTCATATTTAGTAAATACTAGTTGATAATCTAGATGACAATGTAAAATAACCTAAAAGGACGTGCTGAAAAGTTAATTGGAAAATCATAAGGGGTATAATTGGAAGAAAAAACCTGATGCTTATTGAAATTCTAGTTGAAGTAGCTTTTCGAGAAGCTAGCTTATATTATTATAGCTAACCAAAGAGGGTTTTTTCAATAAGCTCAAAAAATAAGGTAGCTTATGGTTGCTAAACATGGCCGTTGTTTCCAAACAACCATCATACTTGCAAACATTGGAGATGGCAGAAAATAGCAAAAAGACTGAAAATAGTTGAAAGTAACCCCTAATTGATAACTGAAGTCTCATGTTAGCTGTTTCTCTATCAACTGTAGCGTTCTTTTGGCGTTTTGCAACTATATTTGTTATGAAACGAACTACCAACTATAATCATTCTCTTCTTTTATATAATTCATCATTCATTAAAGAGCACGATAGTCTCAGATTCACCTAAGTTTTACTTTTGCTGTTTGCTAGTTGGAAGGGATGAAAACCGAAAATTCCATTCTTTCGATGACGAATTCTGGCTCAAGTTTTCAAGATTTACGGAGAAAACTTTTGCAGCTCCACAAGGTAATTTGTGCTATGATTTTTGGTATGCATATTGCTATATTCCTATAAGTTATGGATCATAGAAATTTTATTCTAATCATTAGTTTCTTACTTAAGGCTAATGAAGAGCTTGGAGGGATGTACCCAAATTTTAAGGATTTCTCGGAAGATGGAAACGCGTTAGAGAGGGTGCTTGCTTTGGAAATCGAGCTTGCTGAAGCATTGATGACGAAGAAGAATTCGAGCATTCAATTCCAAAGGTAGTCATAATCTTTGTTAAGTGTGTATATGAGGTCATCCTGAAACTCGGCTTCTGAAAAAAGTTGATAGGCTCGGGTGACTCTGGTCCGAGCTTGAAAAACTAACGTCTTGGCTCAGGTTGCAAGAGCTTGGTTTCTATTGGCTCTCACACCATATAGCTTTAACGGGATTGAGTCATCTTGGCTTGTAAAGCGGCTGAGTCCAAGCCATGCATTCTTAGGCTCAGCTTGGGCTCACCTACACTTGGGTTTGCCATGTTTTCTGAGTGCCAACTCATGAGCTAATTCATATTTATCACTATATTAGAGTTGATTATTTGCAGGCTTGGTCGCTGGTCAAGCCTAACCTAGTTTTTGTCCAACTCGTCTAATATAGCAAACCCAAACCCCTTTTTGCAGGCTTGATAACTTGCCCATACCCACCGTATAAACAGTCCGGGGTTGCCCACGGGCTAACGGGCCTAAAAAATCTTCATTTAAAAAAACGAAACTTATAAAAAATCATAAGTTATGTAAAATCATTCAAAATACGTACTTCTCTTTCCAATTTAAAATAATACGTAAAAACATAACAATGTATATAGCTTAAAGATGTTCGGATATATAAACAAACCTCTCTGGAAAAAAGATTCATCACTGTGAATCATACTGTCCATGAATGGCTGTCCAAACTTGCTTATTCTAACGGGCCGGGCAGGCCGGGTCTAGTGAATCATACTGTCCGTGAACAGCACGGTGAATTGGGAGTCAGCTGTAAAAAAGTCGAACATCATACGAGGAAACTAACATGATAATCTTGTCTATGTTTTCAGCTCTTTCCTTAAACAACACGGTGACGAAGAAGCAATCTTTAAAAGCTTCAGAGACATCAATGAAGTGATCAAAGACACATTGGAAATCAAGAGCAAGTATGCAAATATGGACACCGAACTGAAGGAAATGCACGAACGTTACTCTCAGTTAAGCCTGCAGTTTGCCGAGGTTGAAGGGGAAAGACAGAAACTTCTGATGACCCTCAAGAATTCAAGATCACCCAGAAATCTTGTTCGTTCCTCACCGGAACCCTAAACGATTCCCATTTGTAGAGTCAAAATTAGTCGAACCATATTGTTAAAAGGAAGGGTCAGCAGAATCTGTGAATAGGTTTGGGGGTTAACTGCAGCAGCTTGAATCTTGTTGTGAAGAGTTGAAGACTCAAAAGAGGCCAAGATGCAAGTGTGCTTAGGTGGTGTAAATGGTCTTAGTTACAAAGGGTATGCAAATGTTTTAGGTCTTTTGAGGTTATTTTTCCCCTTTTGGCTTTACTCTTCATGTTGTGATTCATATTTATAGTAAAGTTGATTCTTTTATTGGTGTTCATGTTCCCATTTTTGTTCCAACTGTAGTGCTGGTTAGAGATGGTCAGAAACCTGTCTCGGGCTAGGCTGGGTCCAAATCCGTCCTCGTTTGAGATTTTTCTTTTGTAACCGATTCTATGATCCCTAGTCCTGACTAGTGATGGCCAAACAGGCCCGGGCATGCCGGAGGACCAGGACCGGGATCGGGACCGGCCCGATCCGGGACCAGTAAGGACCGGTTATAGGACCAAAATCTGGGAAAGGTTATGGACTTGGGGTGTTTCATGGGACTGGGGCCGGTTAGGGGACCGGTTATGGACTGGCCCGGGCCGGTCCCATTTTTAAAAAATGTAGCTATTTTTTTTAAATGTAGCCGTTAATTTTTCAAAAAAAAAAAAGCTGTTTTTTGGGCTTTTTTTTTGTATTTTTTGCTTTCTATACACTATATATAAGTGTATTGGCTGAGGGATTTACATACCAAGTTCTCGATTCGCAAAAAACGCAAAAAAATGTTCACAATTATCGTTTCTCACTATATTTCGTAAGACAATGTAATTTTAATTATAATAAATCGCATTTTTAAAGTGTATTTGAGTGACCTAATTACAAATTTTATAATGTATTAAAAATATATATCATTAAAAAAATAAAAAAATTATTTTTTAATGACCGAGACTGGTTGGGACCAGGACCGGAACCGACGGCCCATAACCAGCTACAATAAAGCTTGACCGGACTCAACTTTTTCAAACGAGACCGGTTATGGCTGATTATGAGAAATCTTGGGACCGGTTATGACCACAAACGCATGACCTGTTCTCCATGTACAAAACCCAATTCCTAGAACCTGTCCCAAGTCGGGCCCAAATCAGTCCTCATTTTTTTTTCTTTCCAAAAATCAATTATATAAAAAAGAGTAAATTATGGTTTGCTCAAATTTTGGATTTTATTCCTAAAACAAACTACCTACATTAATGGTCTCTGACTTCTCAAATCTCTCCATTTAACAACGTTAGTCAACGATCGTTAGGAAGGACTAATCGGTCTTTAAACAAATTATAGGGACCAAAAGTATAACCTGCTCTAAAATTATGTGATTCACGTTTTCTTTTTAATTTTTTATTAAATTCTTTTTATATATCCAAATTTATATATCCAAATTCTCAAATTTATAAAAACAAAGGAAATCAAGATAAATTCATATATTTTTTGGGTGGAGAATTGAAATATACGAATAAAATATTGAAAATTAAGGGGCCGTTTACTAAACGCTTACCCGGTGAGTACTTATCGGGTAATTTTCCTCACCGGATGAACATGGTAAGGGCTTAAAATCTTACCCGGTAAGAGCGATAATAAGGATGGAGAGTTTTATCCGGTAAGTGAGGGTGACGACTTTTACCCAAGTAAGCGTTTACCAGGTAAATTGTTGTATATGATACGTTTTGATTTATTACAATCTTACCCAATAAAATAAATTATAATGTTGACTCGTAATGTTAAGCACTTACCGGGTAAGCATTTAGGTAAACAGACCATAAGTTCAATTAACGTGAAATTATTAATATATAGTGTAACTACAAATATTCAAAATAATAACAAAATAAAAATTATAAATTAAGATTAAAAAAACATCGATTATTCAAACAATTATAAAAAATTATCACTACAACAAATTTATGTTTATATGACGCCAACTAATAAGCGTCATAACAAACCATTTTATAAGACTTGATTTATAGTTATAAAAAATAAACTTAATTTTGTTGTAGTGATAGTTTCATTTGAAAATCAGTGTTTTTTAATCTTAATTTATATATTTTTTATTTTGTTGTTATTTTAATTATTCGTAGTTTGACAATATATTAATAATCTCATGCTAACCGAACTTAATTTTCAATGTTTTACTCACATATTTCAATTCTCAACCCAAAAGACATGTGAATTTATCTTGATTTCCTTTGTTTTTTAAACTTGAGATTTTTTCACGCTAAACTTTTTTGTGAATATAATAGTTTTAAATAAATATAAAGATTTTTATTTAATTTGTACTTTATTTTAAGAAAACTGATTTATGATTGGATATATAAAAAAAATTAAATTTATTTAGAAAAACTTGAGTCACATAAATTCTAAACCAGATTACTTTTTTGGTCCCTATAGTTTGTTCAAAGACCGATTAGTGTATCACGTCTAAAGAATATGATGATAGAGATAATTATAGATATATCAGAGTTAGATTAGAACTGGAATATTTCGTAGTTATCTACTTGTAACTCATCCTTATATAAAGAGCTTATGATTAATGAAAATTACAGATTCATTCTCTCTATTTACTGTTGTTATATTTGTTTCTCGTTTAACACATTATCAGCACGTAAACTCAGTATTTATTGTTTGTCGTTGCTAAACGCTTGTTCTATCCATTTCCCGACACTGTTGAATGGTTTGCTTCCCACCACTTCTATTCAAGTAAGTATATGTATTTCTTCGTCTTTATATGTGAGTATGATCATGTTAGAAGTTAAACATAGTTCATGATTTGATCTAATGTTTTTTTATTATTGATATCAATCGAACTGAAAAGAAACTAAAACCAAATCGAATTCATAATTATTTGATTTTTGATTAAAATCAAGTGGATATTGACGTAAAAAAGAATCAAAAATGAGTATTTGAATTTATATCGATCTCAATATGATTTTGATATAATTATCTAAGTTAATGAATTATATAGTTTTGTTCTAATTTTTTTTACGGTGTAAAATAAAGTTAAAGAATCTTGAGATAATCATAACTCTATATGCTGATATTATGAACATAATAGACACTCTTGATAAAATAAGAGAAACCATAATTTACTTGAAATCTGAATTTAAGATAAAAGATCTTGGGAAAACTTGTTTCTGTCTAGCTATTGGAGCTTAGACACCAAGTTTGTAGAAGGAAGATCTATTTCGTCTAAAGGATGATGACGAAGAGGTGTTTGGAGCTAGATAACCCTATCTAAGTACAATAGGCGCATTATTGTACTTAGCACAATACACTTGACGATATATGTATCTCTCAATGAACTTATTAACTAGATTTAGCTCATCGATAACGCAACGTTATTGAAATGATATCAAATTAATCTTTTGGAACCATTATGTGGGATTATACTTTCTCTACAGAGAGAAAAATGGCATTGATAATGGAACTTCAATACCTACTTTGATAATGAAAGGAAAAAATACTAGCCCTTGTTGAAAAACACCAAACAATTTCTATGTATGTATGCTGATATGAGGTATCTATCTGATTCATACAAAGGTTGTTCTCAGATTGGATAAGGAATTATCATAAGGAACATGTTGATTGCTTGGAAATAAACCAAACAAACCTCTTTAAACTATTCCAAGAATATTACTCTATATGAGACTGCTTAATATTGTACATGGTTGAGGACTATCAATGTACATGTTAGAGGAGCTACTGTTTTGAGTTCATCCTATACTCTTCCTACATTTATGGAAATGATGCATAATATATCAAAGAATTGAAAGTAAACTACATCAAGGGTGATAACACAAAATATATTTTGCTTAAGTTTTTATACAATTAGCAGTAGTAGACAAAAGGGGGAGTCTACTATATATGTAATATTGGTATGTTGTACTCTTTACTTCACCCAAGGTTATATTTTTCCCATTGGGTTTTTGTTCCTTGGTGTAAGGTTTTAGTGATGTAATAGTTTATATATCATCCTCTTTTCCTAACTCTCATGACTAATGTACGAATCTAAGAGAATATTCGACTAAAGGAAAAGTCTATGTATTGCAAAGAAGTTGGTGCGTTGTACTATTTCCTTCGTACTATTTTTATTTTTTCCGCTGGTTTTTTATTTTGGCGTAAGGTTTTAACGAGACGACAATTGTGCACCATCACTCCTTGACTTGGCACAAGGGGGAATGTTGTAGGATTAGTGTCATCGTCTAAAGGACTGGTATATATCGTAGTTATCTACTTGTAACTCATCCCTATATAATGTGCTTATGATTAATGATAATTACATATTCATTCTCTCTATTTGTTGTTGTTATATTTGTTTTTCCTTTAAACAAAAAGAAGTTGAAAAACTTAAAAAAAGAAAAAGGTGAAAATCTTATAGAAATATTGGAAAACTTGATATATAATTTATATCAACTTTTTTTTAAAAAAAAGTTTGGCTTACGTATAACCGGTCCCATAAACAGTCTTGGGCCGGGCTTTGAATTTTCATAAAAAACATAACCGGTCCCGACCGGTCCAGGGCCAGGACGGACCAATTTTGACCATCTCTAGTGGTGGGCATTCTGAGAATATGTGTAATCTCATTAAATTACTCTTCAAAACAGCTTTTAAGGAGATAAGAGAGGCGTCGATATATATTGAGTATAAATGGTCCAAGTCCAACTATGTGAGACTCCACTAGACCCCTTTTAAAGGAGGCTAGACGGACACAGAGCGTCTAGAGAAGGCTAGACGGACATAGATCATCCCAGATTGTCAAACCCCTAAAATACAAAAACTAATGTCTTGACAGTTAGTACTTAAGCACAAAAGATATTACATTTACCCAAGATAACAACAATGAATTGAAAAATATTCAAACAAAAATAAAAATAAGTTGGAAATTGAATTCATCAATCACTAACAACGGTTTTGGAACTTTCAGACTTTAGTATTGTCTTCATATTAGGTTTCTTCACGGAAAGCAATTTCAAATTTGTATACAAAACGACGAATGAAAATGTGTGCATTCTGTAGAAACAATAATTAAGTACATATAGTATCAATATAAGTTTCAATGAACTAATGAATTAACAACACTAATTCATATTATTCAAAGCAGAAAATTACAATCTCTCTATCGCCTTAGTCGACTCTAATGTGAATGATTAGAATGAACTAATGAATTAACAACACTAATTCTAAGCCCATTAAATAGGTGACATTTACATTGAAAGCCCAATATCCTTAAGTCTAATTACAAATATTACAATAGAATACAAAGTCAAAGGGCTTTATAAAACTTTCATAAACTTAGGGCTATTTTAGTCCTGACAATCTCCCCTCAAAGGTTTTTTGAAGTAAGCATCTATTGAAAACCCAACACGTTGAGCGGATAACAATCATTAAAGCATCTCTTAAAAGCCCAGCATCTCTTCATCGCCTGGTGTGTTCGGCGATGAAGATCCTTATCGCTCAACATGTTGAGCGGATAACAATCATTAAAGCCCAGACTTGGACGAAGAACAAGCTTTATCGGGAGGCAAAAAATTCATCCAAGTCAAAACATATATCGCTCAACACAGTTTTTAAAACCAAGTCACCAACAAACACATTCTGGCTGATGAACACTCTTACATCGCTCAATCTAGCTTCAAATCTTGAATGGGCAATGAAAACCCCTTATCGCTCATCAAAAACATTCATTGAGTGATGAAGTCAAATGACTCAAATCTGACAGTATCGAAGTATAGAGTTTAACTAAAATCATCAAATTAATCAAAAATCATCAAATAAACTTCAATCGATGATTAAAATAAGTTTGAACCCACTAAAAAGTAATTCCTTTGAAAGGAATTTGATTAAAACATTGAAATCAATGATGAATTATGATCTCTTAAGCACAAAACGTCGAACATGAAGTCTAAGTTCATGAGCACTGTTCCATTGCTAAAAAACAGAAAAAATAACTTGAATTTGTTGCAGATGGAATGATCGTACCGATAGAAATTAATCGATTCTAATATGATACCAATTATAAGTCCCAATATCAAACAACGATTCAAGACTAAAACAGTAAATAGAAAGATATTGAAGATGAAAATGATGAAACCGGCCAGATTCATATTATGCAAAGCAGAAAATTACAATCTCTCTATAACCTCTTTCATGTGAATGATTAGAATGAACTAATGAATTAACAACATTAATTCTAAGCCCATGTCACCTATTTACAGGTGGCAGTGACATTTACATTGAAAGCTCAGTACCCTTAAGTCCAATTACAAATATTACAATATAATACAAAATAAAAGGACTTTATAAAACTTGCATAAACTTCACTATTTTAGTCCTAACAATTACAAATTAAAACTCTATAATAAAAAACAAATTTGACTACAAAGAGGAGCTCATGTAATTAAGATATATTTAATTTATGCCAGCCTTATCAGGTTGGGTGATATGATTCCCACTCTTTTACGACATCGTGTTGGAAAATTTAAAACCCAATTGAGTTTCGTTTCAGTTTGAATTGGGTTCATTAGGCTATTTTTCAGATTGAATCGGGTTAGAGAATTAACCCATTAGGTCTATGTTATATTAAAGCTTAATGCATTCTATGTTATACTTGCATCTCTCAGAGATCAATATGTTTTTATCCAGACAAACAATTTAACTTATACGAACTTAATAGAAAAAAAAAAAAAAAAGGGTAAACAAGATCTTACTTAAATTATCTTGAGAGACCTGTTTTGCCAAAAAGACACGTCTTTAGTTATCTTAAAAGCTTGTATATTTCAAGTCAAAGTTCCGATTAAACATCTAAAATCAAAAGGATCAAATTTCTTTTATAAGCAACCTCAAAAAAACACCCGAATTCCACTTCGTAATCCACGTAACACGAGCCTAAAGAAGCCCGATTAGTCTTCCGGTCTGGTTACAGAATCATGCATGGGCAGCTGGTCTGTTTCGGGGAGCCGTCTTGCAACTTCTCTGCGATAAAATTCACATAAAACGCTCACACATGTTATTATTCTTCCGCTTTTAAGATAAAAAATACCAGTAACCCAGCCTTTCTAAAGGTCTAAGGATTCTAATCTCACCAAATGTGAGACTCGTATTTGAGTTTCATTTTTCGTATATTAAAAAAACCAACTTTGTGCATTGACAAAGGGAAAAATGACAGTTAATTTTTCAACTATAAATACATATAGAATGAGTGCACCAACTTGTTACTTTATTTATCTTATCAACTCTTTAAATATTTGGACACTTATTTTGGGACGTTGGGAGTTTCTATTTAGTGAACATAAAGGAATGAGTTACCGTTGTTTTTGTCTGGCATAGGAGGGCGCACAACGGCAAGCATAGTGATAATACCTCCGGGAACTTCACTCACCGGAGACCTCGACTCAGCAAGCGTTTTATCATTCTCCAAAATCTTTCCGGCATTTATGAGCTTCAAATCATTTATGGTCTTAGGCCCGTTTTCTTCATCGGACAGAAATAGAAAGATCATCAAGTTAAGCAAATAGGAAGCTAATCAATCACTTAACCATGTTGTTATGACTTCAATGAGATAATACCTTTTTAAGCACAAATCATTAAGCAATTTCCTTTTTCAACACGGAAAGATTAAACTTACATACACTTCTGACGTTTGGTGACACTTGAACCCTGACCTCCATAAAGGTGTGGTTACTGGATACCGCCATGCCACCGATTTCACATGGTCCTTATTAGCTTTGATATATAATGTATCTTACATATTTTCCGCATTGTTGACGCCAAAGAGACGGAATTTGGGGAACCGTTACCGTATTTTGCGGATGCATTGGTCAACGCAAAAAAAGGGTAGTCGGTGACGTTGATCAATACAACAACTATTGAATATGACTTCATCCCTCAAGCGATAACGATGATTCGGTGTTAAACATTTGCATTCAAACAAACCAAAACATGGGAACTTTTCAAAATGATCAACAAATATGAAGTCAGTAAAACTTCCATTCTTTTTATGCCATTTTCTTCCTTTTTTTCATCATATTTTCTTGGCCCATGTTCATTGCTTCTTTCATGAATGGAACCCACCATCACATATTCATTTCTTATCACTTCAAATAAATTGCACATGGGTACAACTAGTTCATGTAGGACCTCAAGATTTTCACTAATTTAGCAGCATTTACTAGTAGCTAGTTTATGCATCATTACTTAGTCTAGTCTTATCTCTTCACTAAAAACCAATCTAACCCAAGGATCAAACCCAGATTTCCACTTGGGTTGTGGTGCACCATGGAGCTGCTAAAACCCTTGTGGCATGAAGGTTCACCTATGATTACTCCAGCCTATTTCCTAGTTGGTGGGATTAAGCTGCCACAGTTACTAACAAAGATAGAGAGAACAGGGAAAATGAAGCTAAGATTTACACACAGAAGATCCCACAAATGATCAAATCCAATTACAAGAAGATATAAACACTTAAAATTCAATAACAAATCAAATCAAAATCAATCTTAGATGCAAATTGTATAACAAAATCCCAACAAGAAGATGGAAAATGAAGAGAGTTTGGATATTGAAATAACCTTGGGGCCATTGTGAAAGCATCATCTCTTTCAAAGATCCCACAGTGGTGGTAGGACTGTATTTGCTTGGCCCAATATCACTGCCATCAGCTAACCTGAATTTGACTTGAATCAAATCTTCAGAAGCCATTAGAGAAACCCTCAAAATCTCATAAACCCACTTGAATTTTTCACAAAAAGAACTGGAAATCTCAGCTTCTTGATGAATCAAGTGAAAACCCAGATGAAATATCACAGAAATCAATGAGGGTTTTGTTGATATCAATGGATTTGAGCTTGGAAAGAGGAAGTGGTGATGGAATTAAACCAGAAGAATGGAGTTAGATTTTAGAGAGAGAGAGAGAGATTTCAGTAGATGCATAAATAGTGAGGTTTTGAAACAAAGGATGCAGAATTTTGAGAGAATAAAAAGGTTTCTTGACACAGAATGAAAGGCAAAAATGAAGAAAGGAAAAAACACTTATGGCAATGGAACCTTGTTCTTTTCTTATAAATATTATTGCAATATTTTACTCCTTTTTTTTATTAATTTAATAATAATATTCTATTATTTATTTACATTTTTAATGTGTACTATAATACTAATGAATAAACAAGCATCAACACTTTATAATGACAAGATAAATAACAACTAACTATAATTTCATAGGGTTTTTTTTAGCCGACTAATTTTAGGACGATTATATACTTTTTGGGTAGTCTGAAGTCACCGTATTTGAACATTTATGGTTACAAAGGGATTTTTATTCCTCCTTGAAATTGAACCCGGAACCTCTAGTCACTTTTGACCATTGGAGTCCAAGTTCAAACCAATAAGACATCATCCTTGTATTTGACGATTTGTATTAAAACAACCATTATACTAAACAAATATTTTATATACGTGCAAAAATTGAACATTTTTTTCCCAAGTAAAATGGTTTTTAAATATGAAATCGAGTATTATTTTCCAAATAAGAATAATTATATTCTGAAATTAAGGGGTCATTTATTAAACGCTTATTTGGTAAGTACTTACCGGATAAATTTTCTCATTGGATGAACATGCCAAGGGCCAAAAATCTTACTAGGTAAGAGTGATGAGAATGATGAAAAGTCTTACCCGGTAAGTGAAGATTACAACTGATAAATTGTTGCATTCAATATGTTTTTGATGTACTAAATCCTTACGCATCAAAATAAATTATAGTGTTGATTCTTATAGATAAACACTTACCGGGTAAGCATTTAAGTAAACAGCCCCTAAATATTTGTTTCATATAAAATAATTGTCATATTTTATTTAACACATAAATTAATTAAATATTTTATTATGAATCAAATATTTTTATGGATTATTATATGTAATAAAATACAAAACATATTTCTCAAAGGCTATAAATTTGATGGTAGGATCGGATGTAACATTTTTCCAATTTGAATGCGACAAAAGACATAACGGACAAAAGCCAGAGGTACGAAGTTAACCAATTTGTCATTTTATGGTATGGGGATAGAATTGAGTTGCAAAAAGACCTCAAACAACTATGAATTCTAGAATGTTCAAAATGCAGATTGCCGATGCAATTTGGGGCCATTAAGCAAGACCTCGAAATCGCTGATTCTGAACTCTGTATCTGTCAGATAATGTTGTTTTTGGGGTTACAAACTAAAGGTATGAAA
The DNA here is from genome assembly GCF_001531365.2 of Cynara cardunculus var. scolymus. Taxonomy (NCBI): domain Eukaryota; kingdom Viridiplantae; phylum Streptophyta; class Magnoliopsida; order Asterales; family Asteraceae; genus Cynara; species Cynara cardunculus. The sequence continues at coordinate 10,874,210 of NC_037531.1, forward strand.
CGTCTAAATGAAACCTATTACTTATCGCTTCAAGGCAAGTTCTCTTTATCCTTAAAGCAGTTTGGCCCCACCGTTTCGATAGAACATAGAGTGCTTTGGGTTCACAGCAAATTGCTTACCAAGATACACTTAGGGGCTGTTTACCCAGATATTTATCCGGCAAGTGCTTATCTATAAGAATCAACACTATAATTTATTTTGATGCGTAAGATTTTAGTACATCAAAACGTATCGAATGCAACAATTTACCGGGTAAGAGTCGTTATCTTCACTTACCCGGTAAAACTCTTCATCATTCTTATCGCTCTTACCCGGTAAGATTCTTGACCCTTGTCATGTTCATCCGATTATGAAATTTATTTGATAAGCACTTACTAAGTAAGCATTTAGTAAACGGACCCTTAGCGATGATAATTAGGTGAACTATTGGGTTTGCAAGGATTTCTAGGAACTAAAAAGTTGTGTGTCTATAGCAACACAAGCTATAGTAATCTAGTGTAGAGAAAATATGTTTTTGATGATGTTTTATAGGGGTATATATAGGCATTTTGCGACATTCCCTTAAACTTAACAAATGACAGAATTTCGTCACTTGGGCATTACTGGCGATGATTCGAACTATCATGACTATTCAAACAGGTGCAATTCATGGGAACTGCCATTATAGGCGACGGTTGAAACCGTTGTGATTGTTCGAACAAGCACCATTCAGTTAACCGCAACGACCAACCTTTTCTTGAACCGTCACATCTGTTTGAAGGTAACTTTTCACCAACCATCACAACTATCCATGTTCCAACCATCCAATATGGGTGAAGCGTGTGTGCGAAGTGCAAAGTACGCAATCAAAGCGCCATATTGCGGCGACGCCCCATCATTTCCAATATATTAAATTGATATATAGAAAATGGTTCCACTTATATACCCACTTTTGTTTCCACTTTTTCAGGTATGTGGGACAAGATAAAATCTACCAAAACGAGTTTTTCTCTTATTCCTAAGACTTAATCTAAAATAAATAAGACTTCTATGCTATTTCGAAAATTTCCCCAACAAACCCCACCATTTCCAAAATAGACTCAAATTTGGGAGAAACTAACACAATTGGACCTAACCAGATTCTAAAGTTCTTAGGGATGTTATGCGTAAGTAAAAGTGGAGTCTTGTACCTTGAACCTTTACATAGTGAAAGTGTTCAAGTCTAACTAGGGTAAGAATGGTCGAACCAAAGTCAATGAACCATCTTCCCTTACGTGTTAGATGGAAATGCCTCACGCATATCCTTCCTGTCATTCATTCAACCACTGTAAGCCAACTCGTTGACTGGTCATGGGTCTGTATCTTGATTTCTTTGAATGCTTCAGAGCTAAGCTCTTTAGCGCATAGGAAATGACCTTACTTCCACATTCAGATAGGTGGACCTTGTCAAGAGTGTTTTCATAGCTTAAACGCTCTAAATACTTAAACTTACTTTGAAGCTCAAAGTAAGAAAAATCTTATGAAATTACGTAAAAGAAGAAAAAGCTAATAATATGTGTTACAAGTCCATTAAGAACTATATTCAACCTTTTATAGGTTTTAAAGCATTGCAGAATTTTCAGCCACATTCAAATGAGTACTTTAACTTAATCTTGAGACTTGGTGAAATACCAAGTGTCAAGACAAGGTTCAATCATGGTGACTTTTAATAGGTAGGCTTGAGTCTGATCCTTTTTGAAGTACTTTCAATCAGTTTTTTTGGTAATCCTTTTGTAAAAGGATATGCTAAGTTCGTACTTGATCGTAAGAATCAATAGTGATCACGCTATCATTTATTAACTGATTGTCTTGTCCATGTCTAAGTCAACAGTCCTTTAGCCATTTCGCTGATAGTATAGCCGCACTATCACAGTGTATATAAATTGGCAGCATTGCCTTTGGCCATAACGGTATGTTAATTAACAAGTCCTTTAGCCATTCTGCTTCTTTGCAACAAGTCTAATAACATTTCATATGTGAAACCACCGGCCTAAACTATAACGACATTTCATAATAACAATTCAATAAAAAATACATAATTATTTTCTCAAATACATAATTTGATTTCAAGAAAAAAAACCCTGGTTACTTTTATCCCATCTCAAAAATGTATCCTTACATAGACGTGAAAACCTTCGACTTTCGATCCTCCGACGAACTAGAGACGAAAACCAAAGACGGATACGAACACCGAACAAGACTTTCCTTCTTTTCCTCTCGGGTTATGAATTAATTTCTTAATATGTCATGTTAGGAGTCGTTTACCAAACACTTACCCGGTAAGTGCTTACCGGTAAAATTTAACACTATTATTTACTTACCGGGTAAGATTTTAATCCGTCAAAATGACATAGTATGCAACAATTCACCCGGTAAGCGTTTACCGTGATAAGCGTCGTCGCCTCACTTGCCGGGTAAGACTCATGGTATTTGTCTCGCTCTTACCGGATAAAATTCTTAGCCCTTACCATATTCATCCCGTGAGGCAATGTGACTTAGTAAGCGCTTACTCGGATAAGTGTTTGGTAAACGACCTTTTAGTTTATTTTATGTCATCAACTAATTTTTACTTTTAACATATTAATAATTAACAATTAAGGACTGTTTGGAAAGATCTTAACGAGCTCTATGGAGCATATGACTTATTCGTTCAGCGTTTCAATTCAAAGGAAATCCAGACTCTCCCACCACACGTTCGCACCCATACGGGTGTCTATCTACTGCGTCTTTCTTAGAGATGGAGTTGGAACGATGATGGGGTTTCGATCTTGGCTTCTCACATCTAGGTTTCGAGCTTGGCTTCTACATCTGGGATTCATCGATCCATGACCCTTGCTGCAGCACCACTGCCCTACACCACCGTCACAAACCAGAAGATCCTTTCTCCTTTTCTTCCCTGCACCACCGAGAAAACCGTAGTCACCCATTTTCTTTCCTTCTCCTTCTTTCCAAGGTAATAAATTACTTTAATTTATATACCACTTCGATATTTGCATTCGTAAGTGATAAAATGAACAGAAATATAATTGAGAGAGTTGGTGGAAATGGCAATCCATCATGTGTCATGGTGTACAGGGAGAAGAAAATGGAAGAACTTTCTAGTGTTGTTGATATTAATCTTGCTTCCTTTGATTATTGATTTTCTTTTACCATGGAGGATCTATATTATTTCTCATAATTATTGAGGCATACATGAAAGACGATTTTAATCAACATAATTTTGTTAATTTAAATACATAAAGGGGATAGACTTGCGTATTATGAATGCTAAAGTTGGTAATATGAAAACTGTAAACAAGGTGTTCGATGAAATGTTTAAAAGAAATATGATGTTTTTGAAACTCCACTGTAAGGGTAAAGTGGCCATTTACATCTTTCAGACAGTTTATCCGGTACAACAAACAAACATCAATTTAGTTTGTCGGTACAGACAACTAAATCCATACAAGCAACTTACCCCATACATTAATGTAGAAGTTGCCGCAGCAATTGACTTGAGGATTTTGACAACTAAATCCATACTGGCAACTTACCCCATACATCAATTTAGAAGTTGCCCCAGCAATTGACTTGAGGATTTTGTCAGCTGAGATAATATTTTTTGGTAAAAGTCCCTTCCATTTTGCTGGATTGGAATCACTATTTTCTGTACATATGATCCGGTGTTTTGAACAGTGTTTTGAGGTTGTAAGGAAGGGAAGAATAAATATACTTCGGGGGCTTTAGGTTTTGGGGAAACTGATGAACAAAGAAGATATGGGGGTTGTTAGAAGAGAGCGAATGGGATGTGAAATTGATGGTTGGGTGGATTTGGGGGAGTGGGCTGTACATTTTGGGTGGACTGGTTAAAGAATTGGCTTCAGCGGTGAAGATATAACCTCTTGTGGTAATGAACACGAGCAAGTGTGGAAGCTTCTGCCTTTGTAACACTAGTTGTCTACCCAAGCGATGCAGCGGGATGTGATGCCGACCATCTTTGGCTAGATTAGGTTTCAAAACCTACCCTTGATGCTTAAATCAAACGTGACATTAAAAAATCATCCCATTGTTATGTATATATTAATGTTAGTGATGTTACTAAACAAAGAAGCATACTTCACATTCAAAAAATAATCGTCTCCGAAATTTAAGGATACACATTCACTCATTTGTTTAGCATTAGTTTGAAAATTTTGTCAAATTTGTATTATGTGAAGTTGTGGTATAAGTATTTTTAACCGGTTATATTGTCTTGTTACAAAAGCAGAAGCTTCAACACTTACTCGTCTGTGTTCATTGCCACAAGAGGTTATATCTTCGCCATTGAAGCCGATTCTCAAACCAGTCCACCCAAATGTACAACCCACTTCCCCAAATCCACCCAACCGCCAATTTCACACCCCATTCGCTATCTTCTCACAACCCCCATATCTTCTTCATTCATCAGTTTCATCAAAACCTAAAGATCCCTAAGTACAGTTATTCTTCCCTTCCTTACAACCGCAAAACGTTGTTCAAAACCCGGATCAAATGTACAGAAAATAGTGATTCCAATCCAGCAAAATGGGAGAGACTTTTACCAAAAAATATTATCTCAGCTGACAAAATCCTCAGGTCGATTGCCGGGGCAACTTCTAGTCCAATTTGTCAGTTCATATCTTCACCGACTACTTTCTTGCACACCGTTGATCCAAGAATAAAATTGGTAAGCCTCGTTCTTTTACTAGAACTTATTTTCGCAAGTTCTTGAAATTGGTTCATGGGTTTTCAACTTCTGTTTGCTGTTTGGAATTGGTTTTATGAGTGGGTTTTTGCTTTATTGAAATTTGGCCGGTTACAAAGGTAATATGAGATGCAAATGAGTGGAGTCTAATGTTATTGATTGCGTTGTATGTTTTTCTACGAATTAGTTGAATATATTCATGGGCATTTAATATATTCTCTTGAACCATGTTAATGGTTTTGGTGCTTGTGTTTATGTATCCTACATTTGGGATTTATGAAAGCTAGAATGACAAGAAGAGCTCAATTTGATTCATGCTTTTAGATGTTTGTGTGTAGTGTAATTTTTGATGAGTTGTTTAAAGATTCTGAAATTATTGTAGAAAACGTTTCCAACTCACTTGAGATAGAACTTCATCTTCACATTCATTAGTGTAAGAAGATCAACTATCAAGTCACACTTGCCATCTTTTTGCTCTCTATATATAATCATATCATTCTTAGGGGCTGTTTCTATATGGATAAAGTTGTGTGATTGGATTAATCTGTCAATATAGATTGAGAAGGTTTTTGTACGGAAGGGTTTTTTCCTAGATGGAGAGAGCGTTTTTTATTGGAAAAAACTTGGCTTTCTTTATAAAGCTTCCCCTAGAAGCTTAGTGAATAAGACACTTTCTATATCATTAAGCCACTACCAAACAGTCATGTATAGCTGACCGAATAAGCTGTGAGTTACATTGAGCTCATTAAGCTGCTGAAAAAACGACCCTTAGTGTTAACGAAAAGTTGGGAAGCCCTGCTTGTTTCATGGTACTAAAGCCTTAACCTTAGGTCTCCTGTTTTTCTGTTCTTTATTGTTTGGTGTTGATCTGTCTGAATCTGTCACCATTAGCACCATATGTGTCTGATCCAATGTACATTATTGGAATTTGTTGCTATCTTGGGAATCTGCTCCTATACGTTTATACGTGACTGGTTCCGATTGATTTACAACCCTTGCCGACCTACGTGATGGTTTCTCTCTGAAACCTTTGATCTTGCCAGACCTCTTTCAGCAGTATAACTATATTTTTGTGAATTTACTGTGGGACATATATAGATGCTGTAAATTTCTTAGACTTGTCTGCAATTCTTCAAAAGTCCAGTAGCTATAGAATTCTGGGATGTTGACGGACTATTTCATCAGATTCTTAAAATAAGGACATGTTCTGGAGAGTACATATCGTTCTTTCTAAGTTCAAGGATAATCATTCATAAGAAAGTGCAAGGGTTTGAGTCATAGGTAATGATCTTTTATATTTGGCTTGTGCTGAAACATAAGAGGTTGCTTGTGATTAGCATTTAAGGTTTAATATGACAATTTTCAAAGTTTTCAGGGGAAGTTCTGTTTTATTGTTTTCGATGCTTGATCTGTTGACTTAACTAAGTCAAGTAGATATCATTGTTATTTGTGTTAACTTAGATATATGATCTATCCTTGCTCTTATTCATTTCCACTTCATGCTTTTAATCACATTCCTTTTTAGCTGCTAATGCAATATGTGATCTAGATAATAGAGCAAACTCCTTTTCTCTAGTCAATTTGTCACATGTGCGAGGGTTTGTTTGTTTGTTTGTGTAAAGAAAACCAATGAATTATGGTTTTATCTTCTTTTTTCTGCTTTAAGCTTTAAACACCTAAATTAAGTTAACGCATAAACCACCATACATGATACCACCATCCAACATCTACAAAGTAAAGAGTTTGGTTGGTTTTACGCAAATTCAACTCAATTGAGCACACGGGCCTTTCCGTTAACAAATCTTATTCTTTCCCTATTTTGAAGCAAAAAATGTAATCCCTATAGGAGTTTGATTAGATGGAAAAAGATGATTTTATCATTTTCTATCATCATTATCATCTCTTTTGGGCAGTTTATAAAGACCGCTATAACAAAACAGTATTTTATACTATAAATACGAAAGTCTGATTGAAAGTCGTGTGCCTATGAGTCACTAGTTTGCATATCTAGAGCCAGCGGTTATAAGTTTCCAGAAGTTGCTAAATGCATTATAAACGCAAATGAAATGACATGCATTCCTAACAAGTTAACAAGATATACCATAACTGCAGAATAACCATCATTTATATAAACATGATACCATCAGAAAGCAAAGATGTAGTTTTACTTTTTTTTTGTGTTTCTAAGTTTGGTTTCTGTTTGTGCAGGCATGGCTTCTGGTTTTAGTTGTTTTACCAGCAAGGTCCCATATATATATGCGTTTTGGATTAATCACTTTTCTGGCTCTATTGTCTGTATGGATACAGCCAAGACAAGTTTGGGTGGTATGTGTCGCCATTTCTCTTATTGCTATTGAATATTTTTCACTTGAAGATGCTAATTAATAGTGTTTGTAGGATCAACTGGGAAGAGTTGCCTTACTATCCGGGATTTTGTTCCTAATGTTGGGACTCGGTGCAGATAGCATGCCAATGGTTGTACAGTCAAGAACCCCACCGCCTTCAATGATGGGATTGTCCGCTATTCCATCATCTTTTGCTGGTTATTCATATCTATTATTCAAATTAGGACCGTTGCAGCTTACAAGAAAAGGACTGTCTGTAGCCAGCACATCTGCATGCTTAACCTTCACCGTAAGTTTTTTATTTTTTATTTTTGAAAATCATTGTATTCAACGAGAAATTAAGCTCAAATCATATATGTTTCTTATGTGTTTAAGCGGGTCTTTACTTGTAGATTTTTCAAAGTGCAAGTCTTTGCCTGAGCACTACAACACCAGAACAACTTGCGTTTGGTCTGGAATGGTTTATGAAGCCATTGGCGTATGTTGGTGTCCCAGTTGCCGAAGTTATTCTTACTCTTCTACTATCATTGAGGTTTATCAACCTAGTCTTCGATGAGGTGAGCTACATTTATTGACTCATACTGTCTTCACTGAAACAACTACTCTACTCCACTTTTTTTTTATGTTAGGTTCGGATTGTTGCATTGGGGATTGTATCTCGAAGGATAAATTGGCAACAGTTGGCTACTATGGAGACAGTTGAAGGTAAATCTACAACTTTTTATTATACCAAGTTGTAATGCATTGTCTTTATGATTTAATTTCGTAATTTGAAGCATACTCTGTTGAATTGCAGTTTTCTTTACGTACATCCGTCGGATCTTCAAAAATATATTTAATCACGCAGAGCAGATAACCCAGGTTTGAGATACTGCTGCCTTTATCGTACTTGTTATTTCATTACAAAACAACCACAGTTTGTGTTCGAGCGGTAAGACCTTGCTCCCCAATCATCACTGGTTCTGGTCCCCTCATGACCACTCGAGGTTTGACTGATTGTTAACTTTATAGGCCTTATGGGGGGTTAGTCAAGAGCCGATCCGAGGTTATAAAGTAAGTGCTGAAAAATATGACGAGTATAATGGTTAGGGTTGCACACCGGTTGGGTTAGCCTAGTTGAAAGCATTTTAACAATCCATCCCAATATTTGCGGTTTGAAAAATCTCGACCCAAACCGAACCATGCGGGTTGGGTTGGTCGGGTTGAAACTTTGGAACAACCTACCTAGGCGATTGTGTAGTAAAATCAAAATGAGAACATAGAACATTAGGAATAAGGCTAACATACTCAAAGAAGAAAGTTGAAGGTTCATAAAAATAAGAAAGTAAAATTATGGTTGAAAGTTTGATATGATTTTTGAGGCTTCATTCCGACAAACTAGCTGATAAGCTAAATGATGAACTAATCACGCTTGGCAAAAACTAGCTTATAAGCTAGTTAGAAAATACAAAATGACCAACATGACCATCTCCGACTACTGCATTTAATGTTTAGATTTAAGGTTTGATTGGGTTTTGATTTTGGATCTGAGTTTGCCGGAGAAGATGAGCGGAGGGTGGGGTTGGGCTAAGGGGTTTGCCGGAGTGTAGGGGCGTCAAGGGGGAAGAATAGGAGGGTGGGTCGGTTTTGAGGTGCATGAGTAGATTGTAGTTCAAATTTATTTAAAAATACAAAACGAGAAAAATGATAAAACAAAAAAGATAAAAGAATAAAAAGACCAAACTGCCCCCAAGTTGACTTATTTTTTTTAACAGAGTTAACTAGTTGGACCAAATCCAAAACTAAACAGCAACCAACCAAAGGGACCAAATCTGAAATAAAGTGGCAACCATAGCGACCAAAATTGCAATTAGTTTAAAGTAGGGACTAGACTTGATACCGAGTGGCAACCACAGGAACCAAAAATGTAATTCACTGTATTAAAAATAAATCATTAATAGTATAATATGTTAACTAGGTTCGCACCCGTGTATTACACGGGCTACTTTAAATAAATGAAATGATTTCAGGAAACTTATCTTCCACTTATGAATGATCGTCGAAAGTGATGATATGATGAAAATCAGGTGATTCAAACGGTGCAATGTTGCAAAACAGAAACCTTTAGTGCTCATTCGTGTATCAAAGAACTGCAAGGGGGGATCAGAGGTGGACCAGAGCAAATAAACTCCTTCATGCAGAGCTCTGTATAGGCAAGCCAGAGGCTTTGTAAGTACTATACAGAGGGTTTGCAACTACTATGCAGAGGCTCTACAGGTACCATGCAGAGCTCTGCATGTTGTTCTTCATGCTTGTCCGTGCAATCAAAACCTCAAAGACCGGAACTCAACTTTGCCAATCTGAGTGATGAAGAGTAGCAAAATTCAGCCACAATTTAAAGGCACGGTTGATGAGAAAAAAACGGAATTTGAATTCAAACTTAAAACTAAATCCCGATTTTATTGGGATTACAATAGGCAATGGATAAAAGTTTGAATTTTGAATTAGAAATTAACGTATATCAATAAATTGAATTTAAACTTGGAAATAATCCCATTTTTTTCAGAGTTAAGAAGTCTGAAGTCTGCAGTCTTATTGAAAGTTTTAAATCTAAACGAGGAAACTTCAGTTTTATTAACTCTGACATTTCCTCATTTAGATTTAGAACTTTGAAGAAGAGTGCAGACTTCAGACTTAGTAAGTCTGAAATTTCCAGAGATAAATAACTCTGAAGTGTAACTCTAAAGAGCAAGAGTTCAGAGTTGTCTTCTATGTCTCAAAAATAACTCAGAAGTGTAACTCTGAAGAAAAGAGTTCAGAGTTGTCTTCCAAGTCTGGGAAATAACTCTGAGAATAACTCTGAATCACAAAAGTTAAGAATTGTCTTCTAAGTCTGGAAAATAACTCCAGAATACCTGACAGTAGACACTTCACAATTCAGACGTAGAAGTAAATCCCATTTTTTCAGAGTTCTGAAGTCTGAAGTCTGCAGTCTTATTGAAAGTTCTAAATCTAAATGAGGAAACTTCAGTTTTATTAACTCTGACATTTCCTAACTTGGATTTAGAACTTTGAAGGAGAGTGCAGACTTCAGACTTAGTAAGTTTGGAATTTCCAGAGATAAATAACTCTGAAGAGCAAGAGTTCATAGTTGTCTTCTATGTCTCGAAAATAACTCATAAGTGTAACTCTGAATAAAAGAGTTCAGAGTCGTCGTCTAAGTCTGGGAAATAACTCTGAATCACAGGAGTTCAGAGTTGTTTTCTAAGTCTGGAAAATAACTCCAGAATACTTGAAAGTACAGACTTCACAGTTCAGACTTCTTAGTTGGGATTTCTTCATTCAGACTTAGATGTCTGAATAAAAACAGAGCAAGAGTTCCGAGTTGTCTTCTAAGTCTGGAAAATAACTTTGAAGAAAAGGAGCTCAGAGTTGTCTTTTATGTCTTGGAAAATAACTCTGAGAATAACTCTGAAGCACAGGAGTTCATATTCCGAGTCTGGAACATAACTCCAGAATACTTGATACTACAGACTTCACAGTTCAGACTTCTTAATTGGGATTTCTTCATTCAGACTTAGAAGTCTGAATAACTACGGAGCAAGAGGTCAGGGTTGTCTTCTAAGTCTGGAAATTAACTGAGCATGACTTTGAAGCACAACAGTTCAGAGTTGTCTTCTAAGTCTGGAAATTAACTACACATTGTAACTCTGGAGAACAACAAACCAGAGTTGTCTTATAACTCTGGAAAATAACTCTGACAATAATTCTGAATCACAAGAGTTCAGAGTACAAACTTCACATTGCAGACTTCTTAATTGGGATTACTTCAGACTTAGAAGTCTAAATATGAATATTCAGAGTTATATTCTTAATTACCTATTTTACCCTGCTAAGAAAGTAAATCCCGTTTCGTACGGAACTCAGTTAAAACACGAAAAAAAAGATACATGTTTAGAGGGACATATGTCAACCAAATAGGCCTCTTTGAACCACTAATGTAAATTGTGTCTACATACATGTTTAGGCGGGAAAACAATATAACCGTCTCACCATATGATGACACGTGGCACTCAAGTTACTTATTTATTATATGCATATATTAATACAAACTAGATGAACATCAACAGCCCTCATTAATTTATGGTTCTATAATCTGTGCTGTTTGAGTTTGATTTTGATATATTTAGGGTTTGGTTTTTGGATGAGTTTATATAATGTGGGTGAAGTAGATGTTTATGTATGTTTTCGCAGGCGATGAATGTGAGAGGGTTCAGGGGTGACAGCAAGTTGCACAAGATTTACTTCTCATCGACTTCTTCTGCAGCAGTGGCAAATGTCATATCCATTATGACACTAGTCGGACTTATATCTGCTGCTGTATTATCCGAGTATATGCTTAGCTAACGTCATACATGAAAACGTTCAACGATACATCAAACTCACACAATTCTATCTGTCCGAACAAGCAACTTAAACATGGAGCGCTAATGTTTACTGCAAGCGCTTGGAGTCGGCCAGCGTCCATGAGAACAACCCAAAAATGTGTACTAGTGTATCAGGCCCTGCATTTGACAAAGGATTCAAACTTAGAATTCTGGGGGCATGGATCATGAATTTTGTGTAATTTTTACTTTTTTAGTACATTATGGGACAGAATACATGACATGACATAATAAAAACTGTCCCATATTTGGTACGACATTTTGATTGGAGTGAGACATCAAAATGGATGGAATAAAAAAACCCCAAAACCTTCCGCAACTCTTTTACTCGCTTACGTCATTCTCATCTGAGTCCTATTCAGTCTTATGACATAGCAACCGGACCTTAGGACAAAACAAAAACTTGGTCCACGTTTGGCATGAAATTAGATCGGAACTCAGTGGGACAAAAATGCATCGTTTTGACTCACCAAAATAGGTGAAACATGAATTAGGGAAAGAGAGAAAAGATCGGTAAATTATTAAACCATCCATGTCAAATTAAAACTTTAATATCTTCCACAAATTCATCCGTCTACTTATTTTTGCCTGTCGAGTCTTGTTCCCAAATGAAGCACGCCTAACGTACCACAATCATGCAAGAATGTAAAATAGTTAAGAGCAAAAAGATGTACAATAGGATTTAAGTTCTTAAGATAACTTGGACCTTTTAGTTGATAGATCTGTAAACATATCATGAGTGCTAATGTGCTTGATACATAAACGATGTTTCTTCACTCCTTGTAAGAACAAATACTTTGCGTTAAGATATAATACAACATCATTTGAACTATTGTTTTTCGAGAAGCTTATGATTGCGTTATTATGGTAGTAAATCTTCATTGGCCTTGAAATGGAGTTCACTACTTTTTGAGTCCATTTATCAAATTTCTCAACAACATTGCATGACATGTTACATCATAAACTATAATCATCCGTCATCGTTGAAGTCGTCGTCAGTTGTTGTTTATGACTCCTCCAAGAAATAGTCACACCCAAAAAGCATAAAAAGCTATCCCCAAGTTGACTTATTATCGTCCTTGCATTTTGCAGAGTTCAAGTCGGAGTATCAGATGATCTCAAGCTTTTCCAATCTTCTATAAGTCAATCTGTACTCTTTCATTCATGTAACTTTATTTACTATTTTATTGCACGGCTACATGTTATCATGTCACAACCTGATCAACTCCCAACGAGTTAAGTTGGATTATACTCAAAATACTTCTATAACACGTTGCGATTTTTCAAATCACACCGATCAAAAACCAGCCCACTTAATCCATGTGCAACCTTAATCCAACAAGTGTTTGCACGGCCAACCGGAACCGATCAATCAACAGATAGGATGGCAAATTCCAAATCTGGTTCCAACTGGTACCAGATAACGGATTTTGCAAAAATCCAAACCACTACACACCTGACACCTCTACTCCATCACAAAAACATTTAATCCAAAGATTGTACCACATCATCTGTAGACATGTTACAATAAACCAATCAAAATTGTTTAAAATCCATAATGACACCCACAAACCAGGGAAAAAAAACCACCATGCCGCCAACGCCACCACAAGACGTACACACCAAGGCGGCATTCACACAAGAAACAACATTATAATAATAACGAATCAAAGATCATCGTCTAGGTAAAACAAGATAACCAACCCATCATTCTAGTCAGACTCGGACTCAAACACAAGAAGTTGATGCCAGAAATCATATTAGTATATTTCGGATGAAAAACAATAGTAATAGTAATGTTATTCACATAATCTCCTCTACCATCCTAGGTTTCGATTCCCAACCATTGGACTTCAGTTGGTACGAACCTATTCCATCATAGGGACCGATCCGCCAGCCTGCAAGATTTGTTGCTCCAACTGCATTCATCATATGCAGAACGGGTCAAAACACGAAGGAAGATATCAACATCTTTCCTAAACACAGACCTAGACTTTGACTTGGACAAGGGTAAAAACATAAATTACTAGCTTTTGGTAGAAGACATACCCTGAACAAGGCTTCGAGTTTGTTCCTAACGAGAACATACTCGTGTCTCACTTGCTGCAGACACTGCATACACCTGCAACCACCAGCCAACGAATTTAGAAAGAAAGTTTTGATAGTAGTAGTACTTTCATAGTTTAACTTCAGATGTCAAACAAACAACTTTCAATTTCAGAATGACATGACTCCATTAAGAAGTACAATTGCATTTGGTACGTGGAAGGAACTGGACAGGACTGGACAAGACTGGACAGGCAAGAGTGAGATAGGTGTGTGAACGGGAATTGTGAAAGATTTTAGGGTTTTAATTTGACATGATAGTATAGTAATTTACCAATTGTGACCGGTCTTGATTTTTGTTCCACCTATTTTGGTGGGACATGAAAAAAAATGCATGTTGGTCTCACTTAGATTTGGTCAAACGTGGGACAAGTTTTTTTATTGTCTCATCCTGCATACTAAACGCACTCTACATAAACAAAACTTAAATGAGCCCAATATATCCCATCAGGAGATGGGGTTTGCGGGTGGGGTATATATAGACCTATCCTTTACCCTAAAGAGTAGACAGTTGTTTCTATGAAGACCCCAGCCAGATATGAAGTACAAGAATTACTATGGAAAAAATTATTGGTGTTAAATTTAGCTACTCTCTCCATATCAAGAAAATGCCATGTAGCTCTATAAAAGAGTTTGACTAATTATCCAAATGACGAAACCACCCTCAACGATGACATTATAGAAGAATCTTTATATGCCTGGATCAATAATTTATAAGGGTCAAAGATGTAATTTAGCTACAAAAACTTGCCAAAAAAGGAAAACACCATAATGCTCATGGGACACATCCCAGGACTGGCACTTGTACTGATATGGGAATAAAATGTTTTCTTGTTATAGAAACATGATAAACCCTTAAAAGACAAATCAAATACTTGCAGATATAGTCAGAAACAACTGGTAAATAATCATGTTAACCATTTTTCACTTCTTTACAATACAAAGTGATTTCAAAACTGTGAACATTATTTCCAACGGTTTAAGGTTATTATCATCAGTAAAAAGAAAAGAAAGGGATCCATGTCGAACTTTAAAAACCAACCTAAATAATTTTTTGACTACAAGATTCAAATGTATCTTAAAAATTTTTATGAAAATTTGCAATGACTCTATTAAACATCGTATCGAATACCATTTAGTAGTGCACATAGGAACATTCACATGAGAAAAGTATCCAAACATCTTTTAGTAACCACACCATAAATAATCTTTTGAACATAAAGCACCATCATTAGTTTTTTAAGTGATGATAAGAATTGGTAAACATAGCTTGAAAACTTTCCAGAAATAAAAAGTACTGCAATTTCTATAGTACATGTGTAATGTATACTAATTTCTTCATGAAAACAGTTGCTCTACTCTCTAGGATACGGGTCAAGTCTGCATACATCAGAACCCCCTAAAAAGAAGGACCTCACCTCTTGATGGATATATTGCGCTCGTTTGGTTTGGTTTGGTTCGGTTTGGTTCAAGTAGCATGATAAATCAAAACAAACCAAATCAAACCAAACGAGCCGAGTATATCCCACCCGGAGGTGGGCTCTTTTTTTTTTGGTAGGAGGGAGGGAGGATGGGATGTAAGTGACCTGACCTTTACCCTAAAGAATAGAGTGGTTGTTTCCTTGAAGAACCCCAACTAGTGAAATCTACAATTATCAAAACAAGATTACATATAGAACCCTAAATCAAGACTATTCATCATCATACTTCTTTGTACCTTAATATGTTCTTGGGTCTTACTGCCTACAAATAATATCTCCTTCGAAATCCATAATTGTAATAATGAGAAATAGTTACTTACCCTTCAAGATTTTTCTCCTCACAGTAGTTTCTGAAGACAACACACATGTTTGTGACTCGTTGTGCCCCTATGCTGTTGAGACAAATTACCAAAAAGGAGGGAAAAAATCATCAATCTTTTTATTCAAACATATTGAGTAGCAACCAACAAGCACAAAGACATTTTATCATTATAATCTGTGCATAGATCATATATAAATTGAAATCTTTTGTCCAAAAATAGGCGTGTCAGGAAAAGATCGGTGAATACCTGGAACTACTACCCTTGAACTGGTGAACATGAGAATCAACCTGTTTATAATCCACAGTCTTCTGCTGACTTTTTGATCAAAAGTCAGACAAAAAGTATATTACAATAAGGAACAAATAACAAGCGTCTAAAATACGTTGAGAAAAAGAACCCTGATTGGTAAAAAGTGAGCTTACAGAGCAGTTGCCAAATTGTTAAGAAGCTTTTCCGAGTCTTCAAAGAAAAGAGACACCACTTCAACCACGAAATCTGGGTTGCTCTCATCTTGCAGTTTCTGAAGTTGTGTAAACTGATCATCAAGATACCCCTAACAACATCCAAAAATCAACCCATAAATACGAAATTGAAATAAGAGAAATAAAAACTCCCACTTTCCCAGGCTAAAGAGAAATACGTTATAATACTAGAAGTTTTTTTAAGCGACATTTTTCAAGTTTAAAGAGATCTCAGACCTCATTATACAAAGATGTTGTGTACTCGATAAACTGCCTTTGCAACTGAGGGACAGCAGCCATGGTTTCTTGCTTTTTTGAAGAACAATGTTTACCCTTTATCGTTCTTGATTTGAAAGCGTATCTGCAAAATTAGCAATCTTATCAGCCCATCTCGTATATACATATCATATGCATACACACACACTATGCTGTTGCAGCAATCAAAATCTAATATAGCAATCAGGACCGTGATTTGATATAATGGTTATAGCAATGGTAAATCGGTGGTATAGCAGTCCTAAAATAGCAGTCCATATAATAGTTAGAATTATATATATATATACACACACACACTAACACACACAAACACACATAATATATTATATACGTCGAAGACGAATAGAAGAACATGTGAATGGAAGAGATGACGAACAGACAATGTTGGAAGATGATGTTGATCTCAAGCGAAGATGCAGAAGAGAGAAGACGATGCACGCCGCCGATACCGAAGAAATGAGAAAGAAATAGCGAGTTTTCACCCTGATATTGCAAATCAAAATTGGTGCCCTAGCCCATAGTCCCTTGATCTTCACTAAACCCTAAAAAAGCCCGACTGAAAGCCCAACCCCTATATGTGGTTTTAACACCGGTATTGCAAATCATAATTGCGGCCCAGGACCACTGACCGCTATAACACCGCAATTAACAGCATAGCACACACACATGAGTAAATATGAAATACATGAAGGTGTGAGCTTAATGGTCAATAAAAGCTAGTATTAACTTACCAAAATGAGAAAGAAAACAACTCATTTATCGATTTCTTTAGCTACAAATATATGTACAAATATATAAATACATGTATGCAAGTATGTATTTATGTGTGTGTAGTGAAGGCATGGAGATATGAACTTAATGCTTGGAAAAACTAGTATCAACTTACCAAAATGAGAGAAAAAGATAAAACCTCATCAGTTTCCTTCCTAACACACACACACACGCACACACACACACACACACATATACATATATATGGTATAAAACAGGCAAGAAGGTGCGTACTTAGTGGTGGAAAAAAAAAATACTATTTACTGAAATGAGAACAAAACAACAGCTAATTCATCGGTTTCTTTTAGTACATATTTCCCAAATAAGATTCTTTTTGCTACCAAAAGTGACACAAGAACTTAGCTTTTCCACAGGATCACATCCTGCAATTTCTTTTATATCTTAATCCCACCATTGATTTATGGCGGGACCACAAAAATCACACTTAAACGCTTTAATTATTTTCAACTGTTCTATGATTCCAATTGAAAGGCTCTTCAGTTTCTTTAAATTATCAGAGTTATGCCATTCATCGAATCTGATATATGATAATGTTGATTAATCGGGCCAAACGAATTCTTTAAGCTACAAGAACTCATGGGATTCCTTTATAAAAAGAGCAATGATCATACATCGTTGTACATATATCTACATCATCTTATTATAATTAGCAGAAAATCAAATCTTGTACTTTCCACCCACAAAGAATCAACATTAAATATTATTGAACAAAAGTTGAGATATCATCGGGTCCCACACATATCAAGATAACAACTAAGAAATCAATCAAACGTACAAGAAACTCCTTTCACTTTTTCCTCTTCTGTTTCCACTTACAAATTTCAGACAATAGATTCCTCCGACTAAAGTCCCTACCAGAAAAGATATACACCATCATGTTTCGATTTCAAGATCAGAGCGGTACTTTTTCAAAAGCAGAAAGTTCATTTTCACTAAAAGCAAACTAGTTCTCAATTGAGATAATGGTGGGATTGACAATTTCAAACACTAAGCTTCACCATCATTAAAATGCCCTTATATTCGTTTATCCAAAAGAAAGGAAGAAAGAAAATTTTGTTCCCTTTGGTGTATCTACCATGAAGAAATATAACTCGGGAACATTGTTGAAGAGGGCAGCAAAAATAAGAGTTATTTTTAATACTTGCAGCTTTGAGAGCCTCACTAGGAATCAATCATCCCAACCATGAGGAACCAAAATCAACATAACTGTAAGGAATCATAATTTAGGTGTCTGCATATGTATACCTTTCCAGACCCCAGCTCAGGTGGGATATAATTGGTTCGGTTGGTTTGGTTTGGTTTTAATCAAAACTGCAATTGTATCTTACCAGCATCATGATGATTGAAGAAGAGAAGCCTACTCTAACAGGGAAAACAAAACAAAATTTAAGAAAAACAAGGGATAAGATCAAAGATGATATGGTATTCATTGGTATTGAACTTTTTGGCTGATGAATGTTGTGGCACATTTTACTTGATCCTTTGGTTTCTTTTAAGGTGTTTGAGGTTTTATTTGCAGGTTCATAGTATCTAATCAAAACAGTGGGCATTAAGAAATACTGTTTAACATTGTTTAGTACTTGAATGAATCCCCAATGGCCGCATTTTGGCTGTCTACTAGAAAGCTAATGAACTAAACATGTTGATACCACTAGGGTTCAGAAACTTACAGAACATAAATTCAGAATCAATGAATCATATCATCATATTACTCTAGCACAATCAAAGATCAGTAACATACAACCACAGTTGCAGAAGAATCAAGATCAGTAAACTTATAAAACTAGAAGCAGTCAGCAACTCAAACAGATGAAGGTTGAACCATCAAGGGAATTAGGGCTAGACTGTTAAAGCCTAATCGATCTAAATTACAAAAGATAAACCCTTTATATCACGATAAGTAGATAAACACAAAAGATTAATCAACCAAATTCATGTAACAAAGTAAGAAAAATCACCATTTCGCTATAAATAACGGTAAAACAACAGATTACAAGAAACACCCAGATGGAATAAAAGTTACCGGCTATGATGTAAGATTACTCCGACTGTAACTGCGGCGGAGCGCGGTGGTGCCTGAAAGTGGTCAACTTGATGTAGTACCAACTAGAAACAACACAGCAAAGCACAGGAAAGATCGGGAACAAGAAGAGAAGACAAAAGAGAGCATATGTTTGTGTGTGATTTGTTTTGCTTCCCCCAAAATATTCGATTAGATTATGGCACGTTGTGGGACAAAAAGGATCTTATACGTTGCAGATTAATTGAATTTGGGAAGTTTAGTGGTGACCCCTCAATCATCCAAAAACGAAATGGATTCTTGTTATAAACTTTTTCTAGAATTCAACATAAAAACAAAACCATTTTGTATCTTTTGAAGGATCCAATGCAGTGATGAAATGAATGCAACAAACAAACTAAATTAAATGTTTTATTATATACCAGAAGAAGACTTGCGTAATGCAGCGAAATAAATCTTGATTTTAATGTTTAGTTTTTATGTTTTGTCTCTATCGATATGATATGATTTTATGTGGTTTTGAGAAAGCGATAATGTTTTTATTTTTGAATGAAATATGAATTTGAAAAAAATAAATCGATATTAGTATCAAATTAACTATTTAATAGTTCTCGTTTTTTTATGTAAATGTTTTAATTCAATTTTTTATTATAATTTAATTTAGATTTAATAACAAAGTAATTTATTTTTGATTTAATAATATAATTTTTTATAAAGATAATAATTAAATATTCTGTTAGAACTCAATGATTATCCTAATTATATTTCAGATTTTCTATATTCAAAGTGGATATTTATCCTGTATTTGATTATGTTTATTCGCAATTAGTTACACGAATTTAAAAATGGAGCTTTAATAAGTTATACTTGCGTAAAATTACTTGTAAACTTGAATGTTCAAGTAATATGCATCAATAWACAGTACTTTATGCATATAAATGGTTTTTAAAAGTTTTTATCAAATGTTTTATAATATAGTATATGCATGTATAGTTATAGTTATCTTGAAATTTTTAAGAGGTACAAGTTATTATGCTAAATGTATAGACTTTAAAGTTTGCACATATTAAATTACATAATCAAAAAATGTTAAAAATGTGTTTTTTTTTTTTTTTTTTGTTACAAATTATACCATTATAATTTTGGATCGTTTTGATTGTTTAACTTTTATTGTCATACAAAACATTGGACAAATCTTGAGCATGTAGAAGCTTATGATTGTTATTTTGGATCTTATTAAAACTAAACCGAACAAACCAACTCAATATATTCCAATTGTATGACGACCTTTTATGTACCTCTTAATTTTTGAAAATGATAGACCAGTAGACCTTACTATAAGGTCTGAATGTTGAAAATGTTAGACCAATATTCAAATTTATGCTTATAAAGATTGATATCTATTCTAAAAGTCTTGCTTTAAAAAACAATTGGTATTGATCTTGACTGGCTGGAAAAAAAAAGCAACTAGTAAAAAGCATTTTTTTGGTTGCTATTGTGAAGAAACTCACCTGCTCAAAAATTCGATTCTTTTGACCGAAAGTGAATAACCTGAATTACCTGGCTGGGTTTGTGGAGGAAGGAAAACATAAACCTGTAATCGACTCAACCGAAGAGGCTTGGGCCAAGAGCATCATGTTCTTATATACACATACATATCTATTGTAAACCTACTTTTTTTTTAACTATTTTACAACTGTTGTTTTTTTTCTTTCTAACAGAGTTATATAAGTAGTGTTTTATATGGAAAAATATTATTTATATGACTTGATTCCCAATTGGCGTGTTTAAAATCAAAAGCATACATTTTTAAGTATTTACGAAAATACCATTATGTTTTATTGAGAAACACATTTATAACATATTCTTATCTTTTGATGAAATGCTAGCATCTGAGAAAACCATTGAAAATAATTCTTTTACTGATGAACCATAAACTTTAACTTCAAAATCACAGTAGCAACCAATAATAAAATTCTCAACTTGTATTATATTCACAAATTAAAAGACTTTCAAATTAGCCACTATCATTTTCACCGTGATGTCTAAGCCAACTTGCTTGCATCTTGATTAGTCTCAAGAGCTTTGGAAAAATTAGAACTGGTAATTTTGAGAAAGATCTCCATAACAACATCATCTGCTAACCATTTGCACACAAGGAAACATGTTTTTCACAACGTTAACATTGATTTGCTTTGAATTCTGTCTCACATTCAACATAAAAATGTAAAATGGATCAGCATATATATTTTATTTGTACTAGGTATTTATTCAAAATTTACACTGAGCTATGTTGTATGGGTATACAACTAGCATCAGGATGGACAAAAAATAGACAAAAATAAAACATGGTTGACATTTTATGTTATCGACTTTAGATTGAGATGCACACCGCAGCATCACACGGCCCTATGGCCCTATTTGTAAAGTAGCTCTATTCCTATTTAGGGAACGAAGACTACCGTACTGGCTTAGAAAAGAGAAAAATATATATAGCATACATGTTGAAGATGTTCTCACATTGTTAAAATGATTATTACAGATTAAAAAAAATATAAGATCATTTTCAACATATTTTTCTAAATTTCTATAAAACTAAGAGTCGTAATTAAAAAAAAAAAGTTACATTCAGCTCTAGCAACTATTCAATTTTGGATAATACAATATTGATTATATTACTAAAATATTGCATACATGTAATAAAATAATATTTCTCTTTACCAGACATTTAATTTCAAGGTTTATTATTGGTTAGAAATAACAGTAAATATTTTAACTCATTTTAATCATCTTTTGGGAGTTATACAGATTTGGAGTATTTCTGGACACCCTTTCTCCTATATTCTTTATTTTGGAGATGTTGTTAGCACATTTTCATCAAAATCTCTAAAATATTTGTTTTCTTTCGTTTTAAAAAATATGTTGGAATTGAAGGGTGATGTAAAGTTGATCTTCTTCTTCAGGCAGCATATCCATAGCCATCCTGCCCCCTCACGTCAACGGTCAATCCCACGAGCCTCTTATCCATTCTCTCTAATTTGATAAGTTTCAATACTTGATGTATCTCATAGATTCAAAATATGTGTTATATCTACATTTATTGTGTACGTACCTGAATTAATTTTATGGGGTTCTGAAGTTAAGCAGCTACAAAACTCCAGTAATCCTGAGAGGACTTAAAATGGGTTAATGAGAATTTTAAGTGTGTAAAATTTAAAAGATAGTGTTATTAGTATATCTTTAGATGACGCTAGTAATAATAGTGATATGATCAGCTACAAGCATGCTTTAAATCTGATTAGTGATGGTAAATAATTTTGTATTACGTTTGTTGTCATTATTAAGTGCATATTATGCACCTAATTTTATGTAGATTAGTTGCGTTTTTAGTGCATTTCAATGTTTACTTTAATTTAGTGTCTGCATGCATTTTTTTTCTTGGTCTTTTTTTTCTTTAGCTCTAATCATGAATTTATTTGTCTATTGTTCACGATCATGAAAAGTTCATTCACGGTTGTGAAAAAATTATGTCTGGTATTCTATTTTCTCTGTTTGAATTTAATAACTGTGAAGGATTCTTTCATGGACGTGAACGGCGTTTGGCAACCCACGTTCTTAAGCGTCTTTTGGTCTTTTTGTCGAGTTACTTGTAAATTTTTAGGCTTTCTTTGTCATGATTCATATTAGGTCTGTCGATCGATTTACATCCAATAGATGTGAATAGAACCGAATCGATCTAAGTCTGGGCATACTCCTCAAGATGATGGGTATCAAATCTTGCTTTGGCCACTGCACCCAGCCTGGCATGAACCCATCTCAGATCAATCATTCATTGGATGTTGGATTTTGCCAATCGAACCAATCCGATTAACATTGGATAACCGATATAATCCAACTCAATGGATGATTTGGATCAATTCATTTCATCCATTTGATAATTTTGTTGGATATCTATTGGATTGCATTAGAATTTGGACCCATCCGGCATCCAATGAATAATCAGATTGGATTAGGTCCATCCAATGTGTTAATTCAATCCAATTTTCCAGCAATGAAACAAACTGATTAATCACATTAATATGTGCTAAAACAAACACAAAAGAAATTATGATTTAAGCAAGTTGAAAACAAATAATTGGATGAGAGTGTTTATCTCAACCATCAGATTTGTATATAATACACATAAACATTCGACCAAACTCTTAGCAAGAAACATTTTTGTTTACCTTAGTTTACAAGGTACATATCTGATATAGTTCACTTATCGGATATTACCTCATCCGATTCTATTGTTTATTGGATTAAGATATATCACTCATCGGATATATCCTTGAACAATTGAGTTTCATCTAAAAACAAATAATAAACCATAATCTGATTAATTCCTTTTTTGGATGAAGGATATCTATCACTCTGTACTCATTGTATATCCGATGTAACTATTTCATAATTTTCTATAGCTGGTAAATCTGGTGTATGCTTATCTCTCGGATATAGTTAAAGGTAGGATTGTTACTTATAAAAGTCTTATAATTGTCTGTATTGATCCAAAAGCAAAATACATTCAATAAGATCGAAGACTAGTTGAAGTGAGATCAAGATCGTCACCAAAAAGGATTGGTTTGTCATCTAGCTGAAAGAAGATCAGTTAAGATAAAAAAATCATCTAATAGTCTAACAAATACTACTATTGGCAAGCTGAATCTTGAAATACAAATTTGGCCGACAAGTTTGGTTCACCAACTCTTCTACTTCTGTTCTTGGTATGAGAACATGTACAACATGTCAGCCTAAGTAAGTACAAATGCATCATATGATTTGTACTTTGTTTGTTTTACTGTTACCTCGACATACTTAAGGATATAATAAGTTAAAATTGTGTCTACATCAAACTCAAAGGTTGAAGTGAAGAGTAGCATAATATATAGATCAGCCACCCAGAAGAAGACACACAGAAAAGTTGAATATAATGTGTTTAATACAATGATGACTATAAAAGGTCAACCTTGGCATTCATTGCAATTCACACGATTTGAAGAAGTTGAGAGTGTTTCTGAAGTAAATTAGACGTCGAAAAACTTCCTTAGTTCTTCGGATCTGAAAGAGAACCTCTTTTCTCCCTCTTTTTCAGTTTAGCAAACTTGTTACAGTTAGTTAGTTTAGGATCACAAGTCTTACTTTTCTAGTTTTCGCAACATATCTGTAATTCTTTGTTTTATACAAATTATAGACCAAAAAATTAAAAAGTGAAAATCTGTTGTGTTTGTATTTAACTCCCACTTCTACAAACACATCATGTGTAAGTCATTACTTCTCAGGACCACCAGATTGTTGGATAATAGTTGGATGGATAACTAGATAGTCATTGCATAGTTAACTAGATGTGTATTTGGATGTTGGTTGGTTCGATTCGGTCGGCTTTAGTCGGTTCTGAACTGCCTTCTAAGAACCGATTGATCCAAATTCGATGTTGAAATTTTCAATCTGATCCAATCCAATTACAATTGGATATCCAGTTATGATTGATCGGTTGACTTTCTACACACCCCTGATTTATACACCATTAGTTGGATCTATTCCAAAAACTCCCTAGTTATGTATTTTGAATTTTGTGGAAAAAAGGCATCTAATTTTCAAGATTTTCGGGTTTGATTCTCAAGTTTTTGCATATTTTTGTTTAATTTGAATTCCCACAACTTCTCTAAGTTGTTTATATTCTTATATCTTAATCTGTTTTCCACTGTCCCATTGTAGTGGAAACATTCTTAGGGGCTTGAAAGGTACTTATTTTATTTCTTGAGTGCCCTTATACTTTATGAAACTAAACTACAGACACAAGTTGGTGTTTGTTATCAGTTAAGGTGACATCGGGTAAACATCTTGCATTTCAGATATTTATTTTGGAAGGAAAAGACAATGAAAAGGGTCAAACACGAGACCTATCTCTGTAAAAGCCAGGGAACCGACCAACAAATCTATAATCTTTTTTCACTAAAAAAGTTCTAAAGATTTGTTTCTTATAATCAAATGGTGTTACCGCTTAAAAAGCCCTTAAAGCCTTCCGCCACCGCCCATACCAGACGTTTTTCAAACCGTGTTGACCAACCCTTTGACCATCAGGTTTTTCAGGATCGATCTATCTACAGTTTAGTATCATCTTGGCATGGATTTGTATCGACTTGTTTAAAACAATGAACGTCATGAGACCATAAATATTCAGTATTTCTGAATACGGGTTCATATTTGCTTATCTTATTCAGAAATTATAACAAATCTATCATTTTAAGAATTATCATTTATATATTTTACAAGATTTACAACAATTTCATCCCCAAAATACCCCTCCCCCATGATAACTCTTTTACCCTACCAAACCCGTTTACGGTATTCCCCAAGTGCCCAAAGTGGATAAATATTCCTGTATTGAGCATAAAGCAGCAAACAGTTCTTCATGTACACTCCCGTAATTTCCTGATTCTCAAAACAAAATTTATCAGTTTTCAAAATAACTTTGACATTTCTATTTTAATTTGTTACAGAAAACAATTATTCACTTCTAAAAATAAGTGTCTACTTTCCAATTCTACCCTTAGTTATTAGATGGAGAATTTCATTTCTTTACTATTAAGGGTAAAATTGTTATTTGAGTAATTAAAAAGTGTAATAATTGCAATTTTCTAAAATTATGTTTTTTGTTGTGAAAATGTATTTTGAGACGGGGAAGTAATTGTTATGGTTTGATTTGTTTTTAAGAGGCATACCTGTTGAGGAAAATCGCCGTTGTCCATCTGACTGTTAATCAACAGTTTTGCTGCTTTATGTAAAGGCGTTGAATCTCTTTCCACCTGGTCGTTCGTTTTAATTCGAAACGTTAAGATCAATAAAGTTTTGAGCTCTGATGAATCGTTAAAAGAAAATCTTGGAAACTAACCTGCCCGCTGAACATAAGACCGAGCATAGCCCATGATGTTTGCACCAAATTCGTTCGGTTTCCGTTCAACGGTGTATATACCTTGATGATTAGGAACAGAAAAGGCTTTAGAAGTAGCAAATTTGGTTTTCTAACAACTTACTTTCGCCTTTGGGTTAATAATTTCATTTTCCAAAATCCATTCTTTCCATTCGGGTCCATTTCAACAAAATCCGTGTTATATGATGGCAAAGATGTTTAAGTGTCTTAATAGACCGAACTTAGGTTTGTAAGACCAAACACTTGTACATCTTATCCAAAAGTGTAACAATAAGTTTATAGAGCGTTTTTGGACATCTTAACAAGTTTTTTATGATAATTTTAAAAGAAAGCTTTGACATTATCTGAAATCATGTCTTATAAAACAAGTGTGTATAAAAAAGATGCGTTCATATGACACTTTCCAAAAATGATTTATAAAAAAAATAATACAACACTTTATTTTTCAAAGGTGGCCTAAAAAATTTGTTAAAACACCACAACTCGTCATACAAATAAAATGGGTAGCACATTTACATAGGACGCACAATGATTTGGTCATATAAACCAAAGTCTTATAAAAACAATCTATTAAGACATTTTTGACATCCTTTAAACCCGTGTGTGTTATAACAGCTCTTTTAGAAAGGGATTTAGAAGGGATTATCCTTATGGATCATGTGGTTGTTAAAAAATGAAAATTGATCCTTTTTGTGTTCATAGAGAAAATAATTACCTCAGTAGGGCAAGACAGGTGGCTTTCTCCCCAACCCCCCTCTTCGTTCTGTATCGAAAGTAAGAATTTGACACCTTTACAGACTGTTTCGCTGTTATCGTATGTCTTTCCAGCGGAGCTTAAAGCCCTTAAGGCAAAAAATGTTCCATATATGAAACATACTCCCCAATAGCCATACCTATCATAGTTATAAAAAAAAAGGCTGAAGAATCTGCCTGGGACATAAATTAAATGACAAATTGCATCAAAATGTAACGAAGTTTGTCTTATTTTCTATTTATGGGTCATTTATTAAACGCTTATCTGGTAGGTGCTTACCGGGCAATTTTCCTCACTGGATGAACATGGAAAGACCCAAGAATCTTACATGGTAAGAGTGATGATAAGGATAAAGAGTCTTACTCGGTAAGTGAGGGTGACGACTCTTACCTGGATAAGCGCTTACCATATATATTGTTGCACACGATACCATTTTGATACACTACAATTTTACCTAGTTGACTCCTAATGGTAAGTGCTTACCGGGTAAGCATTTAGGTAAACAACCCTTAGTGTAACAATTAACGATAAAAAAATCTCAGTTAGGGTAAGAAACCTTCAATTTTTCCTATTTTGTACAAATTTTGCCTGATAAACAGGTTAACCTGTGGAATTGGTTGATTTTGATGTGAATTAATGTGACACTTTTTCACATAAGTATATATAATATTTTTAGTTTCAGACACTTAAAATAATAATAAATTATATTAGCTCACCATGAACCATCATGCCATTGTGTTTCTTCAAGATATCGTATTCCTTTCGAAATCGAAAGTGTGATTTCTTCCTTTCTGTGTCTTGGATGGAGACGACTGAATTCTATCAGAGCTCCGATAATGGAAGCTGTAGTCTCCACGTGCCTAATTCGCCAAAAGATAAGAGGGTACACAGTATTAGTAAGATATTCATTACAGTAAAATTGGCTTTATATGATGTCAAATATGTCTAAATGTCCTAAAATATTGTTTTATAAAACCAGACAATAATACGTCCTAAGTAAAATCATTGTAATAAGTTTATAGAACGTTTTTAGACATAATAACAAGTTTTTTCATGACACTTTTGAAACAAACCGCCCTATATTCCTATTATTCTTTTTATAGGACATTATTTGAAGAAAAAAAAATGTCTTATAAAAAGACACGTTCATAGGACATTTCTCAAAAATGTTGTATAAAAAACTAACATGACATTTTATTTCAAAAGTGTCATAAAAAACTTCTTAGACACCCGATAACATCTTTACATATGATGCACAATTGTTTGGTAATATAAGTTTAAGTTTTATAAAGCAGTTTATCATGACACTTAGACATATTTTCGTCTTACAAAACCAATTTTGTTGTGGATACCCTGAAAATGATAAGAGGGTAGTAACGATTATGCTAGAGATTTACTCTTTCTCAACGACAATATCTGCAAAAATCTCTGAAGGATTAAGTAATTGTAGAAATGGTTTCGGAATCGGTGGCTCCCAAACCGCAAATCCTCCGCTTATTGGACTCTGGATCGAGAGACACAAAAAGGAAGTGAAGCATATTCACTACGTATTATTATTTTGTTGAAGTAAAAAGATAAATCGTCTCATATGTATCTTACTTGCATGTAAAGAAGCACATTCACTGCTTCGTATAAACGGGCGGTTTTATCTTTCTCTCCGGCAATTTCTTCGGACATCTGTGATAGTAACAGCAGACACTACAAGAAAATATCGATCAATGACCATGTTTTTTCTATTATTACAACAAAATCAGCTTTACAGGCCACCAAATATGACTAAGTGACTTAATAAACTGTTTTATAGGGCTTAAAAGTTTATAGAACCAAACAAGCGTGCATTCTATGTAAAATGTGTTCCAATAAGTTGATACGACGTCCTAAAATGTTTTTTATAATACTTTTGAGATAAAACATCTTATTAATCTTTTTATATCTTATTATTTAAAAAATGTCCTATAAAAAGATGTCTTTATAGAACATTTTTCAAAACTGTCCCAAATACTTCCTAACAACTTCTTGTATCATCTTTACATAGGGTGCACAATTGTTTGATTCATATAAACTTAAGTCTTATATAAAATAGTATATTAAAACATTTAGACATATTTATCATCCTATAAAATCAGTTTTAAACAGTATAATATACAACATATACCTTTAGTGCTTCAGCTGTACAGTCTGAGACAGTCCATCCATGATCTTGATCAGAAAAGGTCCAAGATCCTTTAGTAAACTGTCTACACATTTGAGTAAAATCTCCTGAAGGGTTTTCCTTAACCTGCATATAGTTCACTTATATAATCAGAAAACCCATAACAAAAATCTTTAAGAGTTAACTACGTTTTTTCGTCTTCGTGGTCTATAATTCATTGTTTTTTTCGTCATTATGATTTACAGTTCATTATTTTTCCATCCCTTGTACTAAACATTAAACCACTAACTCCCCCTTACTCCCACAGGAATGAAAACATCAATGAATTACAAACCACATGAAGGGAAAACCGTAATTTCAAAAACACAGAGACGAAAGTCGCAATTTTTTAACAAACCACAAAGACGAAAACTGTAGTTCACTAAAATCTTTTTAATAAAAGAAAGTAATGCATTCTGATAAGAAGCAATTATTATTATTATTTTATATATATAGAGAGAGAGAGAGACTTGAGATCATGTGAGACCAAGAGTTTTTCAAGAGACCCGTAAAACCAATTCTCAACCCTTGGATTAGATTTACAATCTGAACATTCATAATCACAAAATTGTTATCGTGCAACTTTAGACCATTAGATCATTAGCTTATAAAGTTGATCAATGAACATAAATTATTCTCACAAAAAGCTCTTGGTCTCACGTAAACCCAACCCCTATATATATATATATATGTATGTGTATATATATGTATACGTATATATAGATAACCTGTGATTGTTGTAAGTAGAAGTGTGCCTTTTTAAGACAATCACCAAATTCTTGTGGCATATTACTTGCAACAATTGCTTGAATAGCAAGAGCACAATCCCACACTTGACTACCAAAACTATGCATTGTCATTCCATCTTCTGCAATCCATAAATAATCTGGTATTCTGCCCACATGATATTTGAACTCATCCCCATTTGGATTTTCTGCCCACCAACACATCATTTGTAGACTCTATCCAACACAAAATTTGAAAAAAAAAAAAGTTAAATCAAGTTCGTTCCTTAGCATGTTAAATGTGAGATTTTGAACAGGGTTCCTGAAATTTTGAGTCTCAAATTTACATGTGTTTATAGTTTTTTATTGACCTGTGTAAAACTATAGCCGAAGTTATTTAGGTTCAAATCATTAATTGTTTGGTTTTAGGTTCAAATCATTAATGGTTTAGGTTTAGTTTCATATTGTTAATCGTTTTAGGTTTAGCCCATTTTTGTTCTTAATATATATTCTTTGTTATCTCATTTATGCAATGTAATCAAAAGTTTTGGATGTAGCAGGGCCTCCAAAAAGATTGGAACGTCCCTGCGTCAAATATGTCTAAACAACTGCAAAAAGATCGAGTTTATAGAACTTAAAAACTGGGTAAATATCAAAATAGACTATTTAATATGACTTAAGTTTATAGATACAAACAATTGAGTGTCTTATGTAAAAGCGTTGCAATAAGTTTACAGTACGTTTTTAGGACACTTTTAAAATAAAGTATCGTATTAGAGTTTTTTTACATGACATTTTTGAGAAATGTCTTACGAACACATCTTTTTATAAGACAATTTTCTTCTTCAAATTATGTCATATATAATAGATTTTTTAGGACCTTTTGTTTTCAGAAGTGTCCTTAAAAACTTGTTTAGACCCTCAAAAACATTCTATAAACTTATTGCAATGATTTTAAATATGATTCAGAATTGTTCGATTATAAACATAAGTCTTATAAACCCGATTTTGTTGTAGAGGAATGTTCTTATAGACTGTCTTATAGGACTTAAGTTTATATAATCAAACAATTATGTGTCATGTGTAAAGCTTTTACAATAAGCTGATACAATGTTTTTGGTCGTCTTAACAAATTTTCAAGATACTTTTGGAATAACGATTTTTATTTGTCTTTTTACACGACAATATTTGAAAATTTGTCTTATAAAAACAAATGTCTTATGAAAAAAAGATTTATATATGACATTATTTTCAACAGTGTCTTGTAGAAAGCTAACAGGACAATTTAAATATTTCAAAAATCCCCTAATAAACTTATTCCCCAAAAACATCATATCAACTTATTATAACACTTTGACAGTGACATAGGAGGCCCAATTGTTTGCTCTTATAAATTTAAAACCTTTAAAGCAGTTTATCAAGACATTTAGACGTATTTGACGTGTTACGAAGCAGATTTTGTTGTAGAGTAGCAAATACGTTCTATTTCTAGCTAGCTAGGTTACCTTTTCGACGCATCCTATCGTCATGTATCTAGTCTCTTCGGATTCGTAGCGCATTAGATCAACAACTCTATCAAGAGATCTCTCACGTAGTTTAGAAAACGGCCAATATTTAAGAACCGGCTCAGTAAGGTAGTGAAGGGTATGCCATAACGCGTCTTGAAGAAAAGAATGCGGATAGTAGAAGTCCTCCTGCAAACCAAAAAACAAATAAAATATAAAATTAGTTTTATAGGATGTCAAACATGTCTAAATGACTTAATAGATTGCTTTGTAGGACCAAACAGTTGTGCATTAAGTTGATAGGATGATTTTGGACGTCCTAACAAGTTTTTTATGACACTTTTTAGATGAACTGTCCTATTAAAAAAGTAGTTAGGACATCCGTCGTCTTATCAACTTATTGTCACACGACTGCATAGGATGCAAATTGTTTGTTCCCATAAATGTTGTCACATATAAAGCAATTTATTAAGATATTTTGATATTTTGACGTCCTATAAGACATATTTTGTTGTAGTGTGAGTTTGGTGCATCGATTAGCATGCAGTCACCGACCTTACAACATTTATTTCGTTGTTTATTCCAATTGATATCATCAAACGGAGTGGAGTGAATTTCCTTTCGTAACGATGAAACAAGATGCGTTATCGGCCCTTGGATTCTTTTTCCGTATAAATATGACATCGGCATGTAGGTCGTCCGACAGTAGCACCACATCTCAGCTGCGTAAAACATAAGGATATATAAAGAGAGTAAGACCGAGCTTGAATAATAGTTGCTAGTTAGAAAATGACAATACAACAAAATCAGGTTTATACGATGCCAGAAATGGTTAAATATTCTAATAGATTCTTTTGTAAGATTTCAGTTTATACGACCAAACAATTGTACATCATGTATAAAAGTATTACAATAAGTTTATAGGGCATTTTTTTCTTCTAAATAAAGTGTCATGTTAATATTTTTAATATGACATTTTCCAAAAATTGTATTATGAAAACAAACGTCGTATAAAAAGGTGTGTTCATAGAACACTTTATTTCAAAAATGTCCTAAAAACTTTATTAAGACGTCTAAAAGTATTATATGAACTTATTGCAATACATTTACATAGAACATAAAATTGTTTGGTGGTATACATAAAAAACAGGTTTTATAAAGCAGTTTATTAAGACACTTTGATATTTTTGGCGTCCTATAAACCAGATTTTGTTGTAGTATGTACAATTACCGGGATGGAAAGGAAATGCCGATGGGAAAAGCCAGAATTCTGGTGGCAATGGGTTGCAGCCTTCCCATTCATACACTCCAAGTACCTATATATGTAAATAATGGAGAAACATAATATATTAACCGTTGTTTATCAAATACTTACCCAGTAAATGCTTATCAATAAAATTTAATATTATCATTGATTTACTGGGTAACATTTTAGTCCACCAAAACAGTAGTCTATGCAATAATTTACCTGGTAAGCGCTTACCATGGTAAGAGTCGTCGCTCTCACTTGCCATGTAAGACTTTTAGTCCTTGGTTCGCTCTTACCGGGTAAGATTCTTGGTCCTTACCATATTCATCTGGTAAGGTAATGTGACTTGGTGTTCACTTACCCAAGTAAGTACTTGGTAAACGGCCCCTAGTCTTTGTATATGATATTATTAGAAAAATGTTTTTAAATAATAAAATATCTTATAAAAAATGTGTTTATTGTACGGTTCTTAGAAAACGTTAATACGTCACTTTCTTATAAAAGGATGCTAAAAAACGTGTTAGGGCGTGCAAAAGCATCATATAAATTTATGGTAATACATAGGACACAACATACAGTTGTTTGGTCCTATAAACTTATGTCTTATAAAACAGTTAATAGCTTCTCCAACAGCTTCTCTATAATTTCTCTAAAATAAAAAACTAAAAGTCAAAATATTTCAAATAAATTAAAATCAACTCCAACCTTTTCTCTATTTTAAAAATTATATCATTAATTATATTATTTAAATATTCTACAATCAACTCCAACATCTTTTCATTTCTCTCTCTTCTTTTTAGATTTTAGAGAATTCTCTGTATTTTGAGTTTTTTTCATGATTCTCTATTTTAGAGAATGAGATAGGGAAACTGTTGGAGCATTATATAGAATAAAAAGCTGATTTTCTCTATTATAGAGAAGTTGTTAAAGATGCTTTAATTATTAGTACAGTTTAATATATTTGTCGTCTTATAAAGCTGATTTTGTTGTAGTATACAATAGGAATATGGATTTGATAATTACTTACCGAAAGATAAACCTTTCCCCAAGAGGGAATAGAGGTTGCACCTCCATGGTCAAGTATCCATTTGCGGGCTCGAGTCATTGCACCATCGTTGTCGTCTTCTCCCTCTCCTAGTATTCGTAAAGCAACGTAACTCAATGCAGATCCAATCATCGTGCTATGTCCCTCGATATAAAACCCCCATCCACCGTCTTCATTCTATACATTTATACGACATTTTGAATTATATAACACGATCTCCTTTTCGATAGGGCGAAAATTAATATAAGGTAGAGAAAATTAAATTAGAGGAATTCGATTGCTTACTTGATGATTATAAAAGTATCGTATCATCTCTTTCTGGTGTTCTTTACTCAACACCGTATTAATGGTACCACTTACGTATAATGCGATCAACTGCAAATTGTTGGAGTTATTGGTAGCTTAAAATATATAATAAGGCTCACAAATCCAATTTTATATCTATGTGTGACGGGTTGTTACAATCCAAGTCTTAGCCTACGTGAGACTCTAACTCAATTCCTCCAACTGAGGCCAGACAAACGGAACTGTCTAAAAGTGTCGTGTCTCTAGAGTGGTCAAAATTGACTCTGATATTATGTGAGAATATATATATGGAACCCCATTAGATTACTTTTCAAAAGAGCCATTGATGAAAGAACGAATGTTTCAACATATGTTTTGTGTGTGTGCACGTGTGTGTGTGTGTATATATATAT